>NW_024881320.1:600000-1005000 GCF_018691265.1 Tyto alba | reverse complement strand
GAGCTCTCGGGAATTTCATATTTTTCTGCTGCAGATTGCAGAGCGAGGCAGCAGGCGGGAGGCCAGGCTGGCCCTGAGCAGCAAACCAAGCTACGGGTGGCACTGGGGCAGCCCACACTCTGCAGAACCCTATCACTTTCCTGATGGCAACAAAACAGTTAAATGCAGCATGGGAAGGTTTCCTCCTCCCCAGCTCCCCCCAAAATTGCAAGAACATCTTAAGTAGAGGCATCAGATGGACAAGATAAAGGCAAAGCCCTTCTGCAGGAGGATTTGTCTTTCAAATCTAGATTAGCAATTGGTGTTTGGGGAAGATGGAACCCTAATCTGATTGAATAAGGGGAGTTTGTGATATCAATCTCCTTGGATCCCATTGTCTTTGTGCTGCTTTGTAAATTAATATTCATTTTCGTCTCTACGTTTATGCTGAATCTCTTGCGCTTCTTGTCTCTCGCTGTTTGACGAATTGCAGTCCTATGGATCGGATACTGTGCACCAGAATTCGCATTAGATTGGGTTTTACCTTTATACGTGTGGTTAAGTGGCATGAAAGAAGGGCTGCGGAGCATGCAGGCTGCGGTGGCCGGCGGGTCCAGGGCCGGGGGTGTTTGCGGTGGCCCGTCCCCAGCCGCCGGCTCTCGACGGCTGCTCCCGCCTGGGGCTGGGCCACCATCCCCCTGCCCCTCTGGGGACTCGGCCCCCCTCCCCAGCTCCATGCTGGACCCGCTGGTTCAACCCCCAGCACCAGCTCTCCCCCAGCCCGGCCCATCGCAGCACTGGGCTCCTGCGGCCGCCGTGGCTTCCATTCCACAGTTCGCTGTCGGTGCCACTTTCCCCAAAATTCAATTTTTTTCCCCCTTCCCTTAGAACATTGCATCTTGTTCAATCCTTCCCCTGTCACATCGGCTCCAGCACTGTTTCAATTGGATTCCAAAAATAACCTCTTTATTCACACAGCTCATGCTATTATATCGTAGTACAGCTCGGGCAGGCGAGGGGTCATTCCATTATCCAGGAACGAGATAACTGAGTATTAGGGCAGCCAGGCTCTTTGACTCTCTGCCCTGTGGTAATGGGCCTTTTTTAAGGGCATTAACCAATGTTTCTACTTAGGTATTTGACAAGAGTAAAGGTAACATTGCCATTTAATCCTCTCTTTTCTTTTTTTTTCCTTGCCTATAGACAGCACTCGCACGTTTACCTCTCTTTGAATGTTCAAACTTCAGCTCAAAACCACAGAACTCATTTATTCCAAACCCTTCCCCTGAAGTTCTGCTTACAGGTGGGGTGAGATATTCCAGGCACCAGGACACGGGGAAGCGTTCCCGCTCCCAATGCCGCCGCAGGCTCTGCTCCCTGCGCCGAGCCCCCCGCCTCCCCGGGGACACAGGGACAGGGTCCTGCCGGGAGCATCCCGCATCCCGTGGCGCTGGCTCCGGCCGCCGACGTGCTGCTGAAAGGCGGGTGATGGGAGGAGGATTTCCTGACCTGTCCGGGGGGGTGCCTGCGGGAGGGGCAGCGAGGTGGCCCAAGGGGCTGGCAAAAGGACAGCCCCCCCCCCCCCCCCCCACACACACAGAGGCTGCACATCTCTCCCTGGTAAGGCTGCAGCCTGGGAAATACGCTAAAAAAATGAAGGGCAAGTTCAATGCCACCTCTCCCTTCATCCAGGTGCCGTACCTGGAAGTGTCGCCTTCGACACCTGTTTGCAGTGGGAAGATGCCAGAGATTTGGGAGCCCGTTAATGAGCGTGGGGTTTGCCACGTTACACCCCTCCCTTCCTAATGCAGAACAGAGAACCGGGGCCTGAAAGCAGGGAGGGGAGCAGGGGCTGACAGATTAGACCACAGAAGGATGGGACAGTCACTTCTGAGCCGGGTACGGGCTGGGACCCGGAGCAGGGCAGGAGCTCGAAGAACGGTGTGACCAGATCAGGCAGGGCCCTGGCACCCAGCTCATGTGTCTGGAGGGTCAAGAGCACCCAGCAGGGCAGGAGCCTTCTGCTGCTCCTGGGCAATGATCTGAAAGTGTCCCAGAAATCCTAGGAGCTCTTGAAAAAAAAAAAAAAAAAAATCACATATTGCCCCTTTAAAGTTTTATTTAAGGAACAAAATACGTGGGACACCAAGGTATCCAGACAGTTCGTTTGAGGAGGTGGACTCCCACGTTGCCTTCGTTAGAGCTTTGTGTGTGCACGGCGTCATGGGCAGCAAGGATCCGGCGCTGTTGGGTCAGGGCAGAGCAAATCCTTCGATCCTTATTCCCAGCCGGTCACGTCCTGACTGAAGGCTGGAGACAGCTGTAGCATGGCTTCGTTTGTGAAGATCCCAAACATTTCTTTAGCAACACTTCTCATGACTTCCTCTTCCGAGTCTCTCAACGCACACATAGATTTTTCCAGGCAGGGAAGGTTTCAGGCTTCAGCACAAGCACGAAGCCCTCTGTCAGAGCAGCAGAGAGCAAATGGCTGAACAGCCGAGCTGCCTTCCTCCTCCCGTCCTTGTGCCGGTGTCCAGGCAGAGAAGCTTCAGCCTGGAGATGAAGCTGGGGTGGCGGAATGTTTCTTGAAGGCCTCGGTGCCGGCCCTGCTCTGGCGTTTCCCAGCGGTAAGTCGGAGCGCCGTGGCCGCGAGTCGGGTCCCAGCCGTGCCCCGCGCGCTCGGGGCAGCCCTGGCATCACACCGCCAGCTCTGGGTCCAGACGGAGCGGCGGCCCTAAAGGGCGTAACGCCAGCATCTCACCTCTTTAAGAGTGAAAATGTATATACCGAAGATTGTGGCTTAATTGATTGATTAATAACAGAAACTCTAATTGAATCCTCCCAGCTTGTACATAAGATGTCTTAATGTTAGAGCCTAGGGAGTAAATGCACAGCATGGAAGTATGAACTGCAGCACAACCAGTAACACTTTCAATTTAAAAGTCAATCTCATTATACAAGAAGCTGTTTTCTCTATCCCTCTGGAAAGGCAACAGCAATCTCCCATCTTCTCCCTACCAGAGCCACATGGTTTGTTAGTGTCTGTGGGAGATGCAAATACAAGCTTTTTTTTTATTTGTTCCCACCGCTGCATATCTGAGCAGTTCAGTAAATATTCATGAGGCTGCCATTGTAGGAGCTCTGAAAACTACAGAAAATATGCCCTCCGAGATGACATGTAATTTGGCACTTCCCACATGGAGAGGCAAAGGATGCAGCCAGAGCAGAAATATCCTAATAATTAAATACATTGCTACAACCTAATCTTTTCTGTTTCTCATTAAACACAAGACACCTCAAACCTTTTCCATATGCAGGGCCCCCTGTAACACACAAGTTAGCAGGACTAACGAAGAAGGGTAGATTTGCCCACACTATCCGGGAGACCAGGCAGCATCCAGGGCCAGGAATGCCTGGAATTTCTTCCCAAATTCACATTTTATGGTCATGATGCCTCTAACCGTGGTAAATAAAATCACCCCATGCTGAAATGCCTCCAGATCAGAACAGCCACTTGCATACTGTGTGTCCCATGTTCTCCTTGTCCTTCATGGATACTGATCCTGCTCTGTTACCTCGCCAGGCAGTCTCACATGTTCCTGATTTATGCTTTCTGACACACCTTGAGCTGAAGAGGGTTTGAGTTCATGCTCTGGGTTCCGGTATTGTAAAGGCTAAAACCTGCTTGATCCCTCCTGGAGCTTTCCAGTCCCCACCACTTGACATCTGTGAAAAAAGTCAGACAGCGCCAGAAAAACAACAACATTAAATGAAAAAAATCACCGCTTCAAGCATTCTCTGTATTTTGCTCCAGTCCATCATTTTGGTCTCTAAGACCCAAACTCTCGGAAGGCTGGATCCTCCACGTTAAAAGAAGGCAGCATCCCTGAGCCAGAGCAAACCCGACGTCTCTCCTGTCAGGGCCACAAGGTCATCCCAGACACTTCTCTGCCACGAGGGCAAGAAACCAGCTGGAAACCAAGTTCCAGCCTTTTCCTCATTTTCACCTTTTCCCCTATTCTTTTCAGTAGCTCCCTTGTAGAGAAGATCTGCCGCCTTCACGACAGCTGTCATGTGGCCCAAAAGGTCAGAGTCCAGAGTGGCGTGGAAGGAAACGTTACTTTTGGCTATTTTATTAAGGAGGTTAATGAACTGTTAAAGTGGATTGCTCCCAGACACTCGTTCTTGGATGTCTGCCTGGGGGGACGGCTGTGTCTCTGCCCGGGAGCCGAGCGAGGCTGCAGCCGCTCGGCGCTGGACACGGCACGAGGCAGGAACCGGGTGCCGGGCGCGCTTTTCCACCGTAGCCGACGCGAGGGCAAGCAGCCGGCGGGTCCCCGGGGAGCCGGGCAGAGCCCTGCGCCACAACCCGCAGAGGGGCTCTGGGCGCTGGGGGGGGCGGGGGGCACAGCAGAGCTCCCCCACCTCCGCGGGAGGAGGACGGCTGAGGGACCTCTGGCACGGAGCCTCTCAGGGACCCTCCCGGCCCAACGCGTCTCCCCGCCGATGTGCAAGGCCAGAGGGTCTCTGCGCGGAGATGAGCACCCCACAGGAGCTTGCCCGGTCCCCCGTGGGTGTGGGGACAACGCGGGGTGCTCTGCACTTCGTCCCTCCAGGTCCCCCGTCCGAGGTGCAGGAGGCAAACACCCACCAGCGGTGCTTGTGTGGCGGCGAGGCAGCCCCCGAGGAGATTTGATTGAATCCCATTTCGCCCCCGCTTGCAAGCTGTGTCTGTAACATCCCCTTTATAGACCCACCAGCCAAGAGATGTCCTGCCTGCTGCATCTCCCACTCCCTTTAACTGCACCGTCATTGGCATTTCAGTGTCATTCACACCGTAATCTCACAGATATCCGTTTCCTCTTTGGATTCCCACCTGTCAGAGCACCTCTCTCCCACTGGTGGAATGGGTAGTGAATGACCTTCAGCCAGTGAATGGTTATAGCCTTAAGACAACACAATTAAACATGTTTTATTGCTTAACACACTGTGTCAGGAGCCTTAGTTGTGTTTTTGTTCCAGTCTTCTATCGTTTTCAGAAATGCCTGGAACTGTGACAGCTCAAAGTGCCTGTGCACTTCTGCTCCCAGGTAATCAATAGAAGGCCTCAAGGTATCTCACACTTCTGTCAAATATGGGATTTTTAGCATGAAAGCATTTCCAAGTCTTTTTTGGTCATTGCAAGGCTCCCCCGCCCTCCCTCTCCGAGAGTTGTCACGGCAAGGACATGGGGAGGCAGCGGAGCAAATCGGCCCGAGCCACCAGCAGGAGGGTCCTCCGGGCAATTCCCGGGGCCAACGGCATCACAGGCTGCGCCCTTCACCGGGGCCTCGGGTGACGCCTGGGCCCCCGCACCCCAGGGCAGCCGGCAGCACCAGGGTGGGACAAGATGGACAGAGCTGGGGACGGACAGAGCTGGGGACGGACAGAGCTGGGGACGGACAGAGCTGGGGACAGGCAGAGCTGGGGACGGACAGAGCTGGGGACAGGCAGAGCTGGGGACAGGCAGAGCTGGGGACGGACAGAGCTGGGGATGGACAGAGCTGGGGATGGACAGAACTGGGGACGAACAGAGCTGGGGATGGACAGAGCTGGGGACGGACAGAGCTGGGGATGGACAGAACTGGGGACGAACAGAGCTGGGGATGGACAGAACTGGGGATGGACAGAGCTGGGGACGGGCAGAGCTGGGGATGGACAGAGCTGGGGACGGACAGAGCTGGGGACGGACAGAGCTGGGGACAGGCAGAGCTGGGGACAGGCAGAGCTGGGGACGGACAGAGCTGGGGATGGACAGAGCTGGGGACGGACAGAGCTGGGGATGGACAGAACTGGGGACGAACAGAGCTGGGGACGGACAGAGCTGGGGATGGACAGAGCTGGGGACGGGCAGAGCTGGGGATGGACAGAGCTGGGGATGGGCAGAGCTGGGGACGAACAGAGCTGGGGACGGACAGAGCTGGGGATGGACAGAACTGGGGACGAACAGAGCTGGAGACGGACAGAGCTGGGGATGGACAGAGCTGGGGACGGACAGAGCTGGGGATGGACAGAGCTGGGGATGGGCAGAGCTGGGGATGGACAGAACTGGGGACGAACAGAGCTGGAGACGGACAGAGCTGGGGATGGACAGAGCTGGGGACGGACAGAGCTGGGGATGGACAGAGCTGGGGATGGGCAGAGCTGGGGACGGACAGAGCTGGGGACGGACAGACCTGGGGACGGACAGAGCTGGGGACGGACAGAGCTGGGGATGGACAGAGCTGGGGACGGACAGAGCTGGGGACGGACAGAGCTGGGGACGGACAGAACTGGGGACGAACAGAGCTGGGGATGGACAGAGCTGGGGACGAACAGAGCTGGGGATGGACAGAGCTGGGGACGGACAGAGCTGGGGATGGACAGAACTGGGGACGAACAGAGCTGGGGATGGACAGAACTGGGGATGGACAGAGCTGGGGACGGGCAGAGCTGGGGATGGACAGAGCTGGGGACGGACAGAGCTGGGGACGGACAGAGCTGGGGACAGGCAGAGCTGGGGACAGGCAGAGCTGGGGACGGACAGAGCTGGGGATGGACAGAGCTGGGGACGGACAGAGCTGGGGATGGACAGAACTGGGGACGAACAGAGCTGGGGACGGACAGAGCTGGGGATGGACAGAGCTGGGGACGGGCAGAGCTGGGGATGGACAGAGCTGGGGATGGGCAGAGCTGGGGATGGACAGAACTGGGGACGAACAGAGCTGGAGACGGACAGAGCTGGGGATGGACAGAGCTGGGGACGGACAGAGCTGGGGATGGACAGAGCTGGGGACGGACAGAGCTGGGGACGGACAGAGCTGGGGACGGACAGAGCTGGGGATGGACAGAGCTGGGGACGGACAGAGCTGGGGACGGACAGAGCTGGGGACGGACAGAGCTGGGGATGGACAGAGCTGGGGACGGACAGAGCTGGGGACGGACAGAGCTGGGGACGGACAGAGCTGGGGACATGTACAGGTCAGAGTCGAGGCTCAGGGGATATTCTCAAGACTGATTCAGGCTGAAAACCAGTTATTTTCATTAGTGGAAATACTGTGGTTTCCCTGAGCTTCTGGGTTGCTCTTCTGGTTTTACCTGTCTTCTGTTGTTTTTTGAAGAATCCTTGTGAATTAGATCCCAGCAGTAATTTGCCTGTTTTTCAGAAAAATGCATGTATTCACAGGAGCAGCATTCCAGGATGAAAAGTTAGTTTCTTTGGGTACAAGAAGTGTCTTTCCACTTTGGAAAATTATTCTAGGTAAAAATGAAACATTTATGTGTTTTACCATCTCACAAAGCTTGGTTTTGCTCAGATGAAGATAACTTTCCACTATTACCCCCATTTGTATCATCATGGGCTTGGCTGCCCTTTGTCTTGCTTGCTGGATCTCTGTCGCTGCTGTTATCTTGGAGCACACAGTTCAAACCTCCGCCAGGTTGAAATGGAAGCTGCAGACATTTTGAGTAATACCTGCTTTCTTTGTGAAGAGTCTGCTTTCCGTTACGGCCTCTTTGCTATTTCTTAAATGCTCTGTGCAAAGTCAGGCCGTGCAATTTGTGTGAACATTTTAACAAGCCTCTCGCCAACCGTCTCACATTTATGTGTAAACGACCGCTCATTTCTGGAATCCCTACCCAACTGGCTTGTGCAGTCATTGTCACCGGTGATTTTAATGGCATTTAAATTGTTGTGATCCGCCTGAGAGTTGTACTGGTCAAGGAGCAGTTGTTTGACACATCCATCACTTCTGTCTTGATCTAACTCCCAGATCTCCTTTGTTGCCAGTGGTAAATGCTTTCGGTAGCCACCAGTGGGCACGGCAGGGTCTGCCGAGCCTGCGCGAAGGTGTGAGGTCTGTGCAGGCAGGGCAGTTCCCACAGCAATTCACACATTTTCTTGCTGACCAAACTCTATTCCTATTCCTCTTCCTGCCAAGAGCTGTTTGCTGCTTCTGTTTCAAATCTCTCGGAGTGAGACGATGCTTGTTCCATGTGCGGATATGATGGGAGTTTTGTTTGCAGAACCCAGAACAAACTAACCAAAAAATTAAAGTGAAATTGCTAATCAGACTGAGATTGTGCAATGCTGGTTTTGCCTGAGGGTTTCCTGATGGGTGAGGATGTCCCTCTCCCCAAGCAGGACCCTCTTTGCACTGGTGGCCCTTCGGACCCCTGCCCAGTGCCAGGTGCCAGCCGCCCCAGTGCGCACCCAAAGGCAGTGCGGGGGGCAGAGATGTTTTCTCCTCATTAAAGCTAAATCATGTTTTTAGACCAGAGCTGTCCCTGGGCCGGCCTCATTGCAGCCATGCAGGATTGTGTGCAACTTGAAACCGTCTGCATTTCAAGAATTTCTCCTGGGGCTCCGGAGGCTCCTCTGCAGCTGCTGGGGACGTGGTGCTGGGTGGGGGGGGGGGGGGGGGGGGATCAGGCAACCCCCACAGAAAGCTGCTAAAACCCAAGGCGCTCCCCTCTGGGGAGCTGTGGGTGACCGTCCTCCGCAGCGTGACGTTTCCCTGAAAGCCCAGGTGAGCGTCCCGAGGTGGCACTCGATGGCAGGAGGCCGGCGCCGCCGGGCAGGTTCGCAGCGTTTTCGTTCCTCCTGAGCTCTGGAGAGCTCTGCCCGGGATGAGGAAGACCCAGCCTTCCTCCTTCAGAACCACGCAAAGCCACTTGTGCAACAGAAGCGATGCCACCCCCGCGCGGCCCCAGCCGAGGGCGGGCGGCATCGCCGTCGGAGCCCCAGCTCTGCCGGCACCCCAGCTCGGGGATCCCCGCTTTGTCCCGCCTGCTGCTGGGGCTGGCCACCGGCCCCGCGGGGCCACGAGCCCCCCTGTTCGCATTTCACAGCGAGCTCTTCGGATAACTTCCCTCCCCCGGCCCCCCGTGCCCCCCCCACCCCGGGGTTGGAGCCATCGGTACCTGTGCCCGGCTGAGCCCCGGCCGGGCACGGGCTCCGCGGTGGCACCGGCCAGCGGCGAGCGGGGAGGCCACGAGGAGCCAAAGCCATCGCCCTTGATTGGAGAATCCTGACACAAATGGCGAGAGAAAAACAAATAGGGAGGGAAATGAACAAATTATACCGATAATTGGTTTAAAAAATGCATCAAAGAAAAATGATATCCAATAATACTGCTGGTTCCTAATGAATGTGTCTGTAATAAAATCAGGCTGTTTGGGCCGTGGTTAGCCCTGCACTTCACATCCCCAGATTAAAAATGGAACATCTGTGATGATTTAATTTACATGTTAATAACAAACAGGCCTCCAGAAACCAACGAATAAATGCCTTTTATTGCCGGCGTATCTTTTCCACTGCAGCTTGAATGAAAACTCTGGTAATTAATTGTTTTAAGCGATTCTATTAAAAAGTGTCTGGAAGTGCTGTGTGCCGAATGTTTATGTGGGCAGGCAGACGAGAAGAATACAGACGAGGAAGCAGCCTGCTAATTATGTGCCTTTTTAAAATTCACTGCCTTAAAGACATGGGATACTTTTAAACATGGAAGTCGACCCGGGCGCATTTATTTTTCCCCATTGTTCCTTTCCAGTTGAAAAGTTTGCAATTTAAAATAAATAGCAAATCCTGATGTGGCTGTGTTCCTTCACAAAGTGAAATGGAAGCGAACGCACCGGCTCCGCCCGGACACGGGGGTGCCGGGGGAGCGCCGGGGTTTGGCTGTGGGGTGGCCACGTGTCCCTGCGAGCGTTGCCACGCGGTGCCCTGGCACATGGGACACGGGACGTGGCACCCTGGCCAGGATCGCCTCTGCACCCACCAGCTCCGCGGCGGCGGCTGAAGCGCTGTCAGATAATCGCGTGGTGGCTTCAGCCTTTCTCTCAAGATGTGTTTATTTTTAAAAGGAAACTCTTTCAGATGCTCTGTGTTCGGAAACAGAAGGAAGGCACTTAAGATGTCAAAATGCAGAGATAATACTGAAAATCTTCTATTTCTCAAGCCCTGCAAAATTCAGGACAAGGGTTTGGGTATTCAGTGTCCGTCAGTCCTCTTCTTGGCAAGTAAAATTCAGTATGTGTTTGCAGTGACCACTCCTCCTCTGCATCCTGCAACGCACCAAGTTCCAAAGCTGCAGAGATGCTAAATCTGCTGCAGTGGTGGGCTCACCCCTGGGAGGGTCACCATAATGCTCGATGCAGCTCAGGGATCTGTCAGGAATTGAAACCAAGGAGGGGGGGGGGGGGGGGGGGGGCTCTTTGATACCGGAGTCACACACCGGTACCCAGGAGCGGGGCTGGGCTTCGCTTTCTGAGGTGCTGCCTGTAGAGCTACTCCCGTGCCCGATGCACTCCCGCAGAGGAACATCACGGCTGCTGTTCTATCACCCAGTTTATTCAGTCTGCTCCGTGGAGAGCACCAGCCAGCGGCGAAGCAGCTACCCCGGGCGGAGGACAGGCTCAGAGGAGAAGGAGCCGAGCCTGAGAGCTGACGGTCTCGGCGAGCCCACGCTGATTACTTTGCCAGGGATGCTACAGGCAGCGGAGCCGCTTCCAGCCCCGTGGGACGAAGAGGTGCCCGGTGCCACGGGACACCTGGGGACGGCAGCTCGCCGGTTCACCTCCCGGATCTGCTTGGCCACATCTGCCCACGGGGACGCGGCCCCGCTTTGCAGCAGAGCTGCCCTCGCTGCTGGTTGTGCGGTGACGGTCTCCGGGGCTGGAACGGCTGGGAAAAACAACACAGCCCCTAACAAACTGCTCCACGGCTACGGGCTGAATTAAAGCCTGGAACCAGAACGAACCAGTCGCGTAAACGCAGCGCCCAGCCTGCAGGCAGCCTGTCAGAGAGCCGAGCAGCATACCAGCAGAAGAGCCAGCTTTGCCAGGGGGCTGGGCAGGACTGGGGGGGGGGCCCGAGGCCTCTTGTGCCCCCCAAGTGCCAACACACGGCCATGGAGTAAGTGCCGCAGTGGCAATCGGTCACCCCTGCAGCCCGAGACCGCTGCTCACTACCTTCTGCTGGGGGCCAAGGGATGTATTCCCTTTTTCTTTTACCACCCACGATTTTATATTTCATCTCTGACAGAAGCAAAGTAAGCAGAAAGCTAAAGAAATCCAATGCCCTTTTTACAAGTCAAAAACAATGGCAAAGCGTCCGGATATTCATGCATGAAAAACGTTGACCACAGTGCCTACAGCAGTTCCCTCCACAAGACAGTTCACCTACCCTCAGAAAAAGATGACAAGCATGAGGGGTGTATTGCAGCTCTCCTCGTTATCCACCAAAATGAGAGGAAGACCCGTCCTCAATATTGCTAATCAGGAATAATCTGCTTGCTAATGTTTTGCTTTCTGCTATGACACATAGCAGCCAGTTTCATAGATAGATAAATTCTGTCCTGAATTTGTTTGCTTTTAGTTTGAGCATCCTTTGTATGAAGAACAAATGGAAGTTCCCACTGAAACTTTTTGCTCCGATTTTATACTTTTAGGCCTTTTACTTGTCCTCAGATAAACCAACAGTACACAGAAGCAAACAAATGTAAATATTTCAGCACAAGCTTTGCTCCCATTGTTATTTTTGCACTGAAAAAGGTCTCTTCCTATCAAATAACACCTTTCCTTTTCTCTCTTGATGGTGGCTGATACCAGCAGATCAGACACAAACCTCCCCTGCCCCTTCCCTCCCTCCGCAAGCACCGTCGCAGTGCGAAGGAGCCGTGCCAGAGGCCGCATCCCTGCGTTTGCAGCCTTTCACGTGGTGTCTGCAAACGTGGTAACAGACAATATCCCATCCCCACAGGGTGGGTAGGTCCAGTTCCCGTGGCATATCCATATCTGCTTCCAGAAAACCTGTCTGCGTGACTGTTACTGGCTTTGGCTTCTCGAAATGCCCCTTTGAATAAACAAGCAGTTTCCCCAGCTCGCTGCGGGTTGTGAGGATCACAGGCTGGCTCCAGGCGATGGCAGGGGCTGCATTTCCCTTCATTAGAAACACTCTGTACAATCACAAATGATTGTGCCTTGGATTACCATGAAAATGAAAGGGAGCTGCGGATTCAGCATCTCCAAAGCTCGTGTCCGGCTCCTTCCAGGAGGGAGAAGAGCCGGTGGCCAAAAACTGGCAGCTCCCCGGGCACAGAGGGGCAGAGACCACTGGCCATGGGCGAGGGGCAAAGGCGGCTGGCCTTCACCCCGTGCTCCGCACGTGGCACCAAACTGTGCCTGGAGCCGCCGCCTTGGCCGCCCGCAGCGCAGCATCGCCGCAGACGGACAGACAGACGGACGGGGCTCTGCCGCCTCGCTGGGCGGCCGGCCGGGTGCCAGGAGCCCGTGGCCAGCCTGAGCTCGGGTGTTTGGTTGCCGTCCCGGGTGCTGAGGAGGGTCTGGTGGCCACTGCCACCTCGAGTGTGCCCACAGGTGGCAACGGGGACCGGAGGGCTGGGCGCTGCGGCGGGGCAGGAACCGACACACGGGTTATTCATAGCTGGTGGCAGGAGGACAATTCTTCCAAACTAAAAATTACTTCTAAACCACGGCATAAATTTCAGCTGACAGCAGACAGCCAGTGAAGTAAATGGGGAGGAAGCTGAGCGGGCTGCAACATTTCTGTTGTTGTTTGCTATTAAAAGATAGGGGCAAGGAAGACAGAAAAAAATATCTGTAAGGTGTGGGATTACACATTTCTTGGAGTAATTACATCCACAATTCTACTGGGGTGACAGGGAGCTCCCCATAATCACTGCCAAAGAGGCTACAGACTAATGTGCTCTAATGAGAAGGGAAGACTTTTTTTTTCCTCCCTCCCTCTCTGCCTTTCATGTCATGATTGTTCAGAGCTGAGAGCTGCCCCTCTTCGCCAGGGGTGCGCGGCATTCAGTATACGCTTCCTAGCACCACAGAAAAGAAAAGCCCACTCTCCCCCTTTGTTTTGCACATGAAAAGCTCGCTTTCCCTCTCTGTCAACTGAATGCCGTAAGACAAGGTCCTTCAGTGCACGCAGCGTTTGGGCAATCCTTGCCATCGCTGGCTCCCCCCGGGCTCCCTGTGCAGGACGGCATTGAAAATAAACACGGAGGAAATCTCCAGTTCCATTCGAAAAGCACCTGGGAGCGTTTAGGAGGCTCCTCGGCGGGATGCAGAAAGCCTTCCCTCCTTCCTCCCTCCCCCTTTCTCTTTGGTGCGGGGTTGTTTTCTGCTCAGCTCCCACCGTGTTTGTTCCCCGGGGGCTGAGGCAGCTTTCCCAAAGATTTCTTCCTCCCCCCCCCCCCAAAAAAAAAAAAAAGAACAAGAGAGCTGGTTAAGGAAGGGAAGCAGGAGGAGGAGAGGGAAGCAGTTCCCTGGGGATGGGTATTTGAACGGCCGAGGGGACGCGGTGAGGAGCCGCGGTGCTGGGGCAGCCCCCCCGCTGTGCTGGAGGGGGCTGCCAGCGCCCCCTCGGCCGCAGCTCATCTGTGGTGCCCCCAGGATGAAATCACGGGGTGAAATCGCGGGACAGGCACTTCCCTGGGACCGGGATTTCGCACCCTGCCGAGGACCTTTGCCCAAGCAGCAGGAAGCACCTTGGAGAAGGGAATGGAAAAGCCTGGGATGAGCAGGGAGGGTGGGTGCCCGGGGTGGTGGGTCGGGGCTGGGTGCTCCCGTGGGTGCTGGGCATGGACATGGATCCCAGCTCCTGACTGACGGACCCCCCCATCCCGGGAGCCGGCTGCTGGGAGCAGGAGAGTGCAGAGCACGGGTGGCTGTGCCGTGCCCTCCCTGCCCACCCCTGCGGTGACATGCTGGGACCCCTCGTTGCCACCAAGCCGTGCCACCCCCGGGGCCACGCTCTCCCTGGTGCCCCTCCAACACGGCGCGCTCATCTGGCCGCGTCCCCGAGGCCACAGCGGTCACGGCCCTGAAAAACAGAAAAACAGAATTCGCTCCCTCTGGCCCGGTGGGTGGCAGGAGCAGCTCTGTCCCCACATCGAACAAAAGGAAAGAGCTACTCGTCAGCTCTTCAGTCAGTCAATATTTCACTGAACTTTGTTTTCCCTATTTAGTACAATTAAAATCCCAAGGAGAAGTCTTGTATAAATCAAAGTTCTTTTAAAGTGTACCACGCAGACACGCATATCGGTGCCTCTGCACAGCGTGTGCCAGTAAAAAATACGCAACCCCCTTTGGCAACACAAGCAGAAATAAGCAATTTAGGATCTTAAAAGATAAAAGATAATAAAAGTAATTAAGATAATTAACCACCCTGAAGAGAGAAGAATTTACTGCTGTAAATTTTGTACTTAGTTTTAGATGGCAATATTGCAGCTGCCACTCCACTTAATATACAACACATCAAGGCGTGCTGCCTCTGCGGCGGCGTTGGCGGAGAGAGGGGCTCCTCACAGCTCGGTTAGCGGTGGTCACACCACGTGAGGTTTTGGGAAGCCGTGCCCGAGAGCTGAGCTGCTGGGACTGCAGGTCACGCACCCTCCGCCTGCAAAGGGAACAGCTGTGGGTGATGGCAAGGCAGCTGAGCACCCAGGCGGGATGGGACAGGATGGGACCTGATGGGACGGGGCTGCTTAGCTCACACCCAGACCCTGCTTGGTCCCAGCTCGTGCCAGGGTGGGTTTGCTGGTCGCACAGGACCGGGAATAGAAAAGTGCTCCTTTCCTCATCAACCATTTGCCAGGTTTCCAAACAAGTGTGTTGTCTCATGCTGGCTGTCATGCTTCAGACAAACCACCTGTGAGTGTCCCAAAGGAACCGAAACGCTCCTCGAAATTCTCCATTGCCTCCAAAGCTAGGCTGCTGCTGTGCTTTAGTGAGCACACATCATGCTACTGGTATTGCCTTGTTGTTCCCTCTTCTCCCCATCCGTCTGTATCCATCTGTTGTGACCCAGCTCCACTAACAAGCTTTCTGGGATAAGGAGCTGGTTTAGCTCCATGTTAAGCAGTCCCCAGTGCAGAGGGAGCACGCAGCCAGGAGCGCTGGCCAAGGCTGAAGCACAAACCCTCCTCTTCCACCTCACCTTCTCCTGGCCTTTCCCCCCGTGCAGAGCCCTGCGAGACGCTGCACCAGCGTGGCCAGAGAGCCCAGGAGAGCGGGGATCGCCACGGGCCAGCGCCGCCTTCGCTCTCTTTGGTCTCTGTCTCTTTGCAAGGAAATTCTTTCATCACACAAGTATCAGCAGTTCCATTCTCCTCGCTGACACCAACCCTCCGCAGAGTGCACTGTGTCTCTGCAGGATCAGCCTATTCTTTCTCCAATTAGTTGCACCAAAATAGCCCTGGCCGGTCAGACGCTGAGGCAGTGGCTCTAGATATCTTTGTGTTTATTCTGCTGGGACTCCACGACCCCAGCACGTGCACGGATCTGATCCCCAACCCCTCTGCTTGGCGCTCTGCACGGCACAAAACCAGATACATCCTGGCCTTACCATGGCATTCACACAACTTCCTTTCTGATTAAAAAAAAAAAAAAAACAAACAAGAAACGTTTGAGGAGCAGCTCACTGGTGACAGCCTCCCGAGCACGCACTGCAGGTGATGGCTTTGGGTTTTGCTGTGTCGGGCTGCCCACTCTCCCTTCCCCTCCTGCCAGGCCCCCCCCTTGCCCCCCCATCCTCAGCCCGGCCTTACTGCTCATCCCCACGTATCTGTGCCGCGGTGCTCAGGTGGCTGAGCCAAGCCCAGGGGTCCCTGCTGCTGGTGGGGTGATGTCCTCCCCGCTCCCAGGGCTGCTGTCTTCGCTGGTGTCACCTCCAGTGCTGCCTGGACTTCTCCAGCAACCCCTGCCACTCATTAACGGGGCAGAAAAACAGCCCAGGGCAAGATCCAGGTGGGAGCTGGCTTGATTCGTTAGCAGGCAGAGAACTGACAAGCTGAGTGCCAGCACCTGTGAGACGCCGAGGCCTGTGGCAAGGAGCGAGGGCAGGATGGGGGTGGGAGGACATTCCCCTGCTCGCTGCGGAAGGTGCCCTTCCCCGGGGGGCTGGCTCTGCACAGCCCCCCAGCCACCTTCGGCCCTTGGGATGCTCCCTCGCCCACCACACTCAAGCGCTGCTGGAGAAACCACATCCCGAAAGCACCATCAGCACATGCGGGAAGGGAGCCTGGCTGTGCTGGCCGTGCAAGAAAGACAGAGAGGGGATGACTGGGCACACAAGCAGAGAAGTCGCTTGGATGCAAAAGAGGGAAAGTTGCAGGGGAAAGCATTCCCTGGTGACACAGGGAGGCTCTGAGAGGCAGGAGACTGGCCGGCACTTGTGTTAGGGGACAGGCAGTGGCCTCGCGAGAGCATCAGCCCAGTGAACGCCTCCTGCCACGGATCCAGCCTCCCTCTCCCCCTCCAAAACCAGGCAATGTGTGCAGATCGACCCCAAAGTCATCGGCTGCTTGCCCTTTTCCGCACTGCCCACCACCACCACACCGCATCTCCCTTGCAGCAACGGGCTCTCAGCTCCCCTGGGGTCCCCTGGCCGTCAGCAGAGCCGCCCAAAGCCTGTGGTTACCCCTCACATCCCTCACGGTCCTTAGCTCCACGTGGGCTTTCACCTTCCTGGGTTCATCCCATCGCGTTCCTCCTGCGTTGCCCACCCTCGTTCATGCTCTCCTGTAGAACGTTTGCTCCTTGGGAAGCCCCTCGCTCGGCCAAGCCGGCCAGGCAGAGCCGCCTGCTCTGCACGCCTGGGCAAGAGCTGGACTGGGGAGAGTTTAGAAAAGAGTTGGAAGCAATTACAGTTTATTGAAACCAGTCTGCCCAGTGAGCATAGACATGAAAAGGGCGAGCGACACCAGGGCTGTGGGGAGAGGGAGATAAGATCCAGCATGGTTTTAGCTCAGTTTTCTAATGAAATGCAATTTATGTGATTGGGCTGTCCGTGCCTGTCTGGATCTGGCTACATGTCTGCTATAATAACTTTTTAATCTCCTGGCAGATTTCCACCAAATCTGACAGAAGTGTGGGGATGATGCCATTCCTCCACGTTCCATGACAAGGGGGCTCCTGGGTGGGGAAGGCTGCCCTGTGGCTGCCCAGGGCTGGGGCAGGCGCCTGGCAGGGCTCACCCGTCCCCGCGCAGAGGACAGGCACAGGAGAAGGCTCTTACAAACCTCCCCAACTACAGAAAACCTTTGACAGAGCCACAGATGAGGGACAAACTCGTGAGAAGCGAGGTCTGGTTCCCAAAGCCACTGGTCCCTGGGGGGCTGCTGGCCCCACGGATCCAGCGCAGCCACCCATCCCCGGCTGCCCTCCCCGCAGCCCTGCATGGTGCTCCTAGTTTTCCTCGTTTTGCGCAGGGAAAGGTTGGCAAAGACTGTTCCTGTGCCGGTGAGAGGGGAAAGCAATGATTTGAGCAGGACGGGGGGGACTGACACGGGCAAATGAAGAACCACAAAACACGCCAGGGCTCAGCCCAGCCCTCGCCAGCTCTTCTCGGCATCATTAACCTGAGAGCAGCTCATTACAAACACGCAGAAAATGTTTATTTGCCATAGGAAACCAAAGTCCCAGGTCTCCTCCTCCTTGTCTGCCATCAGTTAACCCAGTTTAATGTATTGTAAATCTCAGGAACACGTGTGGGAGGGTGAGCCCCCCAGCCAGCAGCCCCCGTGGCCGGGGACCAAACCTGCCCAGGCTTCATCGTGGAGCAGATACTTTGCCAGAGCCAGGCCCGGGGGCTGAATTTCTGTTTGGAACGGGGGTTCCGGATGGAGCACCCAGCCCTGCGGTGGAGGGAAGCAGACGGGATTATGCAAGAGACCCTTTTTGGCTCCCGTCCCTGTGGTTCTGCACAGCTCCCGCAAGCTGCAAATGACAACAGGGGAAGAAGTATTTCCATTAATAACATATCAAGCACTCCGTCTGCTCTGTTGTTTTTCCTCTCTTGTGTATTTAAGCATGGATAGTCTGCCCGTGGGGAAGGGGGATGTGGCAGGAGTAAGAACCTGGTGCCCCCAGCACCCCCCGGCAACCCACAGCCTTGCAAACCCCCTCTGAGACCCCCAGCTGCCTGCAGCCCTTCAGCCCTGCCCCTTTCCTCGTCTCTCGAAATCTGCACCCGAGCCCCATCAGTGCCGATATCCAGCCGAGATGGCCCTGGAAATCCGAACATTCACCGACCCACCTTGAACCACACAGTCAGCTGTAAATGGACAATTAGCTTTACTTTTTTTAATGGCATAAATTGTAGAATTAAGAGAGAGAATCTACCCAGATGCTTAGAAGTTAACCAAAAGTCTGACAAATGTGTATTCACCAGAAAACAGCTATTGAGACCTTGTAAAGGAGGAAATTTTTGTGAATGTCACAAACATTTTGTGACTATCTTGTAAGAAAACAGTATCTGGCTGTAAAGTATCCAATCCATGCTAAAAGACACGCCTTGCATTTCCAAAAAGGAGAGGTTTCCCAGAAGATAAAAACTCATAAAATGTCTCATTTCATAATACAAAACAAAAACAACAAAACATTAATTATGAAATTTGGGGTTGCTGTTCCGTGACAGCTGATCCCCGGAGTTGCCACCCCTCTCCCCGGTGCACGGCCAGACCCCCGGGGTTGCAAAGCGAGGTGAGTGCCTTCACCCCCCCGGGGAAAGAGCGATGGGCCCCAGCCCCTGGGTCTCCCCTGCTCCTCCGCTCGGGCTCTCGGGGCTCTTCCAGCGATGCTCAATGTCTTCCATCCCATTTCCCCTTCTCCTCCAGCAGAGAGTGAGAATCCGTCAAGTATTCCTGAAAATGCAAATGATACTGCATTTTGCTAATTGCCTTCTCATCCACCCTGCTCTTGAGAAACACAGAAAATGTCGAGGTCTATCATCTCTCTTTAAAACACTCTTCAGTTTGGGGCTGATGGAGAAGGGGGAATGTCTGTATTGTGCACACAAGCAATTTCCACAGCTCAGGAGCCTCCTCATTTCTTTTAAAATACAACCTTCAAGTATTCTCTTCATCATTTTTCAAATCCTTTTGTATCTGCTTATTGTTCAGCACAAGAAGCTCTTCGGAGCTGAGACTGAGTTTCATTTAATTACTGAAATACAGAGTGAGTGGTGGGGAAGGCTGCCGTGCCGGCTCACTGCCTGCCCGGGGGACACCCCCTGCTCCAAGGGGACACCCCGGAGCATGGGACCCCCTCCCTCACAGGCACCTCCAGGGCCTCCCAGCCCAAGTCCCGTGTTCTAAATGACCTCGCGCTCGTCGCAACCCAATGGCATTTGCGCTCCTATGAGCCAAATCAATTTTTGACTGTGGTTTGAGCTTTTGCATCGCTTAGGTGTGTTTTGGGGAAGTATTTTAAGAGCCAAGAAGTGGAATCTGGGTGCTGGCTGAGCTCAGCCACCGTGTCCGTAGGGAGAAGGTCGGAGGAAGAGCCAGGGTTGTTCAGCGGGGAGAGGGACGAGCTCCTGGGCTCCCAGCACCGGGCAGGTACGTTCCGAACTGCGCGGAGCTGCCGAGCGTGGGAGCCGCTCTGCGTCTCAGCACGGCGGAGGTGAAGTGAAGCAGCCCTGGAGCAGGCATGCACTTCCATCTACCCTTTGCAAATCTTTGTCCGGCAACTTCAGTGTCAGAGCTGCTTGCGGGGAAACCTGAGAGGGAGGAGTTAAGCAAAAAAAAAAAAAAAAAAAAAAAAAAAAAAAGCAGAAAAATCAGATTATTTTATTCCAGAGTGACAAATGTATTTTGAAATGAAATCCAGAAGGGTTGCCAATGAGCCTTTGTTTGCTCTCGCACAAAAGTCCCCCAGCCGGGTGCTGAGGAGCAGCGGGCGGGAGGTGGAGGATGAGGAGGAGGAGAAGGAGGAGGAGGAGGAGGAGGAGGAGAAGGAGGAGGAGAAGAAGAAGGAGAAGGAGGAGGAGAAGGAGGAGGAGGAGGAGGGCAGCACTGCTGAGGCCCTTCTCAGCTGCATTCCAAGGGGCTTTCTGAAAAGAATGAAGTGTTGAGCGTTTGCCAAATAAAAGAGGGGGCCAAAGGTTGCTATTTATCCCAGAAAAGTAGCCAACATTATGTCTATTGATGGGAAGGAACCTGAAGAATTGTGGGAAGGAAGAAAGTTACTTCAGCTGCCAATCAAGGGCCCAAATTTCCATGAGCTGCCAATCATAATTAAAAGGAATGTGGCAGTTCAGGAAGGTCGCGGCAGCAAGGATCTCCCTGAATAAACACTGGGTCCCAATTGAAAACCACTCCAAAGGCTCTGAGTGATAAAACCACTAACTTCTACATTGATAATTGTTGTTGTTAGTCTCTCGGAGAGACTACAATTTTTCCCTGATGCCAGGGATCATCCCCAGACCTCAGCACTTTAATTACACTTGTAGGGACACAGACCTGGGGCGCGGGTGGGCTCCCCGGTGTTGCCCCCCTGCAGCAGCCAGCCCAGCCGCTCCCTTCCCAGGGGATTTTGGGGTGGTTTTCCCACAAAGCTGCAAAACACTTGTATTGTCTGGCTGAGGCAAACCTTTCCCAAAAGCAGCCGTGCCCGGTGCTGACAGTGTCTGAACCGCTCACAGCCCCCACCAGTCCAGCCCATCAGCCCTCCGTGTCATCTCAGGCTATTTTTGAAAACAAGTGTAAATCCTCTCACCTCCTCTGTTCAGCATCAAGGGTGACTTTCCTCAGGAGAAAAAATGCAGATGGATACAACACAGGCCCCGTGCAGCTCAGCAGCGCACTGCAAGATGTGGGTTATTTAGGCTTTTGTTGATAATGTAAGTTTTCTAACTGACAGCACAACTAACTGGAATAAAGGCAGCTCGGCATCCCGGGAATGGTGAGGCTGAAATCTGCTGTGAAAGCCAGCTCTACGGAGGGTCCGAGGCCACGGTGAGAGGGGGGAGCTCTGCAAGGGGCTGTGCTGCTGGCACAGGACTGGGCTGACTCCCCGCGTCCACCCGTGGGATGATGCCATCGCCAGGGACAAGCCCATGTCCACCCGTGGGATGCTGTCGTCCCCACAGATAATCCCACGTCCACCCGTGGGACGGTGCCATTCCCACAGATAAGCCCACGTCCACCCGTGGGACGGTGCCATCCCCACAGATAAGCCCACATCCACCCATGGGATGCTGTCATCCCCACAGATAAACCCATGTCCACCCGTGGGATGCTGTCATCCCCACAGATAAGCCCACATCCACCTGTGGGACGGTGCCATCCCCACAGATAAGCCCACGTCCACCCATGGGATGCTGTCATCCCCACAGATAAGCCCACGTCCACCCGTGGGATGCTGTCGTCCCCACAGATAAGCCCACGTCCACCCGTGGGACGGTGCCATTCCCACAGACAAGCCCATGTCCACCCGTGGGACGGTGCCATCCCCACAGATAAGCCCACGTCCACCCATGGGATGCTGTCATCCCCACAGATAAGCCCACGTCCACCCGTGGGATGCTGTCGTCCCCACAGATAAGCCCACGTCCACCCGTGGGTCAGTGCCATTCCCACAGATAAGCCCACATCCACCCGTGGGATGCTGTTTTCCCCACAGATAAGCCCACGTCCACCCATGGGACAGTGCCATCCCCACAGATAAGCCCACGTCCACCCGTGGGACGGTGCCATCCCCACAGATAAGCCCACGTCCACCCGTGGGATGCTGTCATCCCCACAGATAAGCCCACGTCCACCCGTGGGACGGTGCCATCCCCAGGGACAAGCCCATGCCGTGCCCCGGAGGGACAGGCAGCCTTCCCCGGCGTGTCCCCGAGCCAGCCCACGTCCCGTGGTGTTTGCAGGCACCACAGCAAGCTGCCCGCCCTGCATCGCAGTTCCACTGGCCGTGCTGGCCTGTACCGGCCTGGCAGCAGCTTCTCCTACGGGAGAGGTTTCCCACCTTGCTAGTAAGGGAGCCGCTAATGGGGAACGTGATGGGACAGGTACCAGAAACAAGCGGAGAAGTTCCCACCCGCCAAAAGGGTTTAAAATAGGACATGGGGAGCACGACACCAGCTGCCAAAGCTGCGACTTCCCACCCAGAAGAGCAGCCCGGTGGGTGCAGGCAGGGCCGGGAGCGCAGGCAGCCGGCAGCAGCACACCAGCTCTCCAGGAGCTGCTCTCTTCCAACCACAGACGGGTAAGGAGAAAATTGTTTCTGGGCAGGGAACCAGGAAAAGGCCCCTGTGGCTGAAGTGGGCTGTGAGGGAGGCACAGAAGAGGGCAGGACCCCTTGCCAGGAGTAATTCCACCCTCACCAGACAAATTCTCTTACACGTTCAGGTTTTTTTTCAGTACCAACCACACGGTTCCTTTCCCCCAGGATGCTGCTCGGCACCCGGTGACGGCAAAGAAAATCCCTTTTGCATCCAACTGCGCTGGTTTGTTCTGGTCTGCTCTAACATACCCGACAGTAAAGCCATGCAGTGGGTGCTGCTGATATTTGTTCCTTCCAGTATGCATGCAGCCATCCAGCTCCAGTGTATGCACATCTAAAAAGGCCACCGAATACCAACGGGCTGGATAAAAAGGCGGTATGTAAGCTGTAAGTTAGGCACTGTGCAAGACATACCAATGCTTGTCTAACACAGCTGACAGTAATTCCCTGCGCTTGCAGACATAACGGACAGGCAACTCGCATATAGACAGTGACATTCAGAGCAGAGAGGAAAGCTCCTTCCCGTGTTTCTCCTGTGGGCTCTCCCAGCCTCCACATCCCCTAAGGTGAAATTCAGTGCTGGACATGACTTCTCCTGGTGCGGTAAACTGGGTTTAGTGAGCAGAGCCTGCAGAGCACCGTGTCCAGCTGCCTCTGGCGCAGGCATTTGTATGCAGGCGTGAGCGTGGGTGCGCGCGGCTTCCTCGGGTCTTCCCTGGGCTGCTGGAACCACTTGACACGTGGTGGTAATGCAATGTGACTTCCAGCTCCGCGCTGCCTGCTGCAACATGCTCGCCTTCAGACTGGCACAGATGCACGATATTTCACTCAATGCCTCCAGAATCTTTTTGTTCTAAATGTATTTAAAAATTAGATGTTTAACTGCCTCTATGGAGATGGGGCTTTCGAGGCAAAAATGAAACCTCTAACATGTCTTTAACAGAAACAGTGATAAAATGCAACTGTGAGCTTGATTGAAAAAATATACTGTACAGTAATTTCCTCTGCAGCCATAATCATTCAAACAGCCTGGCACTGGCACGATAATATTTAAAATAAATTGAAGCAAACAAAATGCATTTTATGCCCACTCCTATCTTCAGCTGTGCAGTTTTACGCGTGGAGGCACCTGGCAGAAGTCTTACTGGAGAACAGGACTTTAGGACCATTTATTGTACTGCAAAAATGTCGAGCAAAATCCCTAGAACTTAACTTAGAGGCCTCCCACGGCTTGTCAGCACGGGAAGAGCCTCCGGGTGCTACAGCCGGAGCAGGACGGGCATCTCTGGAGCTGGGGGGGGGGGCTCTGGCTGGGCAGGAGGCTGGGTCAGCCCCTCCTCTGCCCGCGGTGGCACATCTCCATCCACAGAACCTTCCTGGGGACGTTTGCAGGCGAAGGGGACGGATGGGCATCTGCCGAGGATGATGCAGGTGAGATCCCCCCCCAGCCCCCCCAGCGCCAAGGCTCTCGCCGCACGCCGTGGGGATGACAGGGAGAGGGTCCGGCAGGACCCTGCCCAACGCCGTCCTTGGGTCAGGGGTGTCCCAGGGACACTGGGGTGGCACGGGGGGGCTGGTGACATCCCCCGGCGCCGGCGGCACCGCCGACCAGGCACCTCCACCAGTGCCCAGCCAACGCTCCGTGCAGGGCTCATCCGTCATGCCCTTGATGTTTAATTAGGAGGAACGTCCGCTCCATCTTACCATTCGGCTTGCACCTCGGCGGGGCCGGGGAAGATAAGCTCTATGACATGCACATGATAGAGTACAAATAGTGTCTGTCGCATGATGTATAGAGCCATCTGCGCAGCGCGCTCCGCTCCGCTCCCGCTCTCCCTCCCTCTCATTCACTCTCCTTCCTCTTTCTCTTTTTACGTTCATTTACTCTGCGGTCAGGTGCCGAGTGTGTGTCTGGAGATGTCTCATTTGTCCGGGTGTCAGCGCTGTTTAATGCACAGGGAGCACTGGGGGGGGGGGGGGGGGGATGTCGTGGCTGTGCACCCGCGGCCGTCCCCGGGCTCCCCACTTCCCCACTGCTCCCCACGGGGATGGGGAACCGTCGGGCACAGCTCTGGGGCGAGATGCCCAACGAGAGCTTCTGAGCCAGATGAGCCCCAGGGCAGTAGCTGTGTTTCCCATGAGGGTTTAGGGGTGTCCCCTGTGTCACGCCCCTGGGGCCATCCTGGGGCTCACCTGGGGACTGCGTCCTGCCCAAGGTGACCTGTGCCCACGCCCTGACAAGGGGCACAGGGTGCACCCAGCACCTTTGCAGCGCTCCCAGGCCATCGGACGGGGCTTTAGGCACCATTTTTGGGTACAAGCAGTGAGCCTGTCCCGGTACCCCTAGCCGGGCTGGACAGGTTGGTGTGGAGACGGTGCTGTAAATGAGTTACACAAATCCAAGGCCGTGCAACACGAGAGTGGAAAAGGAGCTCATCTCACACGTGCCATCGTGCGAGTGGTGTTGAGCCCGGGCTGCCGTGGGCACACGGGCACAGCAGTTGGGGGGGGGGGGGGGGGGGTTGGGGTGTGCCCAGCCCTGCACCCGCTGCCGCGCGGCCGCTGGCACCGCTCCCGGCGCGCACAGACCCCCTGGAGCAAGCGCATTTTCGGGGGATGCTGTAATCTCGCAGGCTGCCCTCCCCGATCCCCCCGGGGGAGGTTTCACTTTGCTCCTCCCGCAGCAAGCCGGTAAGGGCCCTCCCCGCAGATGGGAGCTTTTAGGGAACTCTTTACGGTGTAAGAGGATCCCAGCGCCCCCAGCCTCGCGTGGGAGCGTGGGCCAGGGGGGGAGGCGGGAGCAGCCCCCGCCCCGGCTGTCCCTGCTCACCGAGGGGTCACACACCACCCCACCACACACCCACACGGGGACACCCGTGTCCTCGCACCACGAGGGCACCAGAGCCGCACCAGTCCGCACGGCACCGGGCTCTGCTCTCCCTCCGAGACGCCAGAAATGGCGTTCAGATAATCAATACCAGCAGCGGCCGGGTTTACAAATTGCGTATCATTCATGCAAATGGCAAATGGTGAAAAATAACACTTGACTGCCCTTTGTGCATAGACAGCTGGAAAAGTTTGCCCTTTTCTTAGTGTTAGTTAAGGCTAACATTAAAATACTCTCTACGTTCTTGGTGCCCGTATAATATATTTTATATAAGTTTAATAAAAAAAATTGCTAAGATCATTGGAAGGGTAAATAACTGCCATGCTGACATTGCTTCTATTTAAATCAGCTACACACTGCGTGCGTACATCGTTTGCATAAAACAATATTCAAGTAGGGTGATTTTAATGTTCTGTGCTATTTCTGACTCTCTCTGGATTGCTGTTTGCATATATTTGCATACCCTAGGAGAATTAAACTAGGAGTATGTAAATGAGCTAGCAGGCTCTGTGGTGGAGGAGTTTCTTCAGTTCTACAAAGCAGCTCCCCCCAGCCCCCCGTGCTGCCAGGCTGCCCCCCCTCCCTGCCCTGGGTGGGGGTGGGAGCAGAGGGACCCCGTGGGCAGCATCGCCCTCCTTGGGGGGCTCGGGTGAACCCGGCGGGGCAGAGGCAGGAGCTGCAAGGGGAGGCAGAGGGCAATAACCACCCTCAGGTTTCTCCTGCACCCACCCCCCCTTCCCGTGCCCCCCCGTGAGGCCCCAGCTCTGCGCCTCGCTTCTCCCCGCGGCCCCTTCTCCCATTTCCAGTGGGGGGTCTGGACAAAAGGACAGGCACGGGTTGGGGAGCGGCACGGCACACCCGCTCCTCGCCGTTATCCCGAGGGGGGAGCAGGCAAAGGGAGCGAGGATGGTTCTTTCTGCAGGGGCTGAGCAAACCGTTCCCATCAGAACAAATCCGCAGCCCTGCTGCTGGACGGGGCTGCTCTGCACCCCACCACCCTGGCTATACAGCACAGCACCCGAACACTGGGACATCTCTGCAGTTCCCGGTTCCTGCTGAGACACCGAGGCCCAAAAATCCTAAACAAAGGCTCTTCTGGTGCTCCCTGCCCTTCCAAGGGGAGTGAGGATGGTGGGAACAATTTTCAGTGCTGTGTGATGAATCTCCAAGAGGCCACATGGGGGCTTAATTAAGCAGCCTGGTGAAGTCTAAAATTTTCCTACTGATAATTGCTGAGCAGCCTTTACACAGTCTGCCTTTCCCCACCGGCATAACTGAGGAGACACAGCAAGGGTCTTGGCCGCAGCAGGGTCAGCTCTGCAGTGTCGGCAGCTGGACGCCCAGCTCCTCCAGTATCTCTTAGAGAGCATCACGGTGTAAAGCTCTGCTCAGTTCTGCACTGCTGAAGCCACGGGTGATCGTGTCCCTAGTGACAGCTCTGCATTTAGGGACATGCCTCTCCCCATCACTCTGAGACCAAGCACCCAGCGAGGGGAGGTTTGAACACACCTTCTGTCCCCTGAGCACTCTGGGATCCATCCCGAAGAATTAAGCTTCTGACCTCAGTGATAATTTAAAGGCCAATCAATTATTTTCAGCAGTTTCCTGCTGGTCACAGAAAGTTGTGTCCCCGTGCAGCCCACAGCTCGCACACTGCTAGCAGCCAGCTGGGCATTTCCCCTAAAACACCCAGCTTTTGTGGACAAACCCTCAGATTTACTGGTACCTAAAATAATGGGATGCTGATACCTGCATGGAGAAGTGCCTCAGCACCCCGAGGGACCGGCCAGGCACGCTGTCCGTGCTGCGCTGCACCTCTGCTGTAGCTGCAGTAGGGAGATGGGCTTCCAGGATTTCTGATACTGCCTGGGAGCACCCTGGGGACAAGGAACAACCTGGGAAAAGTGTGAGTGTCAGGGCAGGGTCCCTGATGACTGCCCAGCTTAAGCCCTGAGCCTGCCCCTCCTGTGTCCCAGTGAGGCTGATGGGGATCCTGGCATCTGGAGATGGATCCTGAACCGTCCTGGCACTTTCAGCCAGGCGAGCCGCGGTGGGATGCCCTGCGTTCTGAGCTATGGATCATCCCCCCGTCCCCATAAGGGCCAGATCCAGAGTAGCCGCTGCTGACCAGGACGTGCGTGAGAAATGCAACAGCCCCTCCAGAGGGGAGAGGTTCCTCCGAGGCCTGGAGCAGAGTGGGGACCACCCTGCTCAGCCCCCCGCGCCGGTGTTTCGCAGAAGGCGAGCTTGTGGCTGCCGTTCCCGTAACCCGGCAGCTCCACATCCTCTTGTCAAAGCCTTCTTTTCAATAATTAAAGAGGTATTGGCTTGTTGAGCTGGAGAGATCATCACTATGGAGGGAGTGGTAATAACTTTCCACCACAGAAGGACTTTTTTATTCTCCTGCTGATCATGACTTGGCTTTACTGTAAATTAAACACATCCTCACCGACACCTGAAGGTTAAGGGGGATTTTCCTGCACTAAATCAAAGCGGACATTGGTCTCTCCTGCAGGAAGAATCTGAACTGGCTTAAAAGGTCAAACAGTTCGACACCGGATTTGGGTGGTTGTTTAAGGTCATCAGGCAGCCTGCTCTTGTCAATACATCAATTATTAACAAGTCATTGGAGTTAAAGTGAATTAGTCTTTTCTTTTCCCATTCCATTAACAGGATTAGCAAACAGTAAATAAAAATAATTGTGGAGGTAAGCAAATCAGCCACTCAAAGGAGCTTGTACAGCTCAAAGGTACGTGCCAAGGCAAGGTCCCCCGGTGCTGCATGCATGCCTCGGCACAGCTCCGGGGCCCCGGGCTGGTCACCAGCCATGGGATACTGGCCAGCCTTTGGGCCACGATGGCCTCGAGGTCCGGTCCCTGCTGCACAGCCAGTCATCCCACCGCTCCCCGGGCAGAGCCCAGTGGCCCTCGGGGATGGCCAGTGGCCCTCGGGAAGGGGCTCTGCTCACACCTTGAACTCCACCCGAGACCAGTCACAACACACCTTGTTTTTTCCAGAGACAGTGGCTGGCACAAACCAGAGAAGGCTGCGGCAGAAATCCAGCGGTGGATATCTTCCACCACCTAACACGGGAGGCAGAATTTATTTCCAGTTTGTGGGCGCAGACCGAGCTGCAGCAGCAAAAAGTAATTAAAAGGACAAGAGTGAGACTATGTGAGGGATTGATTACATGTTTAGCAAAACAAGAAAATGCACTTTCTTTCCTGTGGCCCGTTGCTGCAGTAGTGTTAACATTACATTTAAATTTCCTCGTGGGATGGATGGTTACGGCAGCGGCCAGTGGAAAACATTCCTGGTGAGTCGCAGGCCGGGCTCCCTGTGGAGGTGGCGCTGGGAGGGAGCTTGGCCCACCCGACGCCCAGTGCTGGGGTCTGGAGCCCCACGTTCGGATTCTCTTCTCTGGTGAGTGGAAAAACATTAAGCATATTTACTTTTTTTCATGACATTTTTAATTTTTCATATCCAGCTCAGACCAAAATTTCAAAACCAGGGAAAACTGTCAAAGACTTTTCCTCTTCCTTTCTTCTCAGTAGCAAAATAGGAGTGCAAGAGACTGAAGCACATGGGAAAAGAAAAAAAAAGAAACAGAGGGAAAAAAGTAAAAGAATTATTATTTCACAGGGTTGGTGACATGCTTAGAGGGAAAAAAAAAAAAAAAAAAAACAACCTACAGGGAAACTTTTTAATGTTTTAACAGTCTTTTTATCACATCAAAATTTTAAGATATATTTTTGTCTTACATTAGTTTTAATGAATGTGTCTTAGCGGTTCATATTATCACTGTTCCTGGACTAATTAAATGTACACATACATTTTTAAATGTTCACTTTACTTCAGCACTCTCTGTTTCAATTTTATTTAAGAGCTTATTTAACACCTTGCACAAAGCCCTTTGAAATTCCTTCCAGAAAATGTCACACCTTGCAGAGAGAATATAGCCTTTCAAGAACATAAAACTACATTTGTACTAACATGCAAATGCATAAATATGCACGGGGGTGGGTGCCCAGATGCTCGGGGAAGGCTCTGGGCTCGCTCCTCTCCCAGCGCTCGGCCGGTGATTTCTGTAGCTCCGGGGGGCACAGGGTGGCTCAGAGCTCCCCAAAATCTATCCGGAGCCCAAGAGCAGCTCGAGAGCCGCCCCTGCCCCGGCAGCCGGGCGGGGGGCTGCAGGCGATGCTGAACCCCCCCGCTGCACGGGACAGGCAGCTGCCGGCAGAACAAAAGGAGAAGGACCCTCAGCGGGGTTCATACGGACGCGCCAGGATCTGGGGGGCTCAAATTGCTGTTTCTGACCTTACACCAACACACAAACTGCGCGGATCTTGCCGGCAGAGTCATCGTCACCAGCGCTGAGCACTCAGCCCTTTTCCCCTTCGGTTCTGAAAGGTCCCAAACACGTGGAGTTTGAAGGAGTCCCCGCAAGCCCAGCGCACGTGTCCTCCTGCTCCCGCTGCCGGGGGCAGCCCCGCAGCCCGTCCCATGGCCCTGCTCCCACGGGAGGGCTGGAAGGGACCAGCACGGACAGGGCAGCGTAAATCCGAATGCATCTGAAAGCAGCAAAGCTAAAAACGGGGTCCCCTCGGTGGCTTTGGCATGAATGAAAGCGCTTCTCAGCCACCCCGGGCTTTTCGAAAACGTCAGCCCGAGCGTGTTCACCGGCACTCTCCGGCATCAGACCCCACGTTCCTATTTGCCCATGGCCTAAAATGCCCCCTCTCTTCCAGAGATAACCCCCCACCCCCAAACCCGTGGTATTATTTGTTTAAAATAAGACACTGGAACTTGTCAGGAGACTTTTTGCAGCATATTGTTTTAAAGAAGACATTCAATTACCTCAGCTGCAATGCTTCACTGTGCTCTGATGATCTACTAAGGGAAAAATAACTAATATGTAGCATGTTGTGTCATAGACAATTATAGAGAACATCGCTTTTAAGGAAACAAGACTTGTGCCCAATTGTGCGGGATTTATTAAGTTCGCTGTTTTACAGCAACATGGCAAACTAAGGGAGGGGAACACATTTGCATTTCCTTCTGCAAAACCCTTGCTACAGGAGGGGAGGACTATTTTTTCCTCCCCTTATTAAAAACCAAGGAGCTGGTAGGACTGCAAATGATTGAGATAAACATCTCAACAGACACACGATTATTTCCTCCTTTAGTTTTACACAGCATAAGATTCTTATGTGGAAACAAAGTGATTTGGCTATAGATTTATGGAAGGAGCAAATGATTTGGTCCTACATGATGGAGCATATCATGCATATTTTGTGCCTTCGCTCGTGGGCATACTCAGCTCTGCACACAAGACTGATGGAAGGGAGGCAAGAGGGAGAAGAGCTTGGGAAATGTGACATTATGCACAAGAGGAAATGCTGCTAGGATTTCACAGCTCCTTTGGCGAACAGTGTGACTGAGAAATGCACTTACCGGAAAGGATAACTTAATTCATCTACCATACAGCGAGCATTTCGGAACCTATACAGCAGGCAGAGGGGCCAGGAAAGCACGAGGAACAGCAAGAAAAGGGACAGCAGTGTGGAGAAGGCCCTGCCAGGAGCACAACCCTTCCTGCCCCTGCTGCCTCCCGCTCTAATACCCATTGACTGTGTTTCCTCAAAGACCAGGGTATTATCATGACTGTTTGGGCAGTTCTTAGTAATGTTTTTTATTTGAATGCTAATCTCTACACACACAATGAAAGACCCTGCTCCAAGGATCTTACAGTTTAAGACCTTGATCCCGCAGACTTAGGAAAGTGCTTCATTTTAAGCGCATGATTAACACTGTTGACTCTGGTGCTTAAAATTCAGCATGCACATAACTGTTTGGGGCTTTAGCTGACAACTTGAGTTCTCTGGAGATGTTAATGTGCTTTAGCAGAAAACATAACAGTGCATCCATGGGAGGTGCCTACAGAGTCACCCAGAAATAGCACAAGGAACAGCTATTTTTTCCCAGGAAGAGGAGCCTGGGAGCAGTGATACACGCTTGCTGTTGGAAGGAGCCGAATTTGATAGGCTCTGGGTGGTGGGCATTTTTGCAAACATTTGGATGCGAGACATGAAGAAGCTTATGGGGTATGATTGATGGGTGATTTGCAGTCTTCACTAGGAAAGCAAGAGAGGACTAAAAACAATGAATAAGTCTTTATGGAATTCAAAATTCCCACCAAACGCATTTATCTTTTCCGTTTGCTATAAATGGGCTGGGAGTGGGATAGCATTATTTCTCCATTGCTGGAAAGCGAAGGGCAGCCTTCACACCACCCACCACAGTGATAAACAATGTTCTCATGAGCCCACTGCTATTTATAGAAGCAATCCTATTTCTCACATATTTGCCTCTCGGTTACTGAGCAAGGGCACTTTCATGGCCCTGATGGATCTGAGCACATTCAGACGCTAATCCCAGGGGAGGGGTGCCATTCCAGGGATGCATTGCTCTGTCGCTGCATAAACCATCACCTGTTAGAAGCAGCCTTTTCCCAAGCGCTGCGCAACGCAGGGTGTAATTCTGTAGCCACAGCACATTAATAGCACAGGTACATACACACATCTCTATTTGCTTCCACCTATGCTGGCGAGGGAGGAAAGGAGAAGGGAGGGAGGGAAAGGGATTTTAAAGGATGAATGATCTGCTTTCTGCTGAGAACTCAGGCACATCCAATAACCTCAAGCAGAGAAAATCTCAGCCTGAATTAAAGGCTCTGCTGGTCTGAATTCTCCTAAATATTCTGCACTGGTTGCAAACACTTCAATTTCATTCTCATCTGCTATCTCATTGTAACATCTCATGAGTTAGTGTCCTTACTTGCTCTGAAATTCTGCAGCCAGAAACCAGCTAATGTTTGGGGGAAGATGTGCCAGCAAAGAAGAGACAAGGCAGCTAACCATCGGTAGCAATGGAAATGCTGACTGCTCAGAAAGCAGCGGCTGAGCTGCTGCCTCTCCCCGGGGAAGCGGCACCTCCGGCACTCGGCTCCAACACCTTCTCAGGGCAGCACGGGACAAGCGTGCCTTCCCACGGCTCCAAAATGCTGGCGAGCAGAGGGATCCAGCCACCACCACCTCCACTTTGCAGGCCCACGTGGCAAGCGGGGAAAGACGTCTCAAAAGCCAGACCCAAGAAGAGATTGGAGCTGCTCACCATCACCATAAGACCACGGCAGAGCATCAGGAACAAAACCTAAACAAGGCTTCAGAGGGTTCTTGGCTGTTCTTCTGTATTTACTTACAAAAATCTGCCTGGGATAGGAACAAAGCACACCCTTCCGGCCAGGGTGATTTATATCTGGGCTTTGCTTGTCTTGTTTTCCTCAATGTGATATGTAAATCCCAGCACAAGGGAATGCTGTGTACTCTTCCCTCCGCAGATTTATCCTGCCCAGATCCAGAACACCCTCCTCAGCAGACAGCCCAGGGGAACCTTTCGTTAAAGCTGCTGGGCAGGGGACCCGTCGCAGTGTCTCCTCGGGACATGGGCAGCTCTGAGCTGGCACAGCCTCGTGTTTCTCAGGCCGGGTTGTCTGGCACAAGATCTTTGAGCGTTCCTTGGTTCATGTGATTTTGATGCAAGAAGATATCTGGCCCCGGGGTAAAATCAATGTCCTACTATTTCATATGTGGAGGCTGCCATTTCATAGCTCAGAAACCAGCAAAAAAAAAAAAAAAAAAAAAAAAAAAAGTCTGCAGCTGAACTACAGTTGGCTGGGAAACCAAAGGCCAACAGCATGGTCAGCCCCTGCTCAGGTACATGGTTGGGATTTAAACTGGCTGGGAAAAAGCACCTCCTGAAAGCCACAAGCTTAAGGGCACAGTCTGCCGATATCAAACCTCAACAAGCCCAGGGCCAGCTTCGTGCTGCGTGTGCTCAGCCCCCGAGAGTGCTCAGCCCCGAGCCCGGCGGTGAGGACACGAACCCCACATCCAGGGCGGTGTGTAACCAGGTGCTTAAAATTTCTGCTGTCTTTCTGCATGGGAATGGAAAAGGGGACTCCAGAAGTGTCAGATCCATCTGACACTAGGAAAATTCTTATAAATAAAATAGTTCCCATAAAATCTGTATGAGATCTCTACAGTCCATCTAATACAGACTGTAATAAAGGAGAGGCATAGGAACGACAGCCAGAGACACCATCTTGTAGCGAGAAATCTTATTTTAAGAAGTATAAAAAGAAAAGTAATTTACTCGCTATTAACATTTTAAAAGTCTGTTAGCAACGAGGGGCAATACATTACTGACACATTTGGTGATCCAGAGAGGCCTAAGGAGCTCTGCCGGTGCAGGCAGCGTTCCCGTGCCGGCGGCGGGGCTGGGAGCCCGGCACAGGGACTCCCGGGATGTGACAGCAGCAAACTGTGCTGGGCAGACCCCCGCCACCACCCGGGTCACCAGCCTGCTCTCCATCAAAGCCTGAGATTTTTTGATTAAACTGACTCTCTCGATCAGCCTGAGAAGTAGCCAGTACTGCTACGGGTGAAAGTCAAAATCCAAACCTGTTCATTGTTTTCTATCGTCTTTCGCAAATCAGAGGCATCGCTCTGTCCACCCAAGCTACTCCTCAATTTCACTTTCCTCATGTCTGCAAGGGGCAGTCCATAATTATACTCAATGCTACACAGATATTTATTCAGCTCTTATAAGGCATGCCTCACCTGTTCAAACCTTTGTCATCAAAGCATTTAGAGCATGAAACCCAATTAAAGATAAACCTCTTGCTGTTACAATGGAATAGCTACAAGAATTAGCACTTAAGCTGCATTAGCAGGAGGCATTTCTAATGATGATGCACCCCGATTTGTCTTTGGTGATTACTCAGGGCGCACGAAGGGTAGGTCTCCTTTCTGGGTATGTTATCTATCAGGCAGCAACCTTTCCCTGCATCCCTGTGCTGCACGGAGCACTGTCACCCCGCTGCAGGGTCAGATGCTCCAAGTCATCCCTTGGAAAACAGGAGGCCACGGCAGGTGAAGGCTCAAGCGATTTGCCCAGGGGTCCCAACGGAGAACCAAAGGGAGACGGGCGCAATAGCTGAGAGGGCGCAGGAAAGCCGAGCCCAGAGCACATTTGAACAAGATTGGAAGTGATGCACCAGAAAACTCCCCCGAGGAGAAAGGCCGGGTGGGAGCCGTTGGCAGGGAGGTGCGGGGGCTCGGCGGGGGCGGGTGCTGCTGCTCGCTGAGCCGCCCCAGCGCAGGGACGGGGCCGCAGGGGCTGCAGCGCCTGCTACTGCGCTGGGCACGTGTCTTAATAATAACAATAATTCCCAGCAGCGCTGCTTCATCTCCGAAGCACTCGGTAAGCAGTGATTGAGCCATTCTGCCCTCTAGCAAGAGAGGTTAATATTATTCACTCCAGTCTGCAGAGAAGGACGCAGAACCATGGAGAGGTTATGGGCCAGATAACCAAAAATGGCTTTTAGTTCTGGGCACTTTCATTTTACAGTGTCTGACCTCTGAGATACTATCAGTCTGATTTTCAAAGGCATTGAACAGATCCTGCTTTCATTGACCTTAAACACAGAGGTACACAAAATTAAAGGCAACTATAAAAACCCTTGGCCAAAGCGAGCTGCCCGCGACTCACTGGTCAGAGAAAAAGAGAGGAGGGAGCTGGAGGCTGCCAGAGCTGAGCCCCGTGTACGTCTCTAGCCTTTTTGAGTTTCTTTAACAAATTCAAAGGCCAGCACTGGGGTGGGAACAGGCATGTGCGGGCTAGCCATTAGCTTTTTGAACACAACACAAGAAGGAAGTTTTCTGCCACCAGTGTGCAGAGGTGCAGGGGCAGCACTCCCACCTCCCAACCCACCTCCTGGGTGACTTTCAACATATGTCAACCAATGCTTGATAATGGGTCCAAGGTGTGCAGTGGGATGCCAACGGCCTTTTCCTCCTGCTGCCCACCTCAGAAATCTGTCCACCCCCCCACCTCCCCGGACACCTGCAGAGCACAGCCGGCATCCTGCCTGCTGAGCAGCCCCCGAGCATCGCTGCCGCTCTTCGAGGAGGCTAGGCAGAACATTTTCATTTAAGAGTTAAATAATATTACACGTGTATTACAAAAGTTAGGTAAATTCTTCCTCTTAACTGTCATTACCTAAAAAGCTTCCCAACCCCTAGATTGTAATTATGTACATGAATAATGAAATTAGCATATCCATCAACTAACTCCCCACTCACTGTAGATATAGGAGGTCTTTGTGGGAAGTCCTCTGTGCTCGGATTCCAGATCAGCCGCAGCCTCCGAGGCCGCTGTGGGAACGGCCATGGTCAGCTCATGGAAATCCAAAATTTAACTGGGATCGGGTGAGAAGGTGGGACAGAGCTGGGGACCAGCAGCCTCGCAGCGCCCGCCCGGCTTCCCGCTGCCCTGAGCATCCCTGCGCCCCAGCAGCCGGGCGGGATGCGGGATGCGGGCTGGGGGGGGGGGGGGGGACACGGGGCCGGCACGGGATGGCGAGGAGGACCCGCTCCCGGGATGGCACAGTGTGCCATGGCCACACCACCAAAACCCCGCGGCTGACGCGGTGTCTTCGTTCAGCGATGGGCGCGGGTGGAGCGAGAGCCCGAGCGGCAGCGGCGGGAGCTGCCGGGAAGCACCCGCGCCCGCACCAACCAGCCCCGGCTCGTTTGAAAACCTGTTAGCGGTTCAGGAATGCGTTAAGGGAAACGTATATGTAGAAATCTCTTACAATGGGAACAACCTTCCCGTGCGCCAGGCTACGGAGACTGCTCCTTGACTGTAATTGGGGACCTGGTAATTAGATGATGGCAAAATGTACCAGAAGCTCAGTTTTCATTCTGTGGTCCAAATTACAAACCATCATATTTTGAAAGTGATGCTGACATTCCTCAGCCAGGAGGCTTTGCCAAAAACAACTCGAGCAAGGCTTGTCTTGGCACAAAATCAAACTCAGGGCCTCAGCAGCGAAACTGAAAACATTTACACAGCTGGACCCAAATCACCCTATTTTCTAAAGAGTTTGTCAGAGCCTGAAGCTCTCGGTGTATTTCTGCCTATTTTAAAAGGTTCTGTGTTCTTGCAATCTACCAGCTATCCACATATAGGAAATAAAATACACTAGAAAAAGTGGGTGGTCTTTCTATTACGGTCCAAAAAAATAATCCAGAAAAACCTCATGGGGATAATGAGAACTAGCCCGGTATTTACCCGGTCCATCAATATATGTGCCAGACATATTTTATTTGCATATATAGATATGGAAACCTCATCATTTTGCTGTATGTATGTAATGGCTAATAAATGCATTAGCAAACCACTAATGAAAACAAATTGAAGCCAATGTCACAAATTACGACAGGGTGAGGAATTACCTTTCTGCATTTTTTCCTATCTAAATGTCCTGGCTAGATTTTTTTATTACATCAGTCATACACATTGCGCATGATTGTACATCAGCGCTATTACCAGAGCAAATATCATCCGGCCTCTCTAGCAGCGTATGCGCCTGCAGAGTGTGCACGGGTGCAGGCAGGAGCAGGCAGGCACAGGCACATGCAGGCAGATGCAAGCAGGTGCAGGAAGGCACAGGCAGTCACAGGCAGATGCAGGCAGATGCAGGTAGGCACAGGCGGCTGCAGGCAGGAGCAGGCAGGAGCGGGCAGGAGCAGAGGCAGGAGCAGACAGGTACAGGCAGCTGCAGGCAGGAGCAGGCAGATGAAGGCAGATGTAGGCAGGAGCAGGCAGATGTAGGCAGGAGTGGGCAGATGAAGGCAGATGTAGGCAGGAGCAGGCAGATGCAGGCAGGAGCAGGCAGGAGCAGGCAGATGTAGGCAGGAGTGGGCAGGAGCAGGCAGATGCAGGCAGATGTAGGCAGGAGTGGGCAGGAGTGGGCAGGAGCGGGCAGGAGCAGGCAGATGCAGGCAGATGTAGGCAGGAGCAGGCAGATGTAGGCAGGAGTGGGCAGGAGCGGGCAAGAGCAGGCAGAAACATGCAGGAGCAGAGGCAGGAGCAGACAGGTACAGGCAGCTGCAGGCAGGAGCAGGCAGGATCAGGCAGGAGTGGGCAGGAGCAGGTAGGAGCAGGCAGATGCAGGCAGGAGCAGGCAGGAGCAGGCAGGAGCAGGCAGATGCAGGCAGGAGCAGGCAGGAGTGGGCTGATGCAGGCAGATGAAGGCAGGAGCAGGCAGGAGCAGGCAGGAGCGGGCAGGAGTGGGCAGGAGCAGGCAGATGCAGGCAGGAGCAGGCAGGAGCAGGCAGGAGCGGGCAGGAGCGGGCAGGAGCAGGCAGGAGCAGGCAGGAGCAGGCAGGAGCGGACAGGAGAAGGCAGCTGCAGGCAGGCACAGGCAGGCTGGTTGGCTTCTGTGTTCAGAGCCACCCCAGTGCCTGCGCCGGGCCTCCCCTTCCCACCTCAGAAACAAGTTTGGCGTTGGACATTTGCCCCTTTTTTTTTTTTCCCCTTCCTTCATGATGCCTGATTTTAATTTTCTTTGTACTCATAAAAGCAATAAAAGCAAATCCTCTTTCGCACCCAGAGATAGTATAGAGCAGCCTTTGGGCAGGGGATTTCTGTAAGACTTCGTAGCCCTCAACTTCACATTGCCTTTGTGACAGAAAGTGGGACATGACAATTAGTGAATTTACCTAGTTTATTTATTCTACAGTCATCAGATTGATAATTTACAACCCCGTAGCACCCAACAGTGGACTTGCTCAGCACTCTCCAAACGCCATACACAGTACAAAAACCCCAGTCCCTGCCCCAGGAAATGTAGTTTCTCCTTACAGCCGAGATAATTAACAGACTGTTTGACAGGAATCCCTCTTAAAAGCCCCTCCTATGCTCAGCTGTGATTGCTACCAGAAGACATGGAGGAGCCATTTTTCATAGCTTCACTTAAATTTTTGTGGCTACGTTGGGACCTCAAAATCTTGCAAAATTAATTTTTTTTAATGCAAAACCTTTTAAGTAAAAATACTTGTAATTGCAACCTAAAGCGATGTGGGATCTGTGAATGGCTCTCTGATTAATTCTTCTGCTAGGCTGGTCTTTTCTCTCTGTTCTACTGAACAAGCGTACACATATTATTGGGATTAATGCTGCATAATACATAATTAATGAAACTGCATAAATATGCAGATTTGCAATTGCAGATTGACTGCCACAGCTATATCCCTGAACACTATGGTAACTGATTGGATGTTCATTATTACCATATTTAAAACTGTTTCCCTGTGAACATGTGCAAACAAATAACTCCAGAAGGGCAGACCGCATTGTTTCAGGCGTTAAGATGACCGTCCCAAAATTCGCAGTGAAGGGCTGGCGTAGCTGCCAGGTACAGCCCCTCGGGGTTACGCCGAGCTCGCACGCTCCCTGCAAAGGGTCTGGGGCACCCGAGTGAAATTATCCTTTGCATGGTAAGTGAAAATAATGATCCTTAACTGCTCGTTTTCATTTACCACAGACCTGCGTCTCTGCAGGCGCCCAGGATCCAGGCTGGGAGTTGTACCCTCTGAACAAGAACCTCTGGCACTCCTGCTGGGTAACGATGCAGAGCTGGAGCATCCCACTACCCCCGGGGCTACAAACCCCCCCACACACCTGGAAAGGACCTGGGTGGGAGAGTGGGGATCTCTGCAGCCCGGGGAGAGCGGGTGCACGGGCACTCCGCCACAGCCCACTGCCAACCGTGGGCAGCTCCAGAGAAATGGTTTAAAACATCATAAAACAGGTATATGTGGTGCTGGGAAGTCAGGACGCTGTTGTACTGGTGTCATAAAGAGGCAGGAGAGGCCAGTTGGGGAGGGGAGAAGACAACAGCAGCTGCAGGCACAGGAGGCAAGAAAGGCTTCGGAAATAAAGAGGTTGTGGACATTTCCTCAGACCTTTGGGATGGGGCATCAGCAGGAGCCTTTCAACAAACAGTTCCCAAATGTCCCCCATAACACACCGACAGCCCCACCGTTCCTCACTGGAACTGATAAATGTACTGGGGGGAGCAAAGGGAAAAAAAAAAGAGAACTGGTTGTTTTGTCTGGCACAGCAAAGGCTGTGTCCTCCAGGATCAGTCTGGGTCCTCTCCCTGCACTTCGCTAAGGGCTATATCGAGATTTCCTTGGCTGGGTTCCAGTTCATCAAGCAGCCATCAGCTGTTGGGCTCCAATGTGGGGCTGCCGATGGGAGCGTCAAGAGCAGAACCGCAGAAGGTCCAGGTCAGGGATGGGCATCCCCCAATAGCCGGTGGGAGCAGGAGCTCGGGATTTGCTGGTGGATGGAGCCGACTTGGAGCTGTTAGTGGGTAGTTTCAGGTGTCTCAGAGCAGCAGCAGATGGCTTGTTTCGTTTTGTGCTGTCTGTTTGCACTGTCAAGAATGTCAGGATTTATTGCATGCTGATTCGGATATTCAGATCTCACACAGGGAGTTTGATCTGTAGATCTCAGGGTTCCGCCCAAGGAGGACTGCAAGCACCGTTCCCATTTCTCACATTTACAGGATCAAATTCTTACTTGGAGAAAAGGAAAAGCTTCCCCAAGAGGTATTTGGGAAATGTTTTTACTTTAAAGTACAAGTTTCCTACAGATATCTTCAGATGTTTATTGAGGTGGAATAAATGAAAGTGTAAGTATGCGCTGTCCTGGGGAAGATGAGAATTGCAGCTCTGTGCACCAGAACTGCTCGAACACACAGCCGGGCGCCCGGTCCTGCCCGAGGTGATTTGTGTATGGGAGATGCCTCCCCCGGGGCTGCCCAGGCTCACGGCGAAGCCCAGCACGCCGCTTCCTTTGGCCAGAAAAACAGCTGGGTGCTCAGCACCCAAAGGCAGAGCGGCCACGCTGGCTGGGGTACATCCTGCCTGTGCCCTTCCTCTCCACCCCCAGAGGCACAGGGCATTTGTGCAGCAGCTCAGCAGCTGCCGAGGAGATGCTCTGCCCTCCCAGCACCTACTACAGTTTTAGGCTGCCCTAAAAATGAGGGGAGCGTGCGAGGCTCCGTGCCCAGCCCCATCGTTCTCCCTCTTCCCACTCTGTGCTCCCTGGCTCCATCGGCCACATCACCAGAGCTGCTTCTCTGGCCAGTGGCTCCCAGTCTGCCCCAGCCACCCCAGCAGGGAAGCAAGCGGGAAGAGGGGAAGAGAAAACGTGAGGGGTTTTACCTAAGTCAGGCTTAATTCTTTCAATGTAGAGCAACCTGTATTCAGTAAGGAATTTAGCCTGACTACATTTCATGATGAAATATTAATATGTTCGTTGGATATTTTCCCTTCTACTTTTCTCAGGGAATGACGACACCCTTCTTCACTGCAAGTGCTACAAACAATCCCTTTCTTCTGAAAAATATCACACAGCAAAAGGGAAGCAGGAGCTTGACCCAAGCTTTGGGAACGTGCATGTGAGTCTGCTCAATCAACGATGGAGAGCTGCGGGCCTCCCTCCCACAAGCCAATCAATCACAACACTTGATCAAGATGAAGACACGCAAGTGAGAGATGAGACCCTCAGAAAGAGAGGAGGGGACAGGTGACCTTAATTGGTCTACTGTTATTGATAGGCCAACTTGTCTTCGTGATGCAAATTACCCTATAAATAAAAGTAAAACAACTACAGGAAGCAATTTGCCGCTTTGTTAGAGTCAAAGTAGACTGAAAATTAAATCAAGACATAGCATCCCTAATTCCACAGGGCTCACTGTAGAGCCTCTACAGGCAAGTCCAGGAGCGTGGGCCTTGGCAGTAAATGGGGTCACGGCTGCCTTGGGTGGCCTCAGGAGGGAGGACGGGGCCGTTCCCCGTCCAGCTCTGGGACCGAGCAGGAGGCAGAGGTGTGGGCATCACCTCTCCTTGTGTCGCTGCCTCGTGCACTTCTGTGCCCGACAGCCGTGTCTCTGGGTTTGCCGGTTTGATCATGAGGGTTCCACGAGGCACCGGGGGGTGAGCAGGGCTCTGCCCCCCCGGGGACGATGTGACGGCTGCTTTTACCTGCCCTAACCACCCAGGGCATCGTTGCGCAGAGCTGGGCTCGGCACAGCTGCTCGTTATTGTTGATGGGAGAAACGTACCCAAGTCACGAGCACTTTGCTAAAAGCATCTTCTCTGACACCTTAAGTGGGTACTAACTCTCGCCTTACATTTCTAAAACACCTTTTCATTTACAGACCATTGTATAAAACACTTATTTGTCCACTGAAGGAGCCAGAATGTGCCCAAAGGCTTCTCCAGACAGGTCCTCCAGCTCTCTGATGACCGCAGCCCCGTGCTCCTGCTGTGATGGGACCTGGTCTAACGCCGCTGCTTCCTCATCCCTCCGGTTACTGTGGTCCCCACCTCCCCAAAGGGCCTGGGCTCACCTCGGCCCCGGTGGGTGCTCCCAGGGCCAGGGCAGGACCCGACAAGGACAGAGCAGAGGGAGCAAACAGGAGGAACTAGGGGTTTTGTTAGCTTGCTTGTGCCAGGGAAATTAAAATGTATTATTTTGTCACTAAGTTGAAGCTTTTCTCAAAACACTTGAAGTCACAGAGATTTTCTTCAGCCCCAAAGGAGCAATTTTAAGTGCTTCATTTTAAGGAGATACTTCTTTCCCTGCTTTTCATTTTTTTTTTTTTCTTTTTTTGTGTTTGTTTTCAAACCTGTTGGAAAGCACTAATATTCCCAAGCTTTGTAGTTGTTGTTGTTTTCCTCCTGATCCTTTTCTTTTCCATTTTTGAACATCCTTGCTGGTTTTGAGTGAGGCCCCTGGAGGCTGCACAAGCAGCAGGACTCGATCACGAAACGGGCTGCCTCGCTGAGCGAGCTTCTCCGCTCCTCCGGAGCTTTGAAGCTGCCACTTTAAACTCATGCAGATGGATTACGCTTTTGTTTCTTCAGGAAATTATGAAACGCTTTGTGAAGCGACATCAATGGGAATAATAAGGGCAGAGACACCCCTGCGCAGCAAAAGCCCAGTCCCCCAGCCCCCGGGCTGTCCCCTGGCCGGTGGCTTTGGGGTTGGGGGCCAGGAGAAGCCGCGTCGGGCCCTGGGGCTGCTCCAGCACAGGTCGTTTCATCCCAGCTCTCTGCCCCCAGCCCGGCCAAACGACGTGTCTAGCTCTCACCTAGCTCCCCGAGGGCCACGGTGCCTGTCCTGGACGTGTGAGGAGATGGAAAATACACAACTTTCACGGGTAGTTTTTTCCAGTCAGTCATTAGTCTCCCTCCCGGCAGTCTGAACCTTATTTCCATGTTAAATGTCTTGCTTCTGCCTGTAGCCTTTGGCTCCTATTCTGCCTTTTCTGCTAGACTTGAGGCCCTCAGTCCCTGGTACTTTCTCCCTGAGAAGGTACTTCACGATTTAATGAAGGCATTCACTCTTCTTCTTGATCTCATTTGAGCTCTTTAATCTCTTTTTCTGTAACTCATTTTCTTCATCTCATAAACAATTTTGTGGCTTTCTTTGACACCCTCAACATCCCTTTAAAAATGTTGACACCAGAGCCATATGCAATATTCCAGTGTCCGTCTCGCCAACACCATACAAGTTTACTATGCCATAAAAACATTTCACTGCTCCTACTTACTAATCCTTTTAATATATCCACTGAATGAATTAGCTCTTTATCACAAGGTCAAGGAAGTGTGTCTATGTCCTCTGTCCATTGCAACCCTCAGACGCTTTGCAAAGTCATTAGGGAATGTGATACCACCTGCTGCTCTGGCAACAAAAACATCACTCTTAGTCTGTATGATACGTATGATTTTGTATTTACTTATATTAAAATACATGTTTTTTCAAAGGATGCATCTATCTTCAGTAAATGCTCTCGACTGGTGTCAATTATATCCCGTTTCTTCAATTCTTCATCAAGTTGTCCCCACATCAGCTTCTCCATTATCCTGCCCAGGACTGGTGTCCGCTCCACTGTTGTCCTGGTGGGATACCTCCCTCACCTTGCACACTCATAGCACAGCCACTGGCCTTACACAGCTTTAGCCGCTATTCCAAGATTTATTAAACATGTGCACCAGCAGCCCAGCAATCTCAGCCGGCTGCTTAGCCCTCCTGAACCAACAGGTAGCGACGGCAAACTGCTCATCCACGTCTTGGGCTCCTGCTCCTTCCAGTTCCCTCGTCTTCAACTCAGGAGCACTTTGTGAACGCATGAGCTCTCTGGGGAAATATCGTGTCTGGCTATTCAGTTATCCCTACTTGTGGATAAAGAGGGATTATTCATGAGGAATTTCAGACTCAGGCACCCAAGATAAAAGCCACATGTTCTCCTAAGCGATGGACAAACAAGCTTCTTGCCTCTTGCCAGGGTAGGCACCCAAACCCACCCACGTGGGAGCAGCCAGCAAACAGCCAGGCTAAACATGCTGCTCGCCAAGTCCCTTTATCTGCAGTTATAGGACACGGAGGATTTCCTTCTGAGCATGCCTTTTCCTTCAGAGTTTTTCTTTCAAACATAAAAGTTCAATGAACTTCATAAATAGTTACTTTCTCTGTAATTAAATCTCTTTTTTGTGTCTGCCACAGGGATTCAGTTATATTTTAAAACAAACTAACAATATCTTTTTCCACAGAAAGAGCAGCATGGACTCTGTAAAGGGATTAGGAAAACAGCTTGTGCAAACCTGTGCTATACAGAGGTGTGTTTATGGAGTAAAGATAGTATATGTGCCTGTTACCTTTTCCACTGGTGGAACGTATGAAGAAAAGCAGAGACAGCATACCAGTGAAATAGCTCCCACAGAGCCCAAAGTCAATAGCTCTCCAGACCTAGCTGTATTTTCACTGTCAGTATTTGATTTTTATTCATTTCTATTAGACGAATGCCTGTGGCATCAATAAGGGATCAATCCCCTGGCACCAGGCACCGTTCAAGTTGTAGTACAAGGCAACACGTGCTGTAAACTGCTTACGGTGCAGGAGCAGGGGAGAAGGAGCGTGTCGGCACCGCGGCTCATGTTGTGTCCAAATCCTTCCGGGAGCAGGAGACACGAGATCAGGTGAATTTAAAGATGCCGAGACCAAAGTTGCCCGTGGCTCACCCTGCCCGTGTCCCCGGTGCCAGGGCACATGGTGACTCCATGTCAGGGGGTGCCATCGGCGACGTTCCGCAGCTCCGCTCTGGCCACTCGTCCCCTCCCGGCTGATTTCGGGGAGGGCAAAATGCCGTCGGTTTGCAAAAGGAGACGCGGAGGCAAAGCCTGCGGTCAGCCCGGCCCCGCTTCCAGAGCCAGCACCAAGGTTCTGCAGCAGCTTTCCCCAAGGAAGAGCAAGTGTGAAGCCTGGGCGGCTTTTCAGAGGGAGACTGAATCGTTTATCACAGCCATCGGGACAGTAGCGACTCGGAGAGCGCAGGACTCTCCGGGAGGGCCAGCGCTGACCGCAGTGATCTCCAGCTCCTCTGGCCCTGCAGCTTTGCCAGCAGGACACAAACACAATCGGGGTGTTTGCTGCGGCCAGCTCCTGGCCGGAGGGAGCCCTGCTCTGTCCCTCCCCGTGTGTGATGGCCTTCGGTGCAGACCGCACATATTTGGGGAGGGGGCTTCCTCGCACCCAACACTTGCTGGGTGCCAGCTGCAGTGCAGCCCCCATCTCTGTAATGAACAGTAGGAAATTACTTGCATGCAGGACCCACGCAAACCTTGCCGAGCATTTGGGAATTCTTCTTCTCAGCGCCGGTCACCATCGGTTATTTGCGGTGCCAGCATTCAGTGCTGTAGCGCAGGAGGAGCCGACGGCAGCCACGCAAGCTGGTGGCAGTGGTCCCACTGGGGACGGGTGTGCCCAGGGTGGCTTTTGCATCACCGAGAGGAGCAGCTGTGTCCAGGTCATGTAGCAACGGGGCAGCAAATGATGACAACGTTGGCTATAGGGCATGCTGTCTTATTAAGTCTGTGTGGTTCGTAGGCCAAGTATTGGTATGAGCAGTGGGAGGGAAAAGGAAAACTGAGCACCGAGGGGGTCTCTTACACAAACAGAAAGGCAGCATCATTTCAAGAGTAGTACAGATCGAGTCTCCAGACGTGGCTCGCCTGCAATCCCCTGGCCCAGCCCCGGCTGCTCAGGCTGCGTCCCAGCAGAGCCGCAGGGCTCCCCGTTAGCACGGGGCTCCCCGTTAGCACAGGGCTCCCCATTAGTACGGGGCTCCCCGTTAGCACAGGGCTCCCCATTAGCAGAAGGGCCCCTCTCAAATGGTGCTCGTCCTGCAAGGCAGCAGCACCAGAGCCTTGCTGGGCTGTGCTGGCCGCCTGTCCCTCCTCAGACACCATCATCTAATCCTACCCCTGCAAGTCACGAGTTGTGCCAGGGGGTTCAAAAGGGAAATTAAAAAGGAAGAGGACTATGGCAGGAAAGTTACACATGAGGCTGAGAGCAGCTCTGTCCAGAGGAGACCTCAGCGCTGAGCTGACCCAGGGGACAGGAGCTGCCCAGAACCTCCTCTCCAAGGACGGAAAGCTGCCATCACAACAAAACCACTGGTAAGAGAAAGGAGATAAAACCGGAGGGGAAGAGGTGGTGGGGGAAGGAGGACAATTACATTAACTGAAACAATGTGTTATATCTTAAACATTAAAAACTTATGGCTTTACATGGCAAGTACCTGATGCAGCAAAGGAGAAGAGGGGAAACTGAAGCAATGGTTAAACAATGCACAAGGCAGCCGGCGGGGTCTGTTTTGTATTAAATCCATTTGGAGGCTGAGTTTGCTCCTTTGACAGCTGGCCACACTCCCTCAAAGAGAATAAGAAAGTTTTTGTTTTTTAAAAAAGATGTGTAATGGGTTTCTTATGTACCAGAAAAGAAAAGCTCTCTGAGCTGGATCACCTATTTTCTTGTCAAAAGACTTTGGACAAAACCTAATCATGAATAAAATGCCTCGTGATTTTTCAAAGAGCTCTTTTATTTGAAGTCAGCTTTTCTGAAATGGGAGGCAGGACCTGGGTAATGCGGAGCAGGGCGGGAGGCAGCTCTCACGCCAAGCCTCCACACGAGCCTCCCCGGCCGCCCCAGTGCTGCCCATGGGACCATCCCACCCTCCCACCCCACACCGGCCCCGAGCACCGGCCCCACGGGCTCACTGCAGCTCCGCGATGGGGAACACCGTGGCCCAGCTCCAGGAGACCCGTGGCTGGGCTGGCTGGCACTGACCACTGTCCCCACTCTCAACCATTGCCAGGCCAAGCCCCAGCAGCACCCTGGGGGTCTCGTTCATCCTCTGCCACGGGGTTTTACCTCCACAGTGGCACGAGCATCAATCCCTGTGCACAGAAATGGGGACACTAATCGTGTCTCAGTCTGTCCTGGAAAGGCTGGCTGTGCACAGAGCTGAGCTGCATTTGGGGGACGGAGAGCAAAAGCCACTTTCTCTTCTAGGCATACCCCATGCCAAGAGCACAGAAATAGTAGTTCGGCCACCACAGAAGGCACCAAAAGTGTGATTGGGGGGGAGAATTTCTGGGAAGCAAATTGATTCCCAGAGCACTTTTAAGTGCCATTTCACTTTCTGCTGTGCCAGGGCTCCAGCCCACCTGAGGCAGTGTGGGCAAAGCCTGGTGCCAACCTCAAGTGAACAAGGAGGGCAGCACGGCAGGACAGACCTGTCCCCCCCCTCCCACGCCTGTCACTGTAAAGGTACTGAGCCCGTGGGAGGAGGAGGACTCGCTGTTCCTGGTCAGCTGTGTGGGCCGTGGCTGGACACCCAAACCCATGCCTTGTCCACATCACCGCACGGTGCCTGCCCCCCCTGCCCCTGCCTTCCCTGTCCCCCCCGAGAACCGCTCCCACTCCAGCCCAGCCACTCACACCCTGCCCGGACCCACGGGGCTGCCCCAGACCTGCTCACCCCTTAGCTCCTGCTCCGTGGGACTGGAATCCAGCAGCGCAGAGGCAGCCCTTCACCCTGGCACTGCCCCGCACTGCTTGTTAGGTGCCAAGCGCTACTGCCTCTTCCTCCTCACTCTAAAGGCAATAAAGGAGTTATCCTTGCGCAGGGCCGGGAGAACTGAGCTCACCCCCGGACTGAACGTGTGCTACAGGTCACACAGGGAGGTACGAAACAGTCGCGTGCCAGCGTTGTGTTCACACCAGGAGCACCTTGAGCAGGGAGGCGGTGGGTTTACCCCCCCTGCAGCGCAGCACAGAGCTGGCGTGTCCCCAGGGCCACTGGTGGCCACGGCTGTGATGTGCAAGCAGAAGGTATCGCTTGGGGCTCCGGGAAGCTTCAGCCTCTGAGGACCAAATCTGAGCTGGAAACATCTCACGGATGAGTTTTCTCACAAAGTTTCATTGATTCCCGGTTTCTCATGGGATTTCCTGCTCTGGTGCTGGTCAAATCCAGGAAGCGCAGAGATGTAGGGGATGCAAGGGCAAAGACCTTGAACGCTGTCCCTTGAAAGCTGAACAGTGTAATTACACCAGCGGCCACATCCTGGAACAGCAGCCCTCGTGTGACTGATGAAATCGGCACTTGATCGGAATTTGAAAAGCAACGGTCCAGGGGCACAGGGAACGTGGCTATGGGAGAGCCACAGTTCCCCTGCTCCCCCCCAGCAAACCCAGCTGGGATTTACAGGACTGCTGAGCATTTAAAGCCTGAGTTATCCTCCTGCCATTGCTCTGACCATCGTATTCTTAGTCCTGCTACAGCTCCCTCCAGACCCTACAGCACTCAGAGGGAATGAGAGCAAATGTAAAGAGACCAGAGGATGCAACCTGCTTTCACCAGCTCCCCAGGGCAAACATCTTACACTCTGATCGATTCTGGGTAGTAAGACTCTCACATTTACTTCCGTAAATTGAGGCAAACCTGGAAACTGGTTTCTGGCTGTTTGTTTTGTTTTTTTTTTTTTTTTTTTCCCTTGGCCCTTGCCAGTTGTTTATGGACAGAGAAGATTTTCAGCCCTTTGTCATGGACACCCGTTGGTTGAGAGGACCACTGGAATTTTAATTGTCCAAGAGCTCTAATAGGTGTAATAGCCTTGTGTGTTACATATGCATTAATTAAGTAACACTGCATTTAGCTCCAAATCATGCGGAAGGCGCGTGCTGTGTTTGCACAGACATAAATATCTTCTCAGTTAGAGTGCAGACTAACAGCTTTGCTCTCTTTGCATTGCAGTATTTCCATTCTGGTGAAAATAGGGAGCCTCGGAAAAGCTTACCCCTGGGTAGTCCCGGTTCACTGGGCAGAGCTCAGCACTTCCACATGTTCTCCTCACACACGGGCTTTCCGAAACGATATGGCTTGGAGAATTTGAGTAGCTCTTTGATGCCGGCGGGTTTCAGCACAGGGCAAGCCCTTTGCAGCGGTTCGCACGTTACCGATTACCCCATTGAACAAACAAAGTGCCTGGCAACTTGTTCGGGGGTCCCTCATTACCCAAATTTTTCAGCCCCCACTGTTTCACTGCAAATACCATCATTGCAGCAATCTGTAAGCTATAAATACAGTGGTTTGTACAACTGCAAGAGGAAAGGGGAAACAAAAGGATGCAGCATAGTGAATATAATATATTCTCATCTTGATCCACAGGGAACTTCCATGAATTAGATGAGAATACAGAACTAAGTCATCAATGGAGAGCTGCTTGTTTTAAACCTCAGTATTGCTGCTTTTACTTTGCTGCTTTAGTGCAGCCTGGTTCTGACACAAAATGAGAAGTTGGAATAACACATGTTGGATGAGCTCTGATACACTAGCTGGACAAATATTTGGAAGAGTATTCACTTTCACCAGGCAACATTATGCTCTGTGGATTAATTATACAGAATATGGTCCTGGCTTGGGTTTGGACGATTAAAGCTGTGCTGGAATTCCAGAGGATTACTTAAATGTGCAGCATTAGTGAAGGTAAAACATCTTCAATATCCCTTTCCTGCAGCCTCCATTTCCTTTATAGAAATATGCAGATTAGTGCTAAGTATTAATCTGCAGAGGCTCCCGGAGCAGGGCTCCTTCCCCTGAAGAGCATTGTGAGGTTTGGGGAGAGGAGGGGGAGGGGTCTTTGAAAGGGAAATAAAGAGCAGAGAGAAATTTCATATGTTTGTAAAACAATAACGAGAAGCGAGTGACTTATTCCACATGTTTTAGTCTGGGAGAAAAAAGCCAGGATGCAGGCAAAGTAAGTGCAATATATATGTGTAATTAAGAAATGATTTCCTGAGATCTTCCTTAAAACATGTCTGAATACAGACCTCGAATTTGCATAAATAACTTATGCCTTTCACTTTTTCCTTGTGGAAAACACATAACATTGCCTCTCGCTTTCTGATTTTCAGACCCTCCCCGGCTCGGGAGGAGGATTTGCCATATTACGCTATTCTTTCCAATTGTAATCAGCCTTAAATCTGAATAAAAGCAGCAAATGGCTGACTGGCACTCAGGGCTTCCCTCCCTCCCCCTGCCCCCCATGGAAGCGGCAGCAGCAACAGCATTGAGTCAGACCGGGAAAGACATGACTGCAGCTCTCGGTTTTCATTAGTATTCATGGAGCATCCGACTCCAGAGAGGATTAATAGACTCTGATGCCTAATATCCTGGAGAACAATTAATTTGCCCACAGTTTTGTCATGGTTGAAAGTCAAATGCTGGAACAGATCGATGCACTGAGCTGCAAGTTGAACACTGCAACCTTCTGCTGGAGCTGAATTTTAATTTTCCCATCATCATTTCCCTCCATTCCCAGCACACCAGTTTTCTAATAGATCTAAAAGCCTCTTACCTTCTTCCATCACATGTTGGTCTTCATAACAAAAGTCCATGTTGATTGTTCAAATATTAGAGCCTTGTATTGCTCTCCATTATGGGATTAGAGATGTTCAAGGCCCCTTGTGTTTTGACCTTTTCCTGTCTTGTTCTCTTTAAATTGTATGAAAAACGCTAACCTTTTGTAATTAAAATCAAAATAGAATGGAGGAATAAACCTTTTTCCTAACAGTTATTCAGTATTTAGGTTCCCATTTTGATAGAAGTGTTTGTGCAGAAGCGAAGGCCGGTGTTTATAAAAGTGGGTCAATAGACCCGTTAGGAACGCCGGCAGCGCCACGTCCGCGCCCCGTGACCCGGGGCAGGCTGAGCCCTTGCCCTGGGCTTGCACCGGCCCCCAGCTCAGCCCAGGAGCTCACTCCCCTCTTCCACCGGATCAGCTGGAGAGCTTGTGCAAGCCCACTAAATCCAGTGCATGCAGGGGGGGAAAAAAATATCAATAAACAGACTTAGATGGCTGTTGTGGGAAAGTAGTGCAAGCATCGGAAAAAATTACTGCTTATATTAAAAATAAATAAATAAATAAATAATAGCCATAAATGGGAGTTAAGGTCCGATTCTGCCGATGCCCAGAATCCAAATGCGCGGTGCCTGGTGCCTGGGATGAGCCTTGGCGCGGGGGCGATGGCTGTGGCAGCCCGGCCGCCCTCCTGGCTCTGCTCTCAGGGTTTTGCCTTCGCCGCCAGCAGCTGCCCCAAAAGCTCGGGGCAGGCGGGAGAGGAGAGGCAGAAGCTGCGGCGGAGCTGCTGGGAGCGAGGAACCCCCCCCCCCCCCCCCGGCTGGAGCCACTGCCCCCGCACGCCGTGCGCTGCGCCCCAGTTCTCCCAGTGGAAACAAGGAAGTGTTGCCAGTGGCAGAGCTAAGGAGCGAGGTGAAACGAGCCTGCGATAGTGGAAAAGGAGTGAGACCCCCCCCAAACGCGGGCTCGTACCCAGAGCACACCGCAGCCTCGACTGGCAGGTCAGAGCAAGCAGCCACTGGGGACTGGATTTCCCTGTCTTGGCCTTTTGCCTTACTGGGAGGCACCCGCCCTGATCCCACCGGTCTCTGCAAATGGGGCAGCTGGTTTTAGCTGGAATTCTGAAGGGTGGGAGGCGAGAGAGTGTCCTGTCCCACCTCCCGCTGGGCTGCGGAGCATCGCTGGGAAGACGCTTTCCCTGCCACGCCAGGCTGGGGGGGGGCACGTCCTGGCATTGCCCCCTCCGAGTGCTGCTGGGGACGCTGCCAAAAGAACACATGCTTTCTTCCTGGGAAAAAAAAAAAAAAAAAATAAAAAGGGGGCTTAACGGGTTAAGGCCAGAACTGTATGACTCTCTCCTAGCTATTGTGCTGTTCCCTCAGCTTTCTGGTGTCCAGGCTTTTGTGGTTTAATTACAGTCTGCTCCAAATGGTCTTAGCCAACAGATCAATAGATCAGGAACATTAGAATTGTTAATTTGAATGGCTGATTTGAATTTAAGTGCAACTTCAATTTAATCATTTTAAAAATGAAACAGTGTGTGAGGGCCCTCCTTCTCCTCTACCAGCAAAGTAGATCCAATGCCCCGTAGGGATCACAAAACTCTCTGACATGCACATTTCCCTTCCGTCAGGAGTTAAGCCCTATGAGCTGGTGGATCATGACAAAAGTGGGGGTTTTAGCAGCCTTTCCTACAAGCATGGTAATCCCAAATCCAACAGTGATTAACTTGGACTCAAAGCTCCACTGCAGAAATTAATTCTAAATCAGGGTCCTGGAGCCTTGTCTCACCAAACACATTACAGCGCTAATTGGCGATGACTATATGAGCAGGCGTAATAATGTCCCAGTTGTCTCAACTTTCCCAATTCATCCTGAAATTCCGCAGGCTGCCAGGGTTGCCCCGCTGCCCGCCCGGAGCACGCAGAGCCCGGCCCGTTCTGATGGGACTCACGGGAAGCGCCGGGATTTCTGAACAACGCCGGGGCCAGCACTGGGCTGGGCTCTGCTCAGCCCAGCGGTGCTGGGATGGTGACAGGCTCTGGTGTCTCCAGATTCGCCCTTACCACGAACAAAATACAGTAGAAGCACATCAGAAAAGGTATAAGGTAGAGTGCCTGGGGTGCAGCTTCTGCAAGTAAGGCTTCATGAAGATTTAGTAAACAAAAATTAAAATATAAACATGTAGAAATCCCCTATAACAGTAATAGGTTGGGTGCAAAGCTCTGCTCACTATACACATGATGCTTTCTGACTATCGCACATATTTCTAGCTTTTATTCTATCTAGCAACCATAAGGTACCAAGTGGGAGTAATTATTTTCCTCAATAATTGTGTTAAGCAGTGGAACTCACTGCCCCAAGATACCCGTCGGGTCAGGAGTACTGAGCAGGCCAGGCAAAGGCGGGGGGAGCTGAGGCGGATGAAAGCACAAACAGCCTCCGTCTAAAGGGCAATAACTTATAAAGGACCGTGGATGCTCCGCGTGTCAACTGCTAACTGCGAGGGAGCAGAACAGAGCTTGTTCTTTTTGAGTGCATTCATGGGGAATTCTTTCAGCCCACATCCCTGCCAAACACAGGACATGAGACCAGACAAGCCTTGGTCCAATACAGCCTGGCAAGGTCTGTGTTCCTATTTACTGCTGTGTGCCGGTCAGGTCAAAAAAGACATGTAAGCCGGTATTTTTCCTGAAGTGCTCAATAGTTCCTTTACCCTTGCACACTGAGTAAGCCAAAAGCTTTGTTTTCCTTTTGTCACACTCACAATTGCAACGTAGTCATCCTGTCTAATTGCCGTCGTTACTGAATATAACATTGAGTCCATGAAAAATGAGGGACAGAAGGACATTTCTTTTTCACCTGTATTTCAGCCCTGGTTTAGCATCGATACAAGCAGTTTTGCACAGGGGGATGCAGTTGTGCATCATGACACTGTTCAAATATAAAGTTTAAGAAGATTCTACACCCTGGCTGAAGGGCTGCTCCTGCTCACAGGCAGGAGGGCTGTGCACTGTGCAGGCAGGACGGTGCAGGCAGGACGGTGCAGGCAGGACCATGCAGGCAGGATGGTGCAGGCAGGACGGTGCAGGCAGGATGGTGCAGGCAGGATGGTGCAGGCAGGACGGTGCAGGCAGGATGGTGCAGGCAGGACAGTGCAGGCAGGATGGTGCAGGCAGGATGGTGCAGGCAGGACCATGCAGGCAGGATGGTGCAGGCAGGATGGTGCAGGCAGGACGGTGCAGGCAGGATGGTGCAGGCAGGACCATGCAGGCAGGATGGTGCAGGCAGGACCATGCAGGCAGGATGGTGCAGGCAGGATGGTGCAAGCAGGACGGTGCAGGCAGGATGGTGCAGGCAGGACCATGCAGGCAGGACGGTGCAGGCAGGATGGTGCAGGCAGGATGGTGCAGGCAGGACGGTGCAGGCAGGATGGTGCAGGCAGGACCATGCAGGCAGGATGGTGCAGGCAGGACGGTGCAGGCAGGACGGTGCAGGCAGGACCATGCAGGCAGGACCATGCAGGCAGGATGGTGCAGGCAGGACGGTGCAGGCAGGACGGTGCAGGCAGGATGGTGCAGGCAGGACCATGCAGGCAGGATGGTGCAGGCAGGATGGTGCAGGCAGGACGGTGCAGGCAGGACGGTGCAGGCAGGATGGTGCAGGCAGGATGGTGCAGGCAGGACCATGCAGGCAGGATGGTGCAGGCAGGACGGTGCAGGCAGGACGGTGCAGGCAGGATGGTGCAGGCAGGATGGTGCAGGCAGGACCATGCAGGCAGGATGGTGCAGGCAGGACGGTGCAGGCAGGACCGTGCAAGCAGGACGGTGCAGGCAGGATGGTGCAGGCAGGATGGTGTAAGTAGCATGGTTCAGGCAGGATGGTGCAGGCAGGACCGTGCAGGCAGGATGGTGTAAGTAGCATAGTGCAGGCAGGATGGTGCAGGCAGGACCGTGCAGGCAGGACCGTGCAGGCAGGACCGTGCAGGCAGTAGGGCCGTGCACCACACAGTGCCCACCCCGGCAGGCTCGCTGCTCGCTGCCACTGACCCGCAGGAAGATGCTCGAGGGGCCGCTGCCTGTTTGGGGCCAGCAGAGTCCCACCAGCAGCTCCAGCTTCCCTCCCAGCAATGGGAACGGGCAACCGGCCTGCACAGGAAAGCCAGGGAGCCTCTCTGGGCAGGTGTGTGCTGGGGACATGGAAATGGGAAAAGGAAGCTTTTGAAAAATCATAAAGGAGGGGGAAAGGACTCCCAGTTCTCCTCTTATTTGCCGTCCAGTGCCAGTCCACTGACTTCATCAGCGCTGGGTCTGATTCAGGCAGACAGACTTGTGTCCAGGGAGCAAGCATTTGAAAAGGTAAAAGACAGACCGAGTGCCCAAAGCCCAGCTCTCAAACTGAGTTACTTCTTTCTTTCTTTGACAGATTAAACCAAAACATTATTCTCGGTGTTATTTTGTTGGCCTGTGCATCAGCCTGAATGACAAGCACCGACTGCATCCTGAGAACAATCTGAAGGCAACCCAGGGAACCCACCCAGATGGTGTTCAAAAGCGTCTCGGAGCAGAATGGGCTCTGCTCAACGCAGGAATTTCACAGCAGGAACAAAGGGAACTTTGCAAACAGAGCTTTGAAACGGAAGTCATTTTATCCAGCATGCCTGCAGGAAATGTGAATCCATCTTCCAGCACAATCAAACGCAGAGCTGTGCATGGGCATAATTATTAGGGGAATGATGGCAACAGTAAAGGAGCTCATCAGTCAGAAAGCTACATCATTTCTAAACTGTCTCTTATGCTGAACCACCTGGATTTAAAGTAACATTTGCAGACAAGATGAATGAATCTGCTTACCAAACATGCCCGCATTAACGCATGCAAGAGGAAGGGTCACTGCAGGCATCAGATGTGACTGCCTTGTGTTTGTCCAACACCCCTGCAGAGCTCCAGCGCCAGTGGCTTGCCTTCCCCTCCCTGCCGGTTCTCACTTGTGGGGACAGATAAAGCCAGAGAAATTCTTTGTTTGCTTTTGGGGCATTTTTTTTCAGAATCAGCACTTCTCAATTCGAAATCCATCGTGGTAGTGGCGGGCACGCAGAGGCTGGCTGTCGCTGTGAGGGTTCAGTTGTGTGATTCCCTTTTTGCCACCCTAAAGATGCTACATGTAGTACTCGGCTCACCATTTCTCCCTGAAGCAGAGAGTGCTCACGGGTGGGCCTCGCTGCCTGTGACAAACAAGTTTGTTTAAATAACAAAACAAGGCTCTGGGCTCTGCTGGGTGTCATTAAAATAGAGACAAGGGAAGACCTGATCTGATGGGACTCCCACCCACACTAGTGCCAGGGCCAGCCCCTTCCCGGCCCCAGCTCCACCCGGACAGCATCCCAGTACCCACCAGAGCTCTGGACCCTACTCCACTGGGACAGCATCCCAGCACCCTCCGGAGCTCCAGCACTGACGGGTGGGTGAGCTCTGCCCTGTGCACAGCTACCAGAGTGCAGATCACCTGTAATCACTCAGAATCTGTCAAAAAAAAAAGGCCAACTCTAGCCCCATCTCCAAACCTTTCCGTAGAAATAGCCCTGACCGGGAAGGGCACCAGAGCCCGCGGTTGCAGGTTTGTTGCAGATGTTTGGATGCCTGCTCTCAGCTGCTGGGGAACCACACATCTGTGGTGGTTTCCCAGAGCACTTTCTGTTTCAGTGCTTCCTCAAAAACACTGCAAGAATCTCCATTAATATTTAAGGCTTTCCTTTTTTTAAGCATTTCAGTTTCCTGGAAAACAGGGAGCTCTCTGTCCTGGGGAGCTCATTCAGAGGGAAGAGTGGGATTAAGAACTTCAAAGTGGAGTTCTCCCCTGCGACAAGTTCTTTAGAAGAGACCCTGTCCAAGAGTTATCACATCTCTCCAGCAAGGGAAAAGATTTGCCATGAGAACCCTTCTGGGCTTGCGGACTTCTGCAGGGGAGGAGATTTCTGCCAGCAGCGGCTGCTCTCTGATGGGAAGCACACCCTCCTCCTGGAGGTGTGAAATCTCTGAAGAGGGCAGGCTCTCTTCCCACGTGGCAGCCGGGGAAAATGCCAGCAGAAGCATGTGCTATTTCAGGAAGACAGAAAAGGAATGAAAAGGCTTTCAGAGGACTAAAAGGTCAATGTGGGGTGGATGGATGGATGGATGGATGGATGGATGGATGGATGGATGGATGGATGGATGGATGGATGGGTGGATGGATGGATGGATGGGTGGATGGGTGGATGGATCACAACTGGCTCCAACTGGGAGAGAAAACTGAAGGGTTTCAGAAGAGGAAAAGGGAATGCATCCTCTGAGAGTGGGAAAAGGCTCCTGTTGCATTGTGCTGCTGCCTCAGGGCTCGCAGCAAGGGTCAGGACACCACAGTCCCTTTTTTGGGGTGCTGAGCTGCCCCTGCTCCCGCAGAATCCCCCACACCTTGTGGCAAGCAGCCGCGGGCAGGGAAGAGAGGCAGGCGGCAGAGCTCGCTGCGGGGTGGGGGCTCTGCACCAGCGCTGGGCTGCTGGGGACCATCCAGAGTAGGTGGGTGTGTGAGAAAGCCGGGTAGTTGGCCTGGATCAGAACAGCTACACAAACGCTAACAGGAAAAAGACCTTTTGTTCCCTCTGGCTCAACAAGAGCTCAGTCTTCTCACAGGACCCTTGGTGCAGGAGAATTAAGAGAGTTTCTTATTTTGTTATTTCTGTACAGCATCATCCTTGGTCTCCTCCCTTTTGCATGCACCCCTGAGATCACACAGTTGTTCAGGACAGTGTCCAGACACGATGGGCTCCTCAAAAATACTTTCCTTTCCTGCAAACAAAGATGGTCCGTGGCGATGAGTCTCCACTGGCAGTCAGGAGGACCGCAAGCTAGTCTTGTTCAGGGAACACTCTCAGGAGGCTCATCGCTGGTCTGGAGACCCTCCTGGGTCAAGAGACAAGGCATGGCAGCTGCTGAAAAAGTCTCTTCCTTTCAGGTGTCTCTGCCTTTGTCTGATCTCCTCGGACCCAAGGCAGAACAATGGGGAAAGAAAAGAACTGTAATTCGAATATTAAACACCAGAAAAGCTGCAGAAGTTTTGTGCCTGTTTTGACATGACCATTTCAATTGGCAGAGCTGTACAAATAATCTGCCATGAATATTTTATCCTTTCTTCCCATGACCAGATTGTGGCTTCCTCAGACCTACTCATTATTCAGCAGTGCTTATGCAGCATTTTGCAAGCTTGTTTTAGCACGAGGGACGGGTGGCCACCAGCGTTCAACAAGAAGCCAGGGCTCAGGTTTTGCAGGTGGCCGGTGCTGCCGCTGCCGGGGTCGGGGATGAGCCTGAGCCGCCGCTGCCGGTACCGCTCTGGGAAAGGAGCACATCCCAGTGCACGGGGCTCGGGGGCACACAGATAGTAGTGGCCCCTAAGAGCAACATTGTTAGCTGTTTAGTTCCCTGGTTAATCAAAGAAAACAATGCCAGCTTCTAATGGCTGACTGTGGAAACTGGGGGTAAATGTTTATTGCCTTATGGGGACTACTGGGTGTGTGTGTGCTTTTACACATTTAATGTCCCTGTGGTAAGTGGATCGTAGAGGGGGAACTGTTGAGACACGCGTACCCTGCACCAGGCTCCGAGGGGCTTTTCTGTGGGTTGGGGCTCTCTGGCAAAGTCTCTCACATCCTAGGTGGGACAGATAATGAATGCACTTGAATGGTGAACTCCCTTTGACATCTCTGCTTTTGCTCTTCTGCAGGAAAATGAAAGCAAACCCATTCTGATTTCTGCTGAATTCACTCCTCACCTCTGGGTGATGTTTTAGAAATCAAAAGTAAATCCATTGTTTTGATTCTTGTCTAAGGACTCGGAACCTCTTGCAGACGTTAAGCCCACTTACAAGTTAACGGATTTGTATTTAAACCTCCTGGCTGTGTATTTTTCATGCATTTTAAGTACTGACAACAGGATAGGTAAATGCACAACCTAAGCAAGCATGTTCACATATACCCAGATTATAAAAAGAACAGAAAAGCAAATGTATCTGTCCCCGTGTCCTGGTCATCCCAACCAGGTTAACTTATCTCTGAAATACTCTCTTAAAAATCTTCTGGTGCATCTGGTGCTCACAGCCCCTTCTCTTTCCTGGATGTGGAAGAACCTTCATAAATTTCACCTGCATCTCATCTGTCAAGGCTGGATAAGAGGAAAGAAGAGATGCTCCTCTTCCACCTGGTGTGACATTCAACCACACTCTGGGCTTAGACTTCATTCATGGTGTAATTCCATTTCCCCTCTGAATTATGTACTCTCGGTAGCCTGCCTTGTGCATAAAAGATCCATGACAGGGAGCCGCATCATTCATTTTTTTTCCATGAGCAGGTGCAAAATATAATGTCCCTGATTTTCAAGATCTGATTAAACTGTCATAGATACGGAGCAACCTCAATAACTCCTAGCATCTGAGAGGGACTGCTTATTACAACACTGCACCCTCTGATGCTATCGATAAGAATCTTTCAGCATTTCAATTACAAACCCCTATTGTCAGGATTTGTTTATTTAAATTGGATTAATTTGGTGCTCCTGAAAGTCAGTGTCTGTAACCCATGGGTAGAGTCCAGCAGGCACAGCCACGTCCCTGTGTCCTGATCTCCATGCGGGTCACCAGCCCAAACCACGCCGGGTGCCCAAACCGCAGCGGCCACCCAGCCCTCCCCGGGCAGCAGCTCCCACCCCTGCGGTGCCTCCAGCTCGGGCTCTTCTCCAGGCTCTCCCATACGGCTCCATCATCCAGCCCCAGCTTCTCCCCCCGGATTCACCCCCTGTTCTGGGGGGGGGCAGGTTCCCAGCAGCAGCTTCGTCACTTCCTCGCCTTTGCTGAATTTGCTCCGTGAATCACCTGTCTCAAAACCAGTAACTTCTGGTTTTGTTCTCCGGGTTAGTGGAGTACCAGGGTGAGAAGGGGAGGATGGGAAACTTCTAGAGTTCTGCAAGAACTCGGACTGTGAAGTGACCCATTCGTGTAGCTGCTTTCCAGGGGAGGGCGAGGCGGGAGCGCAGGAGGGAGGTTTCCCTCTGATGGAAATGACAACAGGAAGCACCTCTGTGTTTTGAGGGGGGGAACCCCCCATGTCAGAGGGTGTGACAGCAGCCGCCCACAGCTCACAAGCCACCGGGAGGGTCGAGCTCGCGGGGCGAGGCCAGCCCGACTCGGCCACGACAGACACCCAGCACCGCGGAGCTCGGCCAGCCCTCCCTGCTTTTCCGATGCCGTTCTTTTGCAAAGCTGTTTCCAATATTGTAATTGAATGCTTAACTGTTACACTGATGGAATAAATTAGACTGAACCTTTTATCCCAAAATCTTCTCTGTAAGAAAGAGACATCTGAGGGCTCTGGCACGCTGACAGGTATTCCCTTCCCTCGGGGCTGGCAGGGGGGTCACAGATGTCCCCGGCTGACGCCAGCCGGCGCAGGGTGTCACCGCTCCGGCGCTCCAGCACGTCCCTCGCTCACGGGCAGGGCCGGTCTGGCGTGGGCACGGCCCGGCCGCGGGACTCGTCGCCTTTTGGCAAGGGATCACTAGCAAAGCTCTGGCAGGCGCGAGCACGACGCCAGGCAGCCTGCACGGCTTTGAGCCCGGTTTGCAACACGACGGGAATTAAGGAGAATAATCGCTCCGGGCTTCGGCGTGCCCCGGCCACCCCGAGGTGAGGTGTCGGGCTGGGGCTCTGCTCCGAGTGCATCCCCCCCACCGGCAGCGTGGGCAGAGCCGCGGACCCGCCGGCTGCCGCGGGGATGAGGTGGCTGGATCCCAGCCTGGCCTGCGCCGAGACCAGCCTCGGCTCGTCCAAAACAAAGTGCAGCGCTGGTGTCAAAACGCACAGGCAAGCTGAGGTGCCGTGTCCTTGTTTCATATTCAAAGGTAGATCTGCTGATGGAGGAGCTATTAAAAAAAAAAAAAAAAAAAAAGTATTCAAATTAGCAATCAGTGCAAATGATTGCTCTTCCATTCCCGTCCCTGTTCTGAAATAAGAGCTCCAGTCTCTCTGCACATAAACAGCAAACACACACTCAGCATCTGATACCCAAGAAGGCTCCCGACACCGTGAAAAGAACAGGGAGAAGGTACTGCAGAGTGGGAGCTGCCATCTGGGCTTGCATCTGCGAGTGTTTGGCAAGGCACATATGGAGGATCCTTTTCTCCGCCTCATATTTGGCCCTGGAAACTCGGGGATGATGGAATGAAGAAGCAGCTCTGCCTGGGCTCTGGTCACTATTCGGGACCCACCATTAACCCTGAGCCCACAGAGGGTCCTGCTGACCAACACCAAGGGAGGTGCAAGGTCACACACGGTGGGGACGTTGGCTGTCGACATGGTGGGACATTGGCTGTCGACACAGCTCCTCTGCCGTGCCACGGGGCTGGTGCACGACGAGCCACCCAGCTCGTGAGGGCTCCTGACTGATGCAATGCTGACACACAAAACCTCGCGGGGCAGGATGAATTACGCGCTTTGCCGTGGCATATCGGCATTAGGTAGCGCATCGTCACCTGCAGGTTCTCTAGAGTCCAAGAAGTGACAGCTGACTTCCAAGAGACAAAAAAAAAAAAAACAAAAAAAAAAAAAAACAAGAACATGTCTGACTGGCAAGAACAAGAATATTACAGGAATAAGGAAACTTGATGCCAATGGTAGGAGGAGCTTGAACTCTGCAAAGGGAACAAGGGGAGTTCATTGCAGCAGGTCCCTGCAAGCAGTGAGGTCTTTTCTCCAGGTCAAGAGCTGGAGCCGAGCTACAGGCTGAATGTTCAGTCTGTGAAGAAGCCAAATATGTCTTAAAGCATATATAGGATATAACAGTGGCACAAAGATTCTTGCAAGTACTCCTTTCCTCCTCCAAAGATGACATTTTTGGCTCTCTTTGTTTAAGTCACACATAACCTAAATTCCTCCCTTTACTCTTACCTGATGAGCCTGGGATCTTGAGTCCTTTTTCACAGCTATTCTCTGGCACTGAAGAGAAAGGCTTTTGAAGTGGAGGAGAACGCAGGCGGGTGGCGAGTGGAGCCCAAGGGCTGGATCCCTGCAGATACCAACTGCTCCCAGGGATCATCATCCACCTCCACCAAAGGGCCACGGGGCTGACTCAGGGACAGCGAGCTACCTCTGGAACTAGTCTGCACTATCTCCTTTTGCCCCATCAGCAAGAGGGAGAGGAGGGACAGCTCTGGAGAGACAGCGGGAGAGTATTTTTTGCATTAATGTAATATACACAGTGGCTATCCAGTGCTCAGGGCTTCCACAAGTACATATGATTATTCCTTTGCACAGGAAGGCTCATGTTTGACCTTCTCTGCCTGAACTGAGCTGCTGCCATTTCAGCACATGGGTTTTGGTGGCTGTGCAAACTTCCCAGCCTGAGGAGTTGATTTCCCCAGCTTTCTCCTGCCGAACTGCCAGGGCTTCTGTCTTCTCCTCCAGAGATCACTCCTCAGCGTAAGGGCAGAGAAATGGGGAGAAACCCATTGCATCCAACCTACAGCATCCTCAGCATCAAAAAAACAATTCAAAATTCAGAACCTTGGGGAGGCAGAACCCCAAATAGGCGGAGCAGCTGAAGACTAAAAGGCAATGGTGACACAAATCAGAGAGGGAGTTTGAGGCTCTTTGGTGCTGGGCTGAACTGAGAAAGGAACTGGCCCCTGGACAAGAAAGCAGCGTGTTTGCTGGGCCATGTGCTTGGGGAGCAGAGGAGAACACCTCGCTCAGCCAAGCAAAACTGCAGCACCTTGACACATCTCGTATATCCGCAGTGTTTCGTGAGTCTAATTAAGTGCAGAAGCAGAAATGATGGAGTACAACTGAGGGCTTGGAGGCTGGCTGTCCACAAAAGCTTCCTCAGAGCTGGATTGTTCAGACGGAGGAATGATCTCATGAGCAGATGGGAGAGAGGCTTTGCTCGTTCCACAGAAATCTGGGCTAGAGCAGACATGAGAAAATGCAGCACAGAAAACTATTGTGCTCGAGTGTGAGAATGGAGCCAGCAGCCGACCAAGCGAAGGTGGTGGGGGGTGTCTGCTCCCCCGCTCCCCAGCAGCGGGCACAGAAGCGGTCAGGCAGCGGAGCCCCCAGCCCCCAGCTTGGCAGCAGACTGGCGTGTGCGTTTGGGGGGGGATCTCCCCCGGGGCGCCGTGTCCGCGTGGTGACGAGCGCTGGCAAAGGAGAGCATCAGAGGTGCCACCTCCTGAGCCATGGGACACGCTCACGGGAGGCTCAGGGATGCTGCTGTGCCCAACAGACAGGGAAGAGGATGTCTGTAGACAGCAAAAGTGTGTGTGTGTGTGTGGGGGGGGGGGGGGTTATCTTCTTTTAAAGAAGGTTAATTATTTATTCATGCACAAAACACAGGTTATTGTTTGCTAAACAAATCTGTGCACCAGTCTGTGTGCATCTCTCCGTATGTGCCAAACGCCCTGTTTCAAAACAAATTGTGTCTCCGTTAGCTCATAACGCTCCTCTGCACTGGGCTGGGCCCCGTCTCGGGAGGGTCAGATCCCACCCCGAGGCGCTACGGGTGGGAACTCCCCGGGGAGGGAAGAGACCCCTGTCCCAGACCCGGGGATAAGCGAGGACGTGCTGTGGCCCCTGTGTCACAGCCACCACCGTCCCGCGACGCCCCAGACCCGGCACAGGCAGCAGCGGCGGGGAGAGCTCTGCCATTCCAGCGCCGGCTGATCCGATCCACGAAATCATTTCCGAAACAAATTCAGGAATACCGGCATTTAGGAGACCGCATCTCTGCAGGAGCCCAGGCATAAAACTAAAGCCTCACAGGGTTTTGTTATCACAACACCACACTGTTAAATGTCCTAAGCAATCTTTTTTTAAGGAAAACAAGTCTTTAGAAACAGAGGTGACCCTAGAAGTGATAAGTGAAGAGGTGCACCTGAAAGTCTGTTATCAGCTATTTGTGCCTGGCTCTGCCTCAGATTTCTCATTTCGATGTGACGGCAGCTGAAAATTGGATAGATACTGACTTCACCTCAAACAAGACTTTCTCTTTTTGTCTTCAAGGGCAACTTAAGTGCTTTACCCTCTGAGGTCGTAGAGAATCGCAGGATGCTAGAAAAGGAGCATTCTGGAGGGGGAATCATAGTGCTGCTGTGCAGCATATTTTATAATTAAACTACACGGTAAAATAAGTGTAAGGGAGACTGGAAAAGCACAAGTTTCAGGAGGATTGTTCTTAAAATTAGGTGCTGATGAGGTTTTCCTTGCAAACAAAAAGCAGGTTTAATTTCCAGCACCGGTGACTGTTTCAAAACAACGTTCTGTCACCACCACTGCCTCTAGCCCAGGCCCCACGTCCACAGATGGGCACCAGCCCACGGAGACACCGGCGCTTGTGGCAGCTCGTGGGGCTCGTCCTCGGGAGACACTTACCGGGAAAGGGACGGGAGGAAAAAGCAAAGGGCAAAGAATCACCGGGGCTCAGCCCCGACTCCCCCACCCCAGTGCAGAGAGCGAGGGCGGGGAAGGGACCGAGGGGACAAGGGGACACGGCTGCCTGTGAAGGGGAGAGGCTCCGAGGGGGGGCCCAGGGGAGAGGCAATTAGAGAAGTGGGGAAACATCTATTGAGGCGAGGGGCTGCTGGAGATGAGATTTACACAACGGCCAAGACGTGACTGGGTCAGCTGGGTCCCAAAGCGGCGTTTCAGTTCCCGGGGGAAAACCTTGAAGCTGGTATGCTGTGACACACATTTTTATCAGCTTCATCTTATTTTAGAAGCAGTTCTCAATAAAAATGGACAAAGGCACAAGTGTCCTTCTAACTGCTATAGCAGAGCTCTGCAACATGGCCCGTTAAAACATGGAAATAATCCTTAGGAACCGTTCGCTGTGCCCCTGTGTGCGGCGGGGGTGAGCCGGCTGGTCCCGGCGGGTCCAGCATGTGTCAGAGCGAGTTGCATGTGAGCAAACGGCTCTGTTCACATGTAGTACATCTGCCTGCGGAAAAGCAGAAATCTGGCAAACCCAACTGTCTCGCCAAGTCAACCAGACAACAGTAAATCCAGCTGAGCTCTCTGAATTAACAGTTTAATTCTTCAGGAAACAGTACAATAAATACTTCAAAGAGTTCCTAAACACAAGCATCTTTTACTTTGACTCACATAAGCAATATGATAATTCATATTAAATCATACAGACACCTATGCACATTCATCTTTCTTATTTCTGCTTTACAAATCCTTTGCACGTGGGCGGTGTTCTCTACAAGACCAGTATCCCAAACCTGCTCACATTTGTTTCTCTGAAGCACTGCGCTTCAACTTTCCTAGGACAATGTATTTCCACATTTTCTGAGTGTTCTTGGTGTGTCCCAAGATCTCCTTGCTGCGACCACGAGCCTTTCCCTCCCTGTGTGCTCCTGCCAGTGTTCAGCACTCGCACCCCAGCACCGGGTTCTTGCTCAGCACCCTCAGTGCCTGAGGGAAGATTCAGTTCACCTGAGACACCAGGAGAAGTGACAACCACAAATCCCACATGGGAGTTCAGTCTGACAGAAGGAAACAGAGGGAAAGATAGTCCCTGACACGAGGCAGAGCTGGTAAAGCTGCAGATTCTGCTCAAACTGCTGCATCCCCTGGACACGAGTGCAGGCGACAACCTGAGCAGCCTTTGGAGAATCCCTCGGCTGGAGTGCTCTCCCTACATGAAAACACCTCGCATTTTACTTTAATTCTGAGCAGGTTACACCACACAGACTTCCCAGTGACAAAGTAATCTGCCCCAAGTTCTTAATTTCCCAGTATTTTTACTAATAATAAGCAAGTTTTATCCATTTGGGAATGGTAGGGGAAGGCTGTCACACATCCTGGACAGCCCGGGAGCGCCGCTGTGGAAGAGGCAAGCGGAGCATGGGGGCCGTAAACGAAGCAGAGACCCCACACTGCACCATGACAGAGAAAGCCGCCGGGATGGTGGGAAGATGCCTTTGCTTTCCCTCTGCTTCTTTTCAGCATCTTACCAGGGCAAACCTTGTCCTCATCTGTCCTGGTTTTAGCAGTAAGCGTTGGCTTGTTTGGAGAGCGAGGGATGCAGCGGGGTCCCCGGGCACCTCCGGCGCACGGCTGCCCAGAAAGTTCCTTTCCAGAGCCACCCCAAGCAGGAGCCACGAGCTGCTGCAGCTCCTGGGGAGCAGGAGAGCCAGGAGCACCCAGCACCCAGCACCCACTTCCTCGGCTGCGCTGGCGCCTTCACCCAGGCTGCTTGATTCTTAACATTTCATCAGGAAAATTCTTGTTTAGGGCAGTTCATTCGTTGCTGGAACGTCAATACTTTCAGGAGGAGAACGGTGATAGAGGGAGGTTTGGTTTGGTTTTCACCAGTGCTGGGGCAGGTGAGGGTAGAGAGGATGTGATTCCCAGCCCGCACCGGCCGCAGGGGCAGTGGCACGTGGGGAGGGAGTGGGACCCTCAGCACCCACCCGGGACGAGGGCTGGGCTCCAGCCCTGGCACCCTGAGCCTCCTGCCCGGCTTCGAGACCTGCGTGGCCCCTGCCCCTGCCAGGCACCTTCCCAGCTCCCAGCACAGGGTCCCCAGTCACCGAGGCTGAGTCCGCCGCAGCCCTGGGACGGGATCAGGGAGAAAGCATCTTGCAGAGAGGAACAGTCTTTCCCCAGAAACGTGTTTACTTTTTGAACTCCGGTTACCACAGCAACACGATACAACTATTTAGCTGAAATATTTTTCTCCCCCTTTCTCGGCTTAAGCTCTGTAGTAAGAGTGCAGATTCTGAATCAACACATTTTTTCAGTCAATGTTTTTGTCTGTTTTTTTCCTATAAACACACATCAAATACGATGTGCGAAACTCAGACGTGCTAAGTGGGAAAGCTGAGTTTTATAGACTCATCCTGTTCTAGCATAAATGGTGAAAATTTCCCGCGGGAGCTGCAGCTGGGAAGCAGCACAGCTACAGATGTGCTCTGCTGCGGGCTCCCGGGCGTTCCGTGGGCAGAGGAAACCCCACTGAAGTCCCGAGTAAACCCCAAAAGCCTTGGGCTGGCCCCAGCGAGGAGCACACAGCCGCTCCTCTGCCTGGAGCTGGGGCTGGAGCTGGGAGAGGGGCTGGATCCTGCAGCCGGAGGGAGCGGATCCCGCCTGGAGCATCCCGGAGCTGCCCCAGAGCCAAGACACACGCCTGCCACTGCCAGCCCCGGGGGACAGGGGTGACAGGCACGAGTGGAGCCTGCAGCCACCCTGGGACAGACGGACACCCACGTGTCCTGCCAAGGGGATGGCCCGGCCCTGGGAGACCTCAGCTCTCCGAACGCCAAACCACCGAGAGGGACACGACCTCATTTACCACATTGCCTGAGCAGGGGACACAGAGGGGACAATCAGGACCTGACCCGCAGCCTTCCCCGAGCCCCGTCTTTCCCAGGAGAGCAGCTCCCTTTCTCCCAGCAAAGCCCCCTCTCCCCAGCACGCCCGAAGAGCCATCTCCAGCCGCTCATCTGAGGCGCTGCCCGTGTTCACCCTGCAAACAGCAACTACACTTAAGAAATATATCCCAAAAACATGAGCTTGAAAGACCATCAGCTCAGCTCCACTGCTTCCTGTAAGACCGGTTTCAAACCAGACCAAAGCGTCCCTCGTCCCACTTCATAATGAGTTGTCTATTTTTTCTGATACTTCAGTGGGATTTTTTTTCCTTTAATACCAACAGCTGACACATTACTAGTAAAAGGAAGAGTTCACAGAATAAACTTCAGTGCATTAATTATTGAGGGATATAATCCAAATTTATTTAATGAATTAATAATAAGTCATAGGGGTATTTTAATAATGAAATACTTCTAGTTGTGTTTCAATAATTATGGCTGGCTTTCATAATTACACTGCTGCAGTGAAAATAAAATCAAAATCAATTAGGTGGTAGCAATTCTGTCCCAAGAGTGCCCTCTGCAACTCTATCTAGATCAGGTTTAAAGGGACACAATGAAAATCAATGTTGGTTTAAACTTCCAGTATGCAACTAGTTCTCTGCCATTGGAAAGATGCTCGTAGAGCTGCTTCGGGAGATGAGGATTAGCTCTCCTCAGAAGAATTTTGGGGCAGGCTCAAGCCTTCCTGTCAGCCCGCCTCCGCTGCAGCGCTGGGATGATTTGGGCCGTGTCCCTGCAGGTTCCGTCCTCGCCTGCTCCCCTCCGCCTGCCCCCAAAGTGCTCCCACCCCGGCAGGACTCCCCCTGTGCCACCCCCCTCGCCCTGTTCCCTCCAAAATTACACAGTTGGAGTTTGTTTCATTTTATGCCTTCAGAGGCCATGCTTGCCAGGTTTCTTTTCCGCAAATAGAAGGATTAGAAGCTTCCTTTCAAAGAAAGCCTGCAGCTTCTCATAGCCATTGATTTCAGGAACTGGAGCTGGTAATTCTGCCGGGACCTTTGTCCTCTGGCTTCGGTGAGTGCCGAGACCCCGGGGAACTGGAGGGGGAGATCCAAAGAGAGACTACGCCGCTTGTTCCCACACCACTTCTGTTTGGTTAGCAATAACACTCCCAGCAGATTTTCCAAAAGGGCAGACAAAACGTTTGTATCTCCCTCCCATCCCAGGGAACCTTTATCCCATCCTCCAGCTCAGCTGCCAAACTTGGAAAGCAGCTGGGTTTCTTTAACCTTCTTCATCTCAAGAAAGAGTGTTTGGAACTGGAAAGAGCTCCCAATTCAGCTTGTTGAGTCAAGTTGCCATCTCCAGCAGCTGGGATCCTTCCCAAAGGCTGCTGAGCACCACAGCTGGGCTGGAGGGAAAACGCAGCCTTCCCTTCAGCTGCTCCGGCAGCTGAGCTCCGCAAAGAAACCTCCCCGCTTCTCCCAGCATCTGGCCACCAGGCTCTGCAGGCAGCTGGGACCTGGTCCCTCGGCTGGGGTAGGTGACACCTGTGTCCCCACGCTGCCCTGACACTCATCGCTGCAAGGCCAGCCACCTTTCGAGGTGCCGAGAGGGTCCCCTGAGCCCCCCCCAGCCCTGGGATGGAGGTTGGGGTCCAACCCCAGCGTCTCCCCAGTGCAGCCGGCGCGTGGGGACGGGCACACAAGGAGACGGCGACGAGCCCCCAGCACAGCACAGCCGCGCTGCGGGACCGGCACTGATGGGGCAAACTGATGGGCTTGAAAAGGAAAGAAAGGGCTGGGCACGCTTCTTTCTGCATTTTTTTTTTTTTTTTTTTTTTTTAATTTCTAAGTGACTGTGCTCAGAGGAGCCTTTCCTGCTTAATGCAGTTGACTTGTCTCTGCTGCAAGATGACTTGAGCTTTGTGGTTCCCCCACTGAGGAGCAGCCCGCTCTGTGCCTGCCTGCCTCCCCCTTACATCAGGCTGAGGATGCAGCATCTGATCTCCCCCTCTTTGTGGGGAGAAAGCTCCCTCAACAGCTGCCAGTCTTGTTTACGGTTCTTGTGTCTTTAAACATGTACCTGCTAGGCATCTGGCCGCTCCCCACTGAGGGCACTTGAAGAATATCCCCTTCCCCAAAATACATTGCAGCCAGGAGCCTCCAGGCAGCGGTTTCCGTGACCCAGAGGTCTTACAAAAATAGCCCAGAAAGAGCAGAGTAATAGAGGCCTGCCCAAAATAGGAAGGGACAGAGATTTTCAACATCAAAGATTAAGAGCCTTAAAATAGAAAAGGGAAAATTCAAGTAAAACATTAGGGCAAAGCATTCATAAGCAAGAGGTCAATAGGGCAATAGAATAATTTATCTAGAGAGATGCCGTCACCAGAGGCTTGAGCACAGATGAGAATTGACACTTGGAGAAGTAGGGACGAGGGGCTCCTGCGCTGGTGTGAAAAATGGGTCTGTGCCTAAGGAAATCTCCAAGGCAGCGACGGGGACGTGTCGGGTGTTGCGGCTCTCCCTGGTGTCTCTGGCATTTCTGCACTGCTTTAGCAGCACTGCAGACTGCACTTACCTCAGGAAAGGTGCAGGTATGGCTTCACTGAAAAAAAAAAAAAAATAACGACACACTGATATTTGTGTCCTGTGCAATTTAAGGAGAGACCAATGTTACCTGTGAGTTAATTGCTACCGTGTAATTATGCATTCAGCATGCAAATTCCTGTCACACGTGAACCACCGCAGCATCGTACCCTGATGCCACAGTAATGCTGCTTGTGAAAGCTCACATTTTGGATCATAAATGGAATATAAGGCACTGCTTTATGGCAGAGATCACTGCTGAACAAATACCTGTAATTCTGTCCTCTAAACTGCAGCACAGGTCACCCTTGTTCTTTAGCTATGGTAGCAGCCAGGAACTCCTGTCAGCAGGGAGGCTTGATTGTAATCCTGTGAGAAAATGTTTAAGAAATCAACCTAAACCAGCTTAAACGTGGGGCTTGCTTTACCATAACTTTTGCAAATATACTCAGAGGATCCAAAATATTCACACTGAAGAACTCACATACTTTTACAAGCAGAAATGGTGGCTAGTTAAGTGCAAACGGGCTTCAATTTATGAGTTTATATTTGTTACTTAAAAAATAGTCCCTAGAATTATATTCTAGTGTATCAGTTATTACTTCACCGTGTACTGCTTTGAGCTACTATTCAAACCATGTAGACTACCCTCTAAATTACCTAGTACTTCTAGCTCCTTAATTAAGACTAAGTCCCACAAGAAGATCTGATGCAAGAACAGATCATATGGAAACACTGTGCAGCTGCACGCTCACAAACGTGTGCTCAGCCCGTGGACACAGCTGTGCGAGGGAGCCCTCAGGGATGAAGGCTCCTGCCCTGAGCCAAACCCAGAGATGTTCAGCACCTGTAGTCAGCCCAGAAAATGGGTAAATAATTCTGCCTCCCTTGCAGAGTTCTCTGGCTGCCCAGCCACATGAAGAGCCTGTAAGTATTCCGAGACAAGATGTTCATCAACGAACCTTGCGGACAGGGAGGAACCCACAGAAGGAGCAGAGAGCAACAGTGGCATCTCACGGGTCCCCTGGCCACGGGAGGGGCAGGAGGTGGCCTCAGCCTGGCCAGCCCTTCTCGCCGCTTCGCAGCCAGCCCTCAGCCCTCCTTCACAAACACCAAGGCCACTGCAGCAGGAGCCGGGGCGGACAGCGGGGAGGGAGAAACTCCGCAAAATCATTTCTTGCTGAAATGCCTCCAGCTGGTCAGATGCATGCCGTCTGCCGCGGGAGACTCGGACCACGTTAGTTTTGCTGCAAGCGCTTCCCGAGACGACATCAGTCAAGTTTGCTGCTAAACAGGGTCCTGGCTCCGCAGCCACCACCGCTGCCTGGCCCCAGCAGCCCCAGGCCTGCAGCCCCTCAGCTCGTGCCATTTCCGAAGCAGGCACACGCTATTAGTGGCACGGCACGCTGTAAATCACACGCAGCATTCCCGATTTTATGTTGCCCTGCAGGTACGGGAGAGTACAAGCGTCTCTGCTGATACCAGGAGAACAATATGCAAAATGAGCCTCGGTTCCCTGGCAGATTCCTGTAGGCAGGGACAGCAGAGACCCACGGCAGAGCAGGGAGATGCCTGTGAGAACTGAGCAGAGCCCCAGTGCCAGGGTTGCCCTGGACCACTCATGGCTCAGTGTTTGCAGCTCCACCCCACACTGGATAGTCCAGGGGTAGGAAATGGGGGGGGGGGGGGGTATGCCCATTTTCCCCCTTCCTCTGCCTTAGCTTCTCCATTCTGTCTTGCCGCAATTCGTTGTCCTTAAATAGACTGAAGTGCTGTTCAGTAGGTCAATCCATCTCATCAAGCCATTCGGCTTGACCTTTTGCAATGCACAGCAGTACAATTTATACTGCAAGTTAGAGTGCCACGGCGCATCGCACTCATCCAATTCCTCGCTGGGAGAAAATGAGGGAGGGCGAGAGCCTGCGGCAGATTGTTCTGACCGCTGATTACGGGGGGGGGGTCCTTGCCACAGGCCCGGCAGTGAAGTGCCCACGGTGCCACGGGAAAGAGCGAGCGACAGCAGCAGGGCTGTACAGCGGCTCCCCGAAAAGGGACTCCCCGAAAAGGCCCTTACCCCGGGGGTGCCGGCACACGGAGCTGAGGCTCCGGGTCAGCCCTTCTGCTCGTGCAGCTCAAGCACCAGCCTCCAGTGGGAGCTCCCACTGCCACCGGGGAAGCACGGGCACAGCCCTGAGGCTGGTCAAACCCAGCTGGAGAAAGGTGAGCAGGGGGAGCTCCCTCTCGCCTGCTTTTTCCCAAGCAACACATGGGACACCATCGCACCTCAAAATATGAATTGCTTCTCTGCGAGTGCAGACTTCGCATGAGAAGCAGAATTCCAGCTGGATGTAGGGAGCAGTCTGTCACTGTGAGAGCGGTCCAGTGCTGGAGCAAGGGCCGGGGAATCTCCATCCCTGGGAATATTCACAACTCATCTGGAAAAGGACCGCAAGGACCTGCTCTAGCTGTAAGGTTGGATCTAACATCAAAGCCAATCCTCCTTTGAGCAGGGAGCAGGACGGTGCATCTCAGCCTGGGATAAAGGATGCCACTGTGCCACCTGCAAGCCAGCAGCCTCTGGTGGGGGGGCCTCCGAAGGCCCCAGCTCTGCTCCTCCTTCGCCATCACACTGGAAGGGGTCCGTGTACAGATAATTGATGCATTTTTAACTTGCAAATGCGACACAAACTTCCCTCAGGAACGCCTAATTCACATTTTAAGTAACAAAAGGGCTCAAATCTCTTTCTTGCCTACTTAGTCATGCTGCATTTAGTATAAGCGAGATGAAATGCTAAGCTCAGGGAAGATCAGAGAGAAATTGTATGATTTCCACATTATAGGATAATTCCATGGCTGACTTACCCAAATGTGCGAGATGAGACCCCGCACCCAGACAACGTTCACTACGTGGAGCTGGGCTCTGGATCTCAAACGAGAATGGAGCAAGGTGGGAGCAGGATGAGCAGGAGAGGAGTCGCCGGGGTCTGGGAGCATCGAGGCACAAGCGAGAGCAGTGGAATGGCGAGAAGGTGCTGGAGCCTGGCTGCAGCACCAGCAGAAGCGCCTTGGAGGGCTGAGCGGGGGGCACTGGCCAGGTTTGGGTGAGCGACCCCCCCAAGCGCCCTCCCACTCCAGCCCCGGCTGCTCCCCCCGGGCTGGCGGCAGAGGGGTCCCCCTCCCCGGGCATCACCCCCGCCGCAGGCAGGAGCTGGCAGAGCCCAGCCGCGCAGCTGGCACCTGCGGTCCCCTGGCAGCCATTTCTTTGTATATTAAGTTTTTTATTTTTAAAGTGCGTCTAGCCCTCTGCACTGAGGCAGGTGCTGTCAGCGTCCCCTTCGTGGCCTCCTAACCAAGCACTTGCGGGATTTACCTGCTCCCCAAGGTCTGGGCACTGTTTTCCCTTCCCACCCCTTTCATTTTCTTTTGTTAATCGAACTGAGTTTTATCTCGAAACAGAGCATCTTTCCAGAACAGAAGGCTCAAATGTTTCATTTTGACAAAGTTGAAACCAGGCTTTTGTTTTGCCAAAAATATCCCTTTCACTTTTTACTTTGTCCCACTAGTCACCAGATTAAATCCAAATTAACAAATATTGTCACTCATCCCCGAACTATATTTTTTGGAAAGCCTGCAGCCCCCCACCTGCCAGAGCTTCACCTCCAGCCCAAACCTGGCCACGGTGAGCCCAGGGTCCAGCCCAAGCCTGGTTGTGGTGAGCCCAGTAACAAGCCCAAACCTGGTCGAGGTGAGCCCAGGGTCCAGCCCAGCCCCTGCGGGAAGCCCTTCCCACCTGAGAAGACCCCAGGAGGACCCGGCTGTGCAGGGCCAGAGGCCACGGGGATGGCGATTGGCAGCACCCAGGGCTTGGCCCCAGGCAGAAGAGGCTCCGTGGGGCTCCTGGCCAGGGAACGGTGTCTGTGCTACTTGGCCATCAGCCTCTGAAGCCTCCGCACAGGAGGCACTTGTAGCCACTTATCTTGCAGCCCAGCGCAATTTAATTATCAGCTTGGAAGCTATCCAGCAAAGCATAAAAAGTCGACCCATTCCAGTTGTTTAGGTATATCATTGCCCTGCTAATTGAGTTTGATGGGAATTTCAAGAGGACTTTCCAATATTTTCCTTAAGTGTTGTTACGTTTAACTCTTCCTCATTCTGTGTGCTGCAGAGGAGGGGCGGGAGGGAGACCTCCTTTCATCCTCAGACTCGGAATAGCAGATAATATCTAGGGAGAGGAGTCCTTACCGAGCTGTGTCTCTCTCCCTGAGAGCCAATTCCCGTTTAAAGAGCGTTGCTGTGAGCATTAACTCGTGCCAAACTACAATAACAACCCCCCATTTGTGTGTGCTGCCGAAGTGGCTGCGCATGAGGATTTCCACTAGTGCCAGACGCTGAGACCAGCCTCGGTGATCCAACGGAGCCAGGGGAGGCGACAAACCAGGCGCAAGCAATGCTCTTCTACCTCACCCCGAATCATTTCACCTCCTGGAAAAACGCGCCCTGCTGTGATGCTCAGCTCGGCGCTGAGAGCCGCCGCTGTAACCAGAGCGCCCAGATCTTTATCTCCGCAGGCCAGGAGCCGTGGGAAGCAGCAGGAGAAAGGGTGCTTTGTGAGGGTGGCCCGGCTCCCACAGCGCCTGCCCAGCCCTGGATGAGGCCCCACAGCACCCACACCCTCCCGGGCGCTGGTGTCCGGCTCTGGGTGTTGGCAGCGAGCAAGGCAGCCTCCGGCGTGGGGGAGCCTCCTGGGAAAGGGGTGTAGGATTTCTGGAAAAAGAGTCTGTAGTAGAGAGCCTGTAACGATTCTCCATACTGTTGCTGTTGTTATTTAAACACTTAAGGTGTAGCAAGCCTATGAAAATAAGCAGAATTGCTGAATTTTTATGAAACAACCTTTGGGGTCTCCGTCCTGCCTACAATATAGCATGCAGTCATTTTGGCTCAACTGAAGAGGTTTTCATTAACCAAAAGTCGCAGCAGTGACTGGGGTGCCAGTAAGGTCAAAGGGACCCAACAAGATCTGTTCATTCCTGTAAATCCTGCAAAGAGCCCCGTGGCAGGTCCCGGCTCCTGCCCGTGCTCCAGCCCCAGGCAGAGCAGGAGCAGCATCGCTGCAGCTCAGCAAACCCCTGGCACCTCTGCAGGGACCCTCCCTCAGCCAGGCAGCACCCTCTTAACTCTGCCCTCTTCCACGCTTTTTTAACAAAGCCAGAGCCATCCAAGAAAACCTAAGCTTTCTGCTCCCAGCCCTGCCTGTCTAACCCCGCTCTTCGCTCGGCCCTTCAGCTGCAGTGAGAGTTTATCCTCCCAGCCCCATCCACCCACCTCACGGCTCAGGGCGTTGCTGCTGCAGGCTGGCGAGGCTGGTGGGGATGGGGACAGGGACGGGGACAGGAGCTCACTCTCTCACCGCTCAGGCTTCGGTAACGCACTTACTAAGATAACCCAAATCATTAATAAAATCCCCGAGGTTTTCAGAGCCTCCAGCCTTAGCTCCAGCATACCGGTGCAGACCGCTGCCCCGTGCTCGCGCCTGCGGGGGCTGGTGCACGCTGGAAGCTCACACACAATATGATCTTGTTCCTCATCCTCACAGCTCTGGGAATTGCTGGGTCTCCCTACAACTGTCCCGAGTGCTGCTGTCCCTGCGCTTTCTGGAGGTGCAACTCTGCCGGCTGGCCCAAAATGCGTCACCAGCACGGAGGTATCATTTCGCTTCACTGGTGGAAAGCTGTCCAGAGCTCCATCCCCTGGGAACATCCACAGATGCCCAGTTCCTCCCAGTACCACTGGAGAGCGTTTCTGGACAGAAATCCATGCTCGGGATGGGATATGTCGTTCTAACAGTAGAAAGAGCATCGTTACCAATGTGTGCAGCCACAAAACCATCCGCTGCCTTTCCCCTGGAAGGAGAGGGGGAAATGGTGCCCACAGCCGTCTCCATGAGCAGAAGGCATGGCTGAGAAGCTGCCTTATCTTAGAGGATGCTGCTGAGAGAAACCTGCTCTCTGCATCAGGGCAGGTCCCCCCTCTGTTCCCCAGAAGCCTAGTCCCACCTCGGGCTTTACCCCAGTACTTTCCCCTTCGGAGTCTCGCCTGTAATTCAAACAGCCTCCTTGCAAATGCATGCAGCAAGGGAGCAAAAGGGCAGTTTTAAAAAAAAAACGTCAAGCCCTTTCTGGCTGGGGGTGTCCCCGTGCCCGCAGGGAGGCTGTGTTGACACACAGCAGCTCAGCCCATCGTGGGTGCCCGCGTCCCGGGGCAAAGCCAGGCTGGGAGCAACCTGGGTCTGGCCTTTGCTGCTCAGCCCCTCGCTTCAATTTTCGTTTTTCAGCACTTTCAGACCTTCCCAGCAATCGGCCACTGGGCTCACACCGCTCCCCCAGCGTGTGGGCCACGTCACCCCCCCTGCCAGGCGCCCGCAGAGGAGCTGGGATCATCCCCCTGCCCAGGCAGGAGCCGGTCCAGCATCCCGGCCCGTCTCTTGGATGCCCGGGAACACTGCCAGCCTGATGGTATTTGCCTTGACGTCTGCTCTCTATCCACACCAGCTCCCAGACACAGGAGGAAGAGACACTTTTCTTTACACATCAGGAGCTGTGGAAGAGGCACACGTAATCCTCACTGGCACCAGATTCTCCATTTCTTGTTTGAATGATGCTGCCACAAACATTCATTGTCACAAAAGAGGTTATTCAAACACAAGCAATTAGGCAACTATATTAGCATATTTTTCATTGTAATATTACAACAAAGGGTATATTCCTCCCAGTGAATGTATTTATAGGCTTTCGGAGCTAATATTTGTTTAAATGATTAATATGTTTTTCAAATACATGTGACAAGTGTGGCAGAAATATTTTTATCTCCGCAAACAATGTTCTGAAAGGCAAGAGCTCACAAGTCTCCAGGAGGGCTGTTTTCCAGGTTCAACAGAGTTTTTCAAGACATACAAATTAAATTTTTATCATAATGAATTCCAAGAGAAGGGCTTTCTGCCAGGAATGTTTAGAAATAGATTGAGGCTACAAGACCTCTGCCCCAGCCCAGGTACCTTCCTGTACAGCACGTTTCCAAAGAGCCCTCAGATTATCTCTGCAGTTAGATTGCTGTCTTCATTCAAAGTGTGTACAATGCTCTTACTTTGATAAGAAAATCCCAATATACTGATGGTTAAAAGCAAGGCTCGGGGCAGTCCTGTGTGTCACAATTTTTTAACCAACACTTTACATTTACTGAGCACCCTTCACAAGAAGGGACATGGGATTTTAATCGAAATTCTGGTGTGTGGTTGGCGGCAGTCAACTTCCCACATCTGAGTTACATGTTCCTTTTGCCGGTCGTTACCTTGGACAAGCGCATCCCTCCAACCTGACTGATCTGCAACCTCTCTCTCGCTGTCTTTGCTTGAAAAACAAGAGCAGAAGCACAGAGAGAAGTAAATTCAAAAGGCTTAATGTTGACATGTCTGAAGCTGAGAGGCCACTGCCGGAGGGAGCAGAGCATGGGGTTATGGTGCTGAGCCCCAAATAGCCTGGGCCAGACATCAGAGCTGGACCAGCGACCCCCCCGCTTCCCTGCCCGGACAGGACGAGCTGGTCACCTCGGACCAAGCTGCCTATCTGCAGCTGGTATTTCCCCCCAGTTAGTTTATGTTAAGATTGGTCAGCCCCCCACTCCCTGGTTTTAGGTGGGAAGAGCATCCTGAAGCGCTGCTCTTTATTTAATATCCTCCCCAAAAGTTCGGAGAGGTTGGGGATAAGCCTCCATCCCGGCGGGGCCCGCGGGCAGGTCCCCATTGGTGCCGTTTATCGACTCACGTGTCTGCCCCATCACCCCGCATCTCACTTCTCCCCAGCACGCTGTGCCCAGGGACGGGCTGGCTACAGCAGACCCGGGCAGGACAGCAGCCTCCTGCACCTGCAGTGTCTCTCCAGACATTAAAAGCCATGTTTTTTTCCCACTGACAATTCCCATGTCCTCTGCGTCTTTCTAGAGCCAGAGGAGTAAAACTGACATTAACAGAAGAGTGTAATATGTCTATGATCAATACCCTGAGTGAAATCTCAGCCTGTGATTTTTCTGCCAATTCTAGTCATCTCCCTCCCTTCCTTTTAAACGACAGCTGAGATGTTATTTACATTGTTCTCAGCTGTACAAGGAAGTGGAACCTAAAGAGGAATATATTAACACCACCTGTGGAACCAAAATAGCAATCATCTGCAGAGGAGGCCGGGCTGCGGGGCTTCAGCCTGATATCTCAGTTTGAGAAAGGTGAATGTACGCTCTGCCGAGGCTTCAGAGCCGGGTCCTGGGTCAGCGGGACAGACCCTCTGCGGTGGCAGGGAGGAGTGGCCAGGGAAGCTCCGCGGTGGCAAAACCCACAGCCACGATCCCACCATGCACGGGGGAGCTCATCCCCCAGGCTGGGCACCGGGGGGGGGGGGGGACGTGGTCAGTCGCCTGTTCAAACCAAACCGTGCCGCAGACAGATGTTTTCTCAGCTTTGACCCAGAGCTTTAACCCACAGGGGTTGAGCTCAGGCTCCCGAGTCCCCTCCAGGTCCTCCTGAGACCCCGGGCCAGAGCCGCTCTGGCCATTCCTGGCAGCTCCTGGCCCCAGCAGCTCCCCGACCTCCTCGCCAAGGGCTGACACAAAACTCGGCAGCGGTGCCGGCGCTGGGGACACCAGTCCACCCTCCCGGGACGGCTCCACACGGTGCTGGCCGGGCAGCCAGCGGGGTCTGTGTCCCTGTGATCCAGAGAGGAGCTCACAGGGCTTCCCAGCCAGGAGCATCCTCACAGGATCCCCCGGGACACCCCACCCCCTGAGCCACCACCATGGTCTTTGGGTCGGGAATGCCCCCGGCAGTGGGCAGTCCCGGCGGGACACAGCGTGATCCATCCAGCTCCGGAGAAAAGGAATCGCTTGGAAGCAGCGAGCTGAGATACGGGCACTGGGGAGAGGTTCCTGCCCCCCGAGTCCACAGCAGATCCCCCACCTCCCTGCGACTGATCCCTTTCCCATGCTGCGGAACATCCCTTGCAAAGAACAACTGCAGACATGGATGAAATCCTTACAACGACGGACACCTTGCAGCCACGCTGGAAATGTGGTTTTCCGCCATTTCTGCTATCTGCAGCAAGAGTAAACTCAGGGACAAATTCATGACCCTGAGTTCTTTTGAAAATTCTCCAAATAGAGACTTAAAAATGCATGGCTTTGCTCAAGATCACCCTGTTTGTGTTGGTATGGGGCCAAAATCCATGAAAAATATCATGTAAGCCAAAAAAAATCAATTTTATATAATAAATACAGATCATTTGGATGTTTCTTGCCAAAAACAATGCAAAAATATACATCCTTCATGATTCTTATCAGAGCACAGCTGAATCTTTAACACACTCCACTGACAAGCTACTAAAAGGCAAGAACGTGCTGTTTAATGGTTAAAGTTTCCTCACTTCCAACCATTACGATGTCTTTTAGCAGTCAAAACTATGAAATTCAGGTTAATGCAAAAGTTAATAAACCAAATCCAAAGATTCATTCTAAATAAAAAACTATTTTTAATGAAGAAACAAAGGATCTGGTGGCAAAATACATATATATTTGGTAGCGCTAAAATTGCTTTATGTTGCTGCAAAAATGTTTACCAAGGAGTAGCTGGTCTGAGCTCCACATTCCCAATGATCTCATGTGTTTAAGGTACACAAACATGGCAGGGCACTCTGTAGCATCCTATGTCATTTTCTGGAACACAAACAGGTTGCTGCAAATAGTTTAAATTCTCTATTACAACCCAGGTGGAATAAATAAAATATTCCATCTGCTTAATGTGACATGCAGATCAGACCCCTGTGGGTAATACTGGAGTTTGCAAAGGTGCATATGGGATGCTCCAGCAAATTTAATAAATGTAAAGAAGGTTGTTTTATTTTTTAAAATAACCTTTATGTTATCCGTGCTATAAATTATGTAAGAAGATGCTATTGAAAATGTGACGCCCGTGCTCGCAGGCAGACGCAGGGGAGGGCCAGCGCCCAGCCCCGCGGTGCTGTGCCGGTGCTGTGGACCATCGCTCCCCACGGCCCGGGGCTCGGAGCCCCCCTCGGGTGGGGCAAGGTGCTCTCTCCTCTCCCGGCGCTGGGCTGCAGCAGGGCCCAGCCCATGAACACAGCTCAGCACCCCGCCACGGCCCCTCTAATACCGGAGCAACTCCTATGCGCCGTTCTCCTTCAGAAAAACACCCCGTGGGCTGCCGTTCCCACTGAAAGTTTGCTGGGTCCCCCTGAGACCCCCCACCGCTCCCTTCCCCTCCGAACCCCCCCGGCCCCAGGCTGTTCACGCTCTTGCCATCACTTGAAATTGGGGAAGGGAGGGTGCTGCAGGTGCCCGAGCTGCTCTGCCCCGCGCCAGCGCCCTTCCGTCATCGGTACTCTTGGGGTAGGAACTGCAGGTCTCGGAAAGGTACGCACCAAACCCGGGGAGTGTTTGGGAACGAAGGCATCTCCACTCCATTGAAATGCCCAAATTGCAACCGCTAATACTGAACAAACTCCCTCTTCAGTGCACCAATGCCTGTAGGGCTGTCCCTGTGTTGTACAGAGGAGCTAAATGTACAGGATATAATTCCAGCTCATCCCCAGAAACTCAGATAAAATACAAACATGTAACTATATTAAGCAGCACCTTTTGACGGTGCTGGCAGAAAGCAGCCTCTGGTGTGGCTCAATTTGACAGCGCACCCACGCAAAACGCAAGAGACCGTGCTCCGTCCTGAACCCCCCCGCTCGCCACCACGTACCCTGTCGGGAAGGGGGCTGCTCCCCACACATCTCGTTGCCATCAGGCAGCAAGCGAAGGAAGCAGCAGCGGCAAAAGCCACAGCACTCATCCTGGGCAGTTCCCATGTTGAGGACAAGCTGCTCCATGCGGAGGCTCGGGGGGGGGGCAGCCTGAGTCGACACGGCTCCTGCCATTCCCCAGTTTCACAAATCCGTGTTTTCTGCAGGGTCTCACCTGTTGGTCCCTCACCCGAAGAGTTAAAAGGGCCTGGCCTGGTGTCCCTGGAGGACGTCGGTCTGTGGAGACCCCAGTGCCAGAGCTGTACCCCGACCTGGCCGGGCTCCAGCGTGCATTTCCCCATCTCCCCCTCTCCCGGTAACTCCAGCTGCAGGCACACACACAGGGACAGGGGCACCTCAGGTACTGATTTCCTCCAGCTTTCTGGGAAAAAAAAAAAAAAAAATTAATAAATCAGGATTATTTTTCCAGAGTTTAAAACATTGTACTGAGAAATTATTTCTTCTCAATTTGGGAAAAGTAAATGGTCTTCGCCACCAACGCCCGGCCGGGGCAGCACTGTCCTCGCACTGCTGACCGGTGGGTAGCTCCTTCTGTGCAAGTGGGGCTGAAAAAGCTGTGTGAACGCAGCTGTGGGTAGTTTGAGTCTTTTTTTTTTTTTTTTTTTTTTTCCTCTTCTAATGCATCACTAATAGTTGGAGAGGCTGCATTTCATGGCAAAGTTTGCAAGAACTATATGGGAGCATGTAACTGTTGGTGGTGGTGCCTAATGAAGTGTGTTTGAAATATTGAAGTATATGATAAACCATTATGTAAATTAAATTCATTGATAGCTCTGCTATGAAATCGCTCTGGTAGCAGAATAGTAGATAAACATGGAGCTTAGAAGGTGTCATTTATTCATCCTTAAAATGGTTCGAAGTTTCTAGTGATTCATCATCATTCAGCAGAAAACAAAGAGAACATTAGTTTCACAACTAAACTCAGCAGAAAGGCACTCAGCCTCTGCAAACATCCATGCCATGCTGAGGTCTGCAGATGCTGTGACTCTTGCCAAACAGGCCTTCCTCTTTCCCTTTCCAGGTCCTGCTTTTTCCAGCTGCAGGGGAAAATTCATCCTAGGGCTGACCGAGCCCAGGAGGGACTAGAGGACCATGTGTGGGAATAGAGGATAAAACACAAGACCAAAGGGCCCTGCCGGGGTTTGCTTCTTGGTGAGCAGCACAGTCAAGACCTAATGATGGAGATGGCGTTTGCTGCGCTCCCTCCGCAGCCTCCCCCTGCTCCACAGCTTCTCCCGGGCAGCGTCAGTGCTCCTTGCTCCTAGCGTAGACACGCAAAGGACGGCTGGGCCAGCCCTTCCCGTCGTGGCCATCGTTGCTTCTACATTCACCGTTTCTGGCAATTACACGAATCTTTGTAGAGAACTGCAGGTAAAGATGTTCCCGCAGGGCTCTGCTGCGGAGAGGCGGCAGGGGGGGCACGGCTCAGGGCATCCCACCGGGGAGCCTGGGGTGAGCTGCCAGGGCCACGAGTGAGACATCACCACCATGACTGTCCTCGTGGCCCCGTAAGCCCAGCGTGGGCACACGCAGCCCCTGGCCATGGGAGGGGGGTGGGCACCGGTGTCCCCGCGGCACAGGGGTGGGAGCGGGCAGGCGCGAGGGGTTAACACTCCCGCAGCCGCCAGCCAAGCGTGCTGGGAAGGAGACAACCCGCTGCTCTGAAACTAATTTTACAGCTTAACTCCTATCAAATATCCTGGGCCCCCCTCAAAAACCCTCTTTGAGAGGAGTGCTCCTAACCCGTTGGAAAACCCGTGGCGTGTTTTGATTGGCAAGGTTTCTGCCAGACGGTGGGAGTTATAAATAAACATCTCAGCGGGGCCTGGAAAAGTCCAGCTCATTTTGCCAGCCTGAGACGGTGTGAGTGCCTCTCCGCGGGGTCGGTCCCTCGCTGGAGCCCCTCCATCCCATTACATAAGCCCCAAACAGGACATTACTGCATGTGTGTGAACAACTCGTGTTACAGGAACAGCAACTCCTATTCACCGGGAAAATTGCCGTAGCTCTCAAAAGGCCCCTTTTCTCGCAGTGTTTCAGCCTGAAAAGCTGAGGGAGCCGCCATTTGCATGAGCAGGGAGAAAATACGGCTCAAAGCCTTGCACCCCGATGCTCCTCTCTGGAAGCTCCGTGCAGGACTCGGAGCTGCGGGGTGCGGACCAAGGGGTGTCGGGTCTGGCCGCACAGCCCCTGCCAGTAGCCGGTCTGATCCTGGCCCCACAGCCCCGGGCATGAGCCCCAGAGAGCCAGCCAGCCCCTCCACCCACAACAATACTGGGGCTGTGTGCTGACCCCCAGCATCCCAGCTGGGCGTTGACCCCCAGCATCCCATCTGGGCGCTGACCCCCTCCATCCCAGCAGGGTGCTGACCCCCTCCATCCCAGCTGGGCACTGACCCCCCCAGCATCCCAGCTGGGTGCTGACCCCCTCCATCCCGGCTGGGTGCTGACCCCCTGCATCCCAGCTGGGTGCTGACCCCCTGCATTCCAGCTGGGTGCTGACCCCCTGCATCCCAGCTGGGCACTGACCCCCCCAGCATCCCAGCTGGGTGCTGACCCCCTCCATCCCGGCTGGGTGCTGACCCCCTCCATCCCAGCTGGGTGCTGACCCCCTGCATCCCAGCTGGGCACTGACCCCCCCAGCATCCCAGCTGGGTGCTGACCCCCTCCATCCCAGCTGGGTGTTGACCCCCTGCATCCCAGCTGGGTGCTGACCCCCTCCAACCCAGCTGGGTGCTGACCCCCTGCATCCCAGCTGGGTGCTGACCCCCTCCATCCCAGCTGGGTGCTGACCCCCTCCATTCCAGCTGGGTTCTGACCCCCTCCAACCCAGCTGGGTGCTGACCCCCTCCAACCCAGCTGGGTGCTGACCCCCTGCATCCCAGCTGGGTGCTGACCCCCTGCATCCCAGCTGGGCGCTGACCCCCTCCATCCCAGCTGGGTGTTGTCCCCCTGCATCCCAGCTGGGTGCTGACCCCCTCCAACCCAGCTGGGTGCTGACCCCCTGCATCCCAGCTGGGTGCTGACCCCCTCCATTCCAGCTGGGTGCTGACCCCCTCCAACCCAGCTGGGTGCTGAACCCCTCCATCCCAGCCACGCAGCCCCACGGGGCAGCAAGCTCACGCAGCCAATGGCCAGCAGCGAGTCACTCCCCAGGGGATGTCCCCACACTGGCATTCAACTGCCGGTCAGATTTACGGGGTGAGGGCTGCAGTGTGGGGGCCGTGCTGGGCACGGGGTCTCCCACATTGGATGGGGACCCAGCTCAGAGCTGCACCTACCCCGGCCATCCCGCAATGACGTGCCCCCTCACCCAAGCCATGCCTCCTACGGCCTCAGGGAGACTGAGGGGAGTGGGGACACAGGCACGTGCAGAGTTGTGCTCCTCCTTTCTGCCGGGACGAGGTGCCCCGGCTCATGGAGGGGGCCAACTGGCCCCCAGGACATTCCCCACACGTGGGCAGGGGGACCCCGCTGGGTCCAGCAGAGCCGCTCTGGGATGGGGATGTTCCCATCCCGCAGCTCCCACAGCATCACGATGTGCCCCCCAGCCCCTCGGGGCCAGCCCTGTCCCACACCCTCAGCACCTCTGGCCGAGTCAGGCCATGGACACCCAAAGGCATCCCCCCCCCCCCCCCCTCCCTGCCCCGGCTGGTCCTGCCTGCACCGGCACTTGCTGCCGTGAGCCGGAGCTCTGCTGATGTATGGTGCGAGCAGCGCTGGTGCGGTGATCGATTGCAGCCATACTTCACCAAATGCCGCTGCTCCCGTGATGTGTTATTGCAATACATCACTGGCGTGACAGGCAGCAGGACCACGGAGCCGGCAGGTGCCCTTCATCAGGGCATTTAATTCTCCAGCTCTCAACTTTTCTCCTTTCCCCAGAAAATAAGGGCTGTGTTTATGGCGTGTGGGCTGGGAGGTTCCCAAGTCACTCCATCAAAGGGCAGGGAAGTGGTAGTGGCGAGTTGAAAAGCAAGAGCACCAGCCCCTCTGCACGACGAGTAGAAGGGATCGTGTCTCTGGCTGTGACCTCTCCCCACAATTTAAAAGTCACCACTGGTTTATCAATCCTACTCTACCCTCCCTTCTACAGGAGGGGAAGGTATGCCTTAAAGAAGCTGTTTCTATTGTAAGACAGGTTTTCCCCAAGCCCCACACCTACAGCTGACCCCATCCTGCATCACCCCGCGCCGCTTTCCAGGTGCAAGCAGAGACTGTGTGACGGCTCGGCAGCGGGCAGCACGTACGTGACTGCAGCTCAGCACCCGCAGCTGAACCTGCTCTCCCACCCGCCCGCCGCTGGGCAGGGAGCTCCTGAGCACCCTGCGAAGCAGAGCCTAGCGACAACTGTTCGTTTGTACAAACCAAATTCATCTTGTAATCACCTGCTGCAACAGCTTCTGTCCTCCTCCCCGGGACCATCCAGCCAAGCGGGTCCCAGTGCTCCCCAGAAGCCTTCCCTCCAGCATCCCTCCTGCGGGGTGCTGCTCCCCACCAGCTGGGTCCCAACCCGTCCCAGCAGTTGCCACAGTGCAAACACCTCCAAGGCAAAACTACCCTGCAACTCCAGGGCACACCGGGTTAGTCTACAAACGCTTTAGAGAGAAGCTGAAAATATATTTCCCCAACTAAATTTCAGGTTGAATTCAGGGTTTATGTCTTATTGTCAAGGGTCCCTGGCTCCTCGTGTCAATGCAGAGTAACCGGGAAGGGCTGATGCCACGCAGTAACAATTCAATTACTTTCTGGGGATGCTGAGGAGAGCTGCTCTTATTTTAATGCTGTGGAGTAACTCATTTCATGCTGGAACTGCAAAGCACTCACTAGTCCCGCACACACATGGCCCCTGGAGAGCCTTTTCCAATTAATAATCATTAACATTCACTGCTTCAATAAGTAAAATGATTTCTGCATCATCAAAGAGGGCTGGCTTTTTTGCAAGTCAGGCAGCGTATTCCAGGAGCTGGCATTCCACCAGCCATGCGAGTCTATAGGGCACGTGCAGGAATAAACAATCTCCCTGAATGAGCTGCAGAAGCGTGGAACCTACAGATATTCATCTATTTAATCTCCCCCTGCTCTTGTATTTATCTTTTACCTACTCAGTATCGTTCCTGCAGTGAGAAATTTTGGCCAAGTAGATTATTTTACAATGAATATATGGCTTTGGGAATGATCGCTGTGACTAGTGTGGCAGGTTTGGAAACTGCAACTTCTCTGGTAAGAGGATTTGCTGCTCAGTATTTTTAACCACAATTAGCTTGCTTTTGTAATATGCAGCAGAAACTGAAAACTGGCACAAGAACAATCCTTGTATGTTTACTTTGCTGGAAAATTTTAGCGTGTATCTGTTGGCATCCAAATTTTAAAATTTCATCCAATATTAATCACGTGACCGTTTATATTTGTCTATGACCTGTTGTGCATCTGCTGTTGGCACTTAGATATAAAACTGCACTTCTGATTTTAGGCAATGGGGTTTGCCAGGTGTGTTTCTGCAAATTAATTTTTGTCCTATTTTTCAGAGGGCGGAAGTGTCAGACGCTCGAATCCTTGCAGCACTAGTGTTCAGCAGCATCAGGGCTGTACCTGGTGGTATCTCTAGCAAGCCCAGACCGAGTTTCCCAGAGCAGCCATGCTGACGGGGATTCTGGGGTAGATTCACTGCGATCTGAAGCAAAGAGCACCCAAGGCACCACCGGCTCCACGTGGTGCTGATCTGCAGTGACCTCCTTAAAGATCCACTTATTGCTGTCACCTTCCTGCTGAAGCTCGATGTGCTGTGGCCTCAACTGCTCGTGGCAGCCGTGCAGCCGGGGGTGTCTCGGGTGCAGGGGTGAAAACACCAAGCTATGTGGAACAGAGCAGGGACACCAGCAGCCACTCTGTTAATCCGGGACCCAGAGCATCAGCTGTGAACCCGCCAAGGCCTTCACAAAACAGCACTTGCCTCTGTCCCCTCAAGTGAATACTTTGTTGTTTGTTTTTCCCGCACTGGAAGCAATTTTCTCTTTGAAGAGACAAATAAATTTAGTATAATCCAAATACCCCATCCTGCTCTGTCAGTCCAGCAGAGGAACCAGTACCTCCCACACCACTCTGGGCTGAACCAGCTGCATCCAGAGGTTCATTAAGTGGAAGACCACCCCATGGTCAGGTCCTTCCAGGTGACAGAAAGAGGGAGAGGGGGTGACCGTGTGCTCCCCTCCTCAGGCAAGAAAGGTGACAAAAGCAGCGGTTGGTGACCAGTGCAGAGGGGACGTGGAGATGCCCGTGGCTCTGGGCACAGAGCTGGGAAGGGGCCGCTGGGCTGGGCCAGCTCCTGCTATGGGCAGCCCCCAACAAAACAGCACAAACAGCACCAAAACCCGGGGTTTTACAGACACATGTGCTGAGGCACCCGCTGCAAAGCCTCAGCTCGCACGTTCTCCCGAGAGGTGACGAGGAAGGGCCGGGAGGAACACGGTGCCACGGATGACAGCAAGCAGAGGCAGGTTGCAAGCCAGCAGCTCGCTGCTCTGCCGGGGCCCATCCTCCAGTTTCTGATTTTGCACTGTCCCTGCGGGACCAGGCTCATCAAGCAGCAGAGCTGTGCACCAAAGCCATCCCTGGGGACACCCGGGGCCCCGACCTCCGGCTCCAGTAAGAAATGAAGCTCTCAGAGAAACAATGCTCATTTTACAGACTCCTCCGCGTCCTAGAAGGCAGCAAAGAAGTGCCAGTCGGGGGGCTGAGTGGCCGACAGGAACCTCATGCTCAGTGCTCATAGCATCACGGGCATAGGAGCAAGGGACACAGCACCAAACAGCCTGGGAGGTCAGGCTGGGTGCCAGCCGGTCAGGCTGTGGGTGCTCAGCAGCAGTGGATGCCTCACAGCTCGGTCTGTGAGCAGCGCTCATGTCAAGTGCCAGGCTAGATGGGAATAGGTCATTCACGCTCGAGCTGAAATCCCAGTCACATTGTATCACTTACAGCTAATTAGCGGGCTCCAGGCACAATGCATCAAGACACTGTTTCTTGCAGAAATGGATAACTCAGGACAGCCCGCAGCACAGCGTTTGCTGAATTCTGCAGAAGCAGAGACCCCATTCATCTCCCTTCCTCCCCTCTCGGCATGTAACCGCAAGCAGGGTTTGGGTATGAGCTACCTAGTGCAGGCTTAACCCAACAAGTGACAGGTTATGCTAGAAGACTGCAGGAAACCATTCCCAGAAGAAAGGCTGCATTGATCTGCAGGGGCAGGGTACCTTTTCTCACCCACACTCAAAGTTGGGTTCCTCAGGACTTCTGGATGTCCAGGCAGCAGCGCGAGCTGAATCAGCCTCTCCCCCGACCACCGCTCGCCTCGAGGTCTGCGGCCACGGCGCTGCCGTAGCATCACCACGTCCAAACAGCACCGAGGGCTGCGGCGGCGAAGCCGCGCGGTTCTGGGGATGGCAGCTGGGCTCCGTGACGCAGAGCAGCCTCCGTGGCTGAGCCGCACCGCCGGGGCCGTGTGGAAACGCTTTGTCCACACGTGCTCCTTGCCAGTGCACTTCGCTCCCCTGCCCGCACACCGAGGGGCTGGGGCAGCATCTCTAGACCTTCAGAGCGTGCAGGGTACACCAGAAGGCTCTGAAATGCAGAAGCAGAGGAAGAGTCTGCTGGTGACCCAGCTGCTGACCCCGGGAAGGCAGGGCTTCGGCTGCCAAAACCGCGCCGGAGCGCATAGTGTGCCACTGAAACCACCGATGAGCACCAGATTCCTCTGCTACCCCCATTAGCATCCCTCCCTACCCGGCGGGGCACTCCTGACATCCTCTCATAGCAGTGATTTCCCTGGCCCAGGCTCTGGAAAAGGCTCTTCCCATTCCCAGAGGGGCCAGTGCAGACCGTGCAAAGCTGCCTCTGGCAGTGACGGGCGCAAGCCAGGGAGCGGGGACTTGGGGGGCCGGGCGGGACCCCTCCAGAGGAACATGGGCAACTCCAGCATGATTAGGGCCACAGACTGATTCCATCTAACCCAGGAGGCACCTCAAGCTGGTTTACCCCTGTCTCACCCAGCTGAGCCATGAGGTGTCTGGTCTTTACTTACAAGAAAACTAGAAGAGCTCCAGTGAAAAAGGACCCGACCCCTTCCAACAGAACGCACATCCCCACTTCTGTTCCAAAATATTTTCTTTCTGGAGGTGCCCAAAAGGGGATGAAAATGAGGCTGTGGGAAGCCCACAAGTGTTTTACTTTCTGTCATGACACAGTCACATAATGTGCCCATGCAGCAGCCTGCAGGTGGTGAACAACGGGGGCAATTAAACCAGGTTTTGCATTAGGAGCCACTCTGGGCTGGGTCTGGGAGAAGGGGGCCAGACAGGCCAGGCCCCCAGGGCCCTGCTGCCACGCAGGGGACCCCCCCCTGCGAGGACCCCCCCCGCAGAGTTGTGCACCAAGAGCAGATAAAAAGGTCCATCTCGCTGCCACTTGTAAACACTTTAAAAACATTTCCACAGGTTTCCTGATGGCATTTTCCTGCTGAGGAGCCAGGAACAACCACTCTGTCAGGCTTCGGTTAATTCAGGTAGTATTGATCAGGACTTTTTTTTTTCATTTTCTATTTTCTATTATTGTTATTATTTTTGTCAGTCTGGATTATCTGCCAGAAACAAAGCAATTATTTCTTTTTAGCCAAATGTAGCAGTTGTGTAGGCAGTTCAGTTCTAGCAACGCTCCATGGAGGATATTTCAGAACAGATTTACCTTGCTTTATTACAGGTTAGTGCACAGTGCGCAGTCACATCTCAGTAAATTTGCTCTGTGCATTTACGAGGGTATTTCTTTGGAGAGATACTGGCAGAGCAATTTAACTAATTACTTGTAAACTCATTCTTTTACTTGACAATAACAGCTACCACCTGCTCTAGGGCTGGCCTGTGCTTTGGTCAAACAGTTCGCTCCTCTGTTCATTTCCCCGCCTGGGAAAGTGAGAAATGCTCTATTTTTATATGAGTTATTTCTACACAGCCGTTCTTAATATGTGAATAAAGAGAGCACTCCTGCAGAAGCCAAGGACGTTGGTCACTTTTGAAATGCAGAGTTTTATTGGTCTCGCACAGAAGCAGAAATTGCAGGATTAAAACCCTGGACCTGAGCACAGACAACAGCTCCCTTGTGCTGTGGGCGCTGAGGCAGAAGCCTCACCCGTGTGCTTCTCTGGAGAAATTTCCGATGGCCCAAACCCAAAGTTGCTTCGGTTTCTTCAACAATGGTGTCAAACCATTACCTAAAACAGCCTGCAGAAACATTAGCAGCTAACGCCAGCTCCGCGAGCCCCACAGACGCTCCCCGTGCTGACCCAAAGCGTTTACGCTCATGCACTAGGGAAAATCAAACCTCACGCTGCCGAACACCGATAATTACAAAAGAGGGAGACGAAGCGTCGGGGGCGGTTGGCACGTGGGAGCGTGGGAGCCCCCCAGGTTCCACGCCTGGTGCCGTGTCCCGTGGGGAGGGGCTACCAGCCCCCGTCCCCGGGGAGCCCCACGCGTCTCCGCGCCCACGGGGTGCCCGGGCAGGAGCCGTTTGCCTCCACCTTGCCCGGTCCCACCGGCTTCCACGACCCAGCCTGGGACGCTCGTGGACACCTAACCCCGACGTTTCCCAGGTCTCGCTACACAGAGCGCTCTGTCCTAACACGGGGCTCTGGGAAAAGCCAAAGAAATGAGCAAAAAAAGCCATTTTTGAGGCTGAGGCTATTTTGAGTGCTAGTGGATTATACCGTAATGCAACCCAAGTGCCAAAATACACTATGCTTGGGGGTATGTAAACTAATTCCCCAAAAAATCTTGGGACTTTATTCCACTGTCCTGTCCCTCTATCTGACACAGAGCCAAGGCCTGCAAGGCCCAAGTACCACAGCCTATTAGAGATTTTGCTCTAAGCAGCTTGAGAGTGTTTATTTGGTGTGCAAAGAAGATTGGAGCTGGGAAAAGCACAAAAAGGATTATTCTGTTTATCACTCAGCTTTCCCTGGCCAATCTCTATTCATGGAAAAAGTCATTTACTCGGGTTATCCACAGGCTTTGCTCGCCAGAAAGTGTTGAAAGCCCTGAAAATTAGAGAGATGCAGAATGGATTGGCAAAATGTAAGGCACTTAGGAGCATCTGACACCCAGAAATGCACAAGCTGAACACAAGGCTTTTTCAATCCTAAGTTTCCCACTGCTAATAAGAAACTGTCCAAGTCCCAGCACGTGCCAGTTAAACCCCTCCATAGGCCAAGCAATAATTAGATGGATTGTCACATCGGGGAGGTTGTTTTCTGAGGAGAAAATTAGAAACCAAAACATCAGATTGAGATAATGAGTTCTTCATTAATTCTTTTCTTTAGCTTTTTGCTTTTTGTATAGTCTACAAATGCCATTTGATTTTATTTCTATTGTAGCAAACATGAACCAAGAATCCACTGGGCTCGTGCAATAACTAAAGGCAGGAAAAAAGGGATCGGGGCAGCAGGACGGTGGCAAACCCCCTGCACGTGGCATCACCCCCGCGCACAGCTTGCCCCCGGCCTGCGGGGACGCGTGGGTGCACCCCGAGATGCAGAATGCCTCTTGGCGAAGCGCTGCCATGTACCCAAGAAGGCAGACGGCTAGGCTGGGGGTTTTAAATCAGCACCGAAAATAAAACCCTGAAACTAAATCTTGTCCCTTCCCCCTCCCCCAGAAAAGCAAAATCCATCACCGGGCTTCACGCGGACGACCGAGCAGGGCCGACCGCCCCTGGGGTGACACCCCCCCCCCCCCCCCCCAAGCCCCACGGGTGCTGGGGGTGCACGGCTGCAGGAGCGTGGCTTGGGTTGGGTGCTTCACATCTGCTGGGACACCCGGGTCGTGCCGAGAGCTCTCAGCCCAATCCTTCCCAGTGCCCACCCGGGGCAGAGCTTCACCTCCTGCACAGGCGCCTTTGTTAAGAAAACTAACTGGGGGGGGGGGGGGGGGGGGAGACCTGTACTGAGCCAGATTTCAGAGGCCCCGGGGAGCTGCCTTGCGTTGATGGTGGCACGCTCGAAGGATGGAAACCCGGGAGAGTGAACGTGTGTGCAGCTCCTGCCCGGAGGGCACCGTCCGTCGCCCCTTCCCAGCTGGCAGCGGGACCCCCCGTGGCACCGGGCTGGGCTGCAACGCCCACGGTGGCTGCTCGTCCCCCTCCAGCCACAGCCAGCCCCTCCACCAGTTTGCACCAGGGACGGGGCTTGTCCCCCCCCCCACCGCGAGGGCTGCACGGCCCCGGGGAGCGGGGACCCCCGTGCAGGGTGCTCAGCCCCCCAGCCCCCTCACACCCCGGCTTTTGCTGGAGCTGGCCAGACGGCTGGTCTGACACCACGAGGCCTCCCTGAAAAGAGAGATTGTTTCTCAAAAATAAATATTAAATAACTCTAAAATTTCAAATCATTCAGAGCTCTGCTATTTTCCATGCATTATGAAAATAAAATTGAGGGGAAAAGGTATGTAATACGTTTCCTATTTCCTGTTTCTGCAGCCCTGCGTGTGCCCTGGGGGATCAGCACAAGTGGAATTATCTATCCTCTGGCTGGGAGTGTTCATTTCGGGCCAAAAACACCAAAAAAGTATGAACTAATCCCTACATAGAGCTAGGGAAGTGTGGGATCGCAGGCCAAATGCTGAAAAATGAGGCAATTTTCCCCATTTCAAGAAGTGACTAAAATCCCTCTGCTGTTTTCAGCACAAGCGCATTCTGTTCCACCCCAAACCACTTCAAGAGCCGGATCACCTCTCCCGAGAGCAGACAGCGAAGAGAAACCGGGGCACAATGCAAATACTGTCTCTCCCACCAGAGCTTCTGGATGGAGAAGGGGGCACTCCTCGGATATTGTTTCATTTTCTCTGTGATGCTTGGAGTAGCTGGAAGAGTGGCATTAAATAAATTAAAAAGCACAGAATACCAGAGCAAGATCTTCTGGAAACTGATAAATTCATCACTGGGAGTGGGATTAACACAGTGCAAAAGCACCCCCTTCCCTGGGGTGGGGGGCGGAGGGTGCTCTGGAAACATTGAGCGTGACCTTTCCCGAGTGCCACAGGCAGGCTCAGCCCCCCGGCCGGATCGGGGTGGGAAGGAGCATCCTGGAGTTGTGAGGGGTGATTTGAGGGGGCTGCCCACGCGAGGGTATTGCCAGGCTGGGGGGCCCCGCTCTGACATCCCCTTCGCCCGAGGTTTTGCCGAAGCAGCTCGGGTCAGGGCACATCCACAGAGCCCCCCCCCGCACAGCACGAGCACCAGCCGCTCGCGGCCACGGCACCGGCAGCGAGAGGCAGAGCAGAGCAGACTGGGGGGGGGGGGGGGGGAGGAAGGTGGAAATCACCCATCCGCCAAGAAAATACCTGCCAAAAGCAGGAGCCTGCACGAGATGCAAAAATTACAGGAATGTGATGCTCTGGTTGCGTAACTTCAAAAATGTCAAGAAACACAGCAGTCAATACTCGCACATCGTGCTCATGAGCGTTGTGCAATGAGTATTTTAATGGTCTCTGCTAGACAGGTCAGGGTAAATCCAAGCCTTTGGACACACGCGTTTGCATCCACTAAATAACACGCTCGTGCGTGCTGTGGGTATGTGTTGGCTCTAGTCACACACCCGCAGCCCGGCTGGCCACACGTCCAGTGGGTCTTTCATTCTCAAAAGCATCTCTCAGACTTCCAAAGACTAGGAAACATGTACAAGGATGTGCACGTTAATACACGATCTTCTGTTTGGTCCAGTTTACTGCACCTTTAACCAGAAAAACATATCTTTAAACTCTGAGCAACGCAAAGGAGAAAGTCAATGGAGGAATCCAACTTTTTCATCTTTCCTTCATTTAATGGTGCAACTTCATCAACAAAGATCCCGTTTGTAATTTGCTAACTAAAAAGAAAAAGACCAAACACCCCCAACACAAACAAAAAACCCCAAACAAAAAAAAATCCCAACAAAAACAAACTTTAAAAGAAGCTCCTCAAGTGTCTTAGCATGAAAATTTTCAGAGTCCTCATCAGACTTAGAGTTCCTCCTCCGATTAACTATATGTTTTAGAGAAGGGCGAAGTTCCCACCCTTTGTTTTTATCATTCTTACCGATGCCTTTTAATAAAGTTTTACAGCATGGTGGTAGGAGCAAGGGCCGCTTGGTTTGCTGAGCGTGCAAGGACGCGCACACCTCTCGCCTTTGCTTCATGGGGTGTTTGCCCCCGGCGTGGGGCTCGGGCCGCTGCCCCCCCTGCCCCCCCTGTCCTCCCAGCACCGGAGCAGAGCCCGTGCCCCGGCCCTGCCGGCACTGCCACTGCAGAGCTCACCGAGCTGCACTGGGCAACACCAAAAAAATAGAGGAGAGGGAAAAGATAGAAAGGCAGAGCATGATCAAACGGAGTTACGCCCTCCCCCAGCCCTGCTTGCCCAGGCTCCCATTTTCTTATCCCTCTTTTCCTTCACTTTAATCTTCCCACTGAGGTACTTGGCTTGGAGAAAAGCTAGATTCAGGCCAAGTTTCGAAGCTTTTCAGACTCCAGACTTTTTTCTGTAGTCCTGTCTGAAGAAGAAGGGGGGGGGAAAAAAGTAGCTAAAGATTTTCCAGTGGGAAGAGAGTATTTTCTCTTCTCCCATAACTCAGACAGAGCCGAAGGAATTTTTCTCAAGCTTGAAAACAATTCACCTTCAGGCAAACAACAAGCATGGAAAATTTAAACCCAGCAGGTGAATGTTTGGGAAAATTTTTAGCCTATAGAATTTCTCATGTAACCTTAACTATAGGGGTCGCTATATGGCATTTAACCATTATGCAGCACCCTCCTCCACGCTGCCGGCTGTCATCAGCTTTCCCAAAGACAGCTACAAGTATTGGCATGAGAATATATGATCTTGAAAAAAACCATGCACCAAGCCCCTTGAAAAGCAGCGCGCATGGGCTGAGGCTCTTCTCCATGTGCCGGTTTCCCTGCTGAGGGTCACCCACCGGCTGGGCAGGCAGGGACCCCCGGAAAGCAGGGACCCCGGGAAAGCAGGGACAAGGCTTGGCAGCCACTGCGCCTGGGACCACACAGGAATGTGCACAGGCCACAAATTCAGCTTTGCTTAGCAGCCTGGACTCGGTGTATATATTTAAGTTAATCAGAAACAACTGAACCACCAAGAGACTAATTTCACCGTAGTTAACTAGCCACTGCGGGACCATTGCAGGGAAGGCTGAAGCGCGTCCTCTCCGCCCGGTGCTGTGAGCTACCGTCTGAGCAAACATCCCCAGAAAAAGCAAGCAAGCTAAATATCTCCTTGGCAGAGCAGTAACTCTGACCGTGTGACAGATCCACCATGTCCCCTTTCAGCTAAGCGGCACCGTTGCTCAGCTGATCCTGAAAATTTAAGCTAAAAGAAATATAAAGCTCCTTTCTTCCCCCCACTCCTTCCTCACAACATTCCCCTAGAAACACTCATCATTTTTAGCAGAGATCATCCAACCTCTGCTAGGCTGTCTGTACGCCAGAATGGCAAGGCCAGCTTCATCTGGAGATGTTCTGGTGTGCTGACCAAGAGGAAAGAACACAGACTTTTGGACCCCAGAGCTGACAGTGCCAGGCAGGGAGAACCATTTACCAAGCAATGTGACTTTAAGTCCCTCTAACAACCACCCCTTCCCCTGTGCCGGAGCAGCTGCAGTGAATGACGATGTTTGGCCAAAAAGAGGGAATTTCGCCGCTGCTCAGAATGAACAATAACGAGTTGTCTCGATACCGCTGGGCTGGGCTGCAGACTCCCTTGGAGGTGCGGGGGTACCTGTGTGGAGAGGACCACATGCCTCGAGGTCCAGCCGGAGCACCCACAGAGGAGTAGGCTCAGCATGCTCACCCGTCCGCCTGCCAGGGACCGCTCAGCCCGTCCCGGGGTCCCAGCCCCAGTCGTGGACTCACCAGAACCAGAGCATCCCCTGGGATGGTGCAGCCCGGGGAGCGGGTCCTGACCCTCGGCTGCTGGCCAGACCCCGAGCCAGACGCAGGCGCAGAGTCCTGGGGGAGTGAAGATCCACAACACCACTCTGCTTGGCACAGGCAACCCACCAGCCCACGGATCCCACACCCCACGAGCAGGCCACCTCATCTGCTGGAGAATACACAGACCCAAGAGGTCATCGATGGTTCCCTTTGGAAAGCACTAATCACTTGGCTGTAGCGCACTTAGCCAGGCAGAGTGTGCATCAATCCCAGCAGCTGCCTTCAATCGCAGCCGAGTTTAACTCACCCAGTTTAGGGGACTGCTATTAACCATCATCTGGTAGACAACATGCCCTTATTGTAGTAAACATTCATTTACAGCTGAAGGACAGCAGCACTTCTTATTGTCTCCACATATTTGTGGTGCTCCAGCTGGTCCGGAGATGACTCGCTGAGCAGCAGCCGAAGCGGTGGTGAAGCGCTGGCTGGGTGTAGTTACTGTTGGAAGGGGAAGATATTTTGAAAATACCACGGCTGATATTTTTATACAATAGAGACATCATGTACGTAGGAGGTTTTTTACATTTTAAAACACAAACCGTATCACCAAAGATAGAAGATGAACAAACCTACAAGCATATGAGAGTTTGGGATCTCACACATTTCTCTCCTCGGCGCTCCGGGGAGCCAAGAGGCAGCGTTTGCAGGCAGCTCACGGGCAGGGGCATCGCCTCGCCTCGGTGAGGAAGGATGGGGATACGCAGAGAGAAGCTGCTGGTTTCTGTCGTCCTCTTCCCCTTGAGCTCGCTCGCGGCCGGGCACTGGAGCTGCCAGGAGAGGAGACCTGCCCGCAGGCAGCTGGAACGTGGGGCATCACCACCCAGGTCCAGCAGCACATCGCGCCCTCCGAGCAGCACGGAATCCCAGTGAGCTCCCAGAGAGCGGGCAGCATTGAGCACTGGCGGGCAGAGCGTGTCTGCACCCAGAGCCAGGGCTCTGCCAGACCCGAAGGAGACAGCAGCCTCCGTGCTTGGATCCTCTGTGTCCCCGGGCTGGGGGGACACAGTTTCATCCAGCCCCCTGCCCAGGAGCTGCCCCTGGCAGATGCCCACATCCAGCCCCAGCTGCTAACGACGCCTGGCAAGGTCCAGAAGAGGTTGTGTTTGGAGAGGCAAATAAATAAGAACCAAATGGAGGGATGGTTATTTGGAGCGGACCGAACTAGTGCTCCAAGAGTTTGAAATACACTGCACTTTAATTACAGCTCTTACCAATCAGGCAGTAATTACTGGTATCCTTCCTGTAGCCTACAATTGCCTAATCTTGTTATTTGAGAGCCATCAAGATTTAAACAGCTGGTGAGCTGTGCCTGCTTCTCAAAAAGGCATCGTTTGGCCCCGACACCGTTTAATCTGAAAACCGTGTGTGACAGCGTGTGTTGGCGTTCCCCCTGCAGCCCCCCCCGGGCCCTGGGGGGTGGCAACCCTCGCTGCCACCCTGCTGCCCCTTTCCAGGCCAGCTGTACCCAGTTTTGCCCCAGCTCCACTGTACAACAGGCAGCCGGCCCCTCCGTTGTGTCTCCAGCTTCTCTGTGGGAAATCCCACGCCAGGCGGGGGGTTTGGGCTGCAGGCTCTGGGGGCTCCTCTGCCCCCCCATCCGCAGCCCCCGCGGCTGATGCACGGTGGCCCTGGAAGGGCCGGAGCAGGCACCGGCACCACCCGGCAGCAGCATCCTCGTGCTGCCAGAGTGGCCAAAGCAGAGGTAACAATCACGCTGCATGGAAATAACATTTTGTGGGAGAGTTTGGGAGGTTTTCCTGCGGGAACGCAGCACCTCCCTCTGCTCACCTGGCCGGAGCCATCTCCAGAGGGGACACTTGTCTTCGGGTGGCTCCACGAACGAGCAGCAGAGGCTTGGGCAGCAGATCACCAAAGAAGTCAAAAATCCACCTTTCAGCCACGTAAGCGCTCACATCCAGCAGTTTATTTTCCTCATTTCAGTATCAGAGACTCCTGTTATGAGAATGATACCGGCTAAGCAGGGTTATCCCCAGGGTGGCACAGACGTGACTTCTCCCCACATCCACAGGGCGTTGGGTCCCCTCGGGGAGGAGGTGCCACGGTGTGGGGCTGACACGAATGCCCCCTCAGCCCCTGTTCTGCTGTGCCTCAAGGCTAGCAGGGAGCAGACTTGACTTGCAGTGGTTGTTGGTGAGCCCACAAAGTGGGTCCAAGCACGAACTGTCCTAACAGCTCTTAACGTGACTCTGTTCAAAGCTGCAGCAAGCGGGAGTCCTGGAAAATGATCCTTTCCCTTTGGTCATATTTAAGAATTAATGCGTCATGGAAATGTTGATTGTATCTCCACACCATTCTTCCTTGCATATTTGTGTGACTTATCAGCCTGGGAAGCAGCTAAGGAGATGTTGTCAGCAACATCCATCCCCAAAGAAAGCCTGAAATGATTGCGATAATACTGCATATATTAGGGGTTTTATTTTCTGAGCATTACTAATTACAGGGGATGCAGAAGTCTCTCAGCTAGGAACAGCAGCCTGCAAGGAGAATGGGATTTAGGTGGTGCGGGGGCAGACAGGAGCAAGTTGCCGCCAGCGTTAGGTTTTCCCTGGGGCTGTACGGTCTGGGAGGTGGCGTTGCAGCAGGGACCCCTTGGTGGCCCAGCCCCTGGTAATTCTGTGCAAGCGTCCGAATGATGCTGAACCTTCCAAGAGCCCTTTCCGCGCCTCCGGCCAGTGAGAGCCACAGAGCTGTGCCTGCACGTCCTCGGGGGTGGTGATTTTAGGGCCACCTCCCTGGACGTCTGAAGGGGCAAGTTCAACTGAGGGCAAACGTGGCCATGAAGGGGAAGGCCGGGGAAGGCTGAGCTTGTAGCCTCGGTGCCTGCTCCATCCCTGCCCTGCACCAGGGGCGACAGGGGCTGGTGCGGGGCTGGGGGCGCGGGGACGGGCACGGGCAGTATCTGATTGCACCATCCTGCCCAGGGACGGCAACCTCTGACAGCTGAGCACAGTAACCCTTTAATCCGTTGCAGAGCTCGTCTGTCAGAGCTCCAATGCCCATGGGGAGGTATCAGTAACAAAACGCAGGAAAGAGAAATGAGAGTGGAAAATGTTTGGCTTTTTGTCTCCTTACTCGCCAGAAACACAACTGCTCTTGTTTTGCTGGTGGGAGCATTTCTCCGAGGCAGTGCCCGATGCCCCCGTTGCTGCTGCTCGCCCTGCCTGTGCAGAGGCTGGGGGGGGGGGGGGGGGGTCCCGTCCCCGCAGGACCCTGTAACCGCACCGAGCCGGCGCCCATGGGTGAACAGCGAGGTTCGCTTCACCCGGCGGGAAAGCCCGGTGAGCAGATGGGTGCGACCTCCCGCTCCAGGGGTGGCTGGGACCTGCACCCCAACCCGGCAAAGCCCCTCGCCTGCGGCTGCTCCGGAGGCGCAGAAATCAGAGAGGAAGGAAGCGATAGCGCCGAGGGGAAGGCAAAGGGCGAGGGGGGGGACCCTATTTCTGAGCAATTTAAAGGAGCAATCGACATTTCCATTTGGCCAGTGTATTCCTCTGCCCAGCTCCTCACCTAAAACAAGGCGAAACGTGCGACTGTGAGGGGGCGAGTGGAGGCTGCGCGCTTCCCCCCACTTGTAATCTGTGGATTATAGCTTGTATAACGGGATTACTGGAGTCTGAGGAACAGCAGCGAGTGGGATCCAAATCACACAGCGAAACCGGAGAGAAACCTGGAAGATTGTCTCGCACAGTACGAGTGCAAATACGTCTTTGCAAGAACATGTTTGTATTTTAATATCAAGTTTTCTGTAATGCAGAACATACTTATGGCCCAGCTCCCTTGCTGGCCAGCTGCTGGTTTCAGCGTGGAGGAATTGGCAAGATCTTTTCACCAGGTGAAATAAATAGAGTGCTGGGCCCCAGATAGGATTACGGTTTGTTTTCTTTAGGTGTATAGAATCCACGGGAAAGCTGAGCCCAAACGGAAACTCAACTCCTAAAGAATTTGGCCTATACTGGCCAGCTCCTGTCTGCCTGCCAGGCATGCTCTCCTTGCCTTGTATTTTTCTCTTTATCTTTTAAGAGGCTTTGTTAGCAACGTATCAAGCTATTCTTTGTGTGCCTAGAGGACAGGGGGCTTCTTTTCAAATTATTTGAGGATGATAAAGTTACAGGGTTTTACCTGGAGAACTGTGATGAGAAAGTTCTCCTGGGCATTTCCAGGAACACACACACACACACCCCCTGCAGCCAATTCCCCCTCAAACTCAATTCCCAGCATTTTCAGAGCAAGCCAGGGGGGCTGAGCTCAGCTGGGGAGAGACGTGCGACCTGCCAGAACCTCTCCCGTCTCTGAATCCTATTTTCTGTTGCTAACATGTTTTCCTCCTTGTTGATTTTATCTTTTGTCCCAAAAGGCTGGTGAAAATCCCACAATATCTCACGGAGGGAGAAAGCGTACAAGGTGCGTATTGCACGGCAGCTTCAAGCCAGTGCTACGTTCTGCCCCTGCCCCAAAACAGCCGCGACGGAAGGGATCTGGGCAAGGATGCTGACTCAAATTAACACCAGAGACAAACACGGCCCCAAGAATCCAAAGGCTTGCATTCAGGCGTTTGCTGCACGTCTCTGCTCTCTTGCTTCCCTTTGTTTCTCTGGCGAGCAGCATTTGGAGGAAAAGCCTTGGCTAGCACATGCCGGAGCCTCCAGGCAGCTGCCTCCCCCCAGCTCCCTGCGCCCGAGGCAGCGACGCCTCCGAAAGCTGGGCTGGGGGGAGCAGCCCCCCGGAGGGGCACCCCCGGGACAGACCCCCTCGAACAGCAGCTGCGGCCGTGTGGCAGGGGCCGAGGGACAGGGACAGTCCCCACCCCCAGCCGGGGCGATGGCATCGCTTCCACCAGTTCAGAGCAGTAAGTGGAGAGCCTGGCTGGAGTAAGCCTTACTGCAATGAGACTTAAGGCAGTAAGCGAACTTTGGGGGACCCAGAACAAAGGGGACAGCTGGATGTGCCCTGGAACGAGCAGGGGGGGCTTCAGTCGGTGCCCAGCACGACGTGAAATGTCCTTCAGAGTCAAAGGAGAGCCACGTCCCGGCGTCCTGGCCCATCCGCTGCCCCACATCCCAGTGCAGCTCCGCTCCCAGCGCACCTCGCACGGGAAAACGGGAGCGACCCTCGAGATTAACACGTACTAAAAATTCTGGGCCACAGGACTCCTAAATCTACTGCTCCAATGAGACAGCAACACGCATTTTAAAGCAAGAAAAAATTGTTTAGTCATGCATTTCTCTTGACTGGATGAAAGACCTTGTGCCCGTAGTTCAGTCCGAGGGGCGATGCTGGGCACAGAGGACTTGCAGCTCTCACAGCCGGGGAGCAGCTTTTGCTCGTCTTGATTAAAATACAGTCTTAAAATTCTTGTGGAAATATCAGGGGGAACCATACGCTGAAAATACATACAGTTCATACATATATAAATACATACTGCACCACTGCTTGCATTTTGGTAGTTATTTTTTCACCCTGTGTGTGACATGCTCTTTACCTAGATACCTTTTATTTGGCTGTGGAAGGCAGCATCTTGTTTAGTTTAGAAAATAGGGGAGGTAGAGTGACATAACCAATACAAGGCATAAGTAACAGTAAAGTAGACCCCAGTGGTCTGAGTTTTCTTCAGATGTTGGCTACAGGAGCAGTAATACGTGTCAGCCCCTGACAAAACAATCCCATGGGGTTTGCCTTTCTCTCCAGACACGGCAACAGCGGCTGAAAAATGGGTCTGCAACTTCAGCGACCCAGGTCTCCACGACAGTCAAGCTTGGGTGGGTGTGCAAGGAGGCTCTGAGGAGTAATTTGGGGCTGGTTAGATCTTTCCATGTCTCTCGTGCCACCGTAAAGTCGATGTGCCCCGCGCTGCCTTGGCACCCCCGGGCCGTCCTCGTGCAGCCAGGCCGCCGACGTTCCTGCAGACGAGGAGGGGAGCTCATCCCCCCCGTACCACCCCACCCCCCCCCCCCTCAGATTCACCACCTGGGCAAAAAATCTGGAGAGCTGCAGAGACATGATCAGAGCTGCCTTAGGGAGGACGAGCGTGGCCAAGCTCCTGTTGCTAATTACACACACCCGGAGCCATAGGACTCCTCAGGTGAGCCCTTGGCGGAACAAAGGAGCCCTTGTACGGTGCGATGCTCAGATGTGCGGGACCCCCGGCTCCTCCGCGGCTCTGCCCCGCGTGTGGAGCCACTCGCTGCCTCCCACCACGCAGCCTCCGCCACGCAGCCGTAGGGCTGGGGCCCCCCGGCAGAAGGGGGATGTTTGTAACGGGAAAGCAAATGTTTCTGTTGTCCTCTTGCCCATAAATTGCTGCTTCGCTTTTGCTGAAAAATTCACAGAAATCTGACCATGACCTAGCCTAAAAACTATCAGTCCTGGAGTTGTTGATTCACAGCTTTATGAACATCTGCAACCGGCAGATAATAACAGGAACTGGCTTTTTACCATCAAGGGAGAGCCAGGGAGGCGGCTGCTCCCAAGGCGAGGGCAGCCAGCTGCTTTGCCACGAGTTACCTGGCTGGCAGGGTGGAGGGGGAGTTCTCTAGAAAATGCAAAGATCAATATTTGTTTGACATTCAGAAAATTCTCCCAGCCTCTGCCTGCTGCAGTTACAAATCAGAGCGATTGCTTGTGTGAGCACTGTGAATGTACTTCTCTATGGAAGACTTTGGTCTTTTAAATAAGCTACCCTCCTTCTCCCTCATGGAGACTCGTTGTTAATATTAAAGTGTAAAAGTCACACGTGGGCATGTACAAGGAAAATACCAGGTCTGGGCCCATGGTAACTGTCCACCTAAGGCCACGCGACTGGGGCCTCCCCTGCCACAGTGGCCACTGAAAAGAATAGTCCCAACTGGGAAACACCAGTGGATGACCAGCGTGGGAAAGTGTTCCCCCAGCAGCTAGTGACAGCCTGCAAAAACTCAAGCAGCCCGCTTTGGGCTGGCACGCCGCGTGCCCCCGTGCAGCAGGCCTTCGTGGCACTCCACCACGTGCACCTGGAAACGCCGTTTGCAGGACTGGAGGGATGGGGGCTGCGAGGGCTGCGAGCCTTTCAGTGCCTGAGCACACCAAATCCACAAAGAAATGGTCGGATCGTGATATCACAGGGAACTCTCGCCAAACCAGCTGAAATCATTCAAACATTCAGAGCGTGCTCATGGGGGGAGGGGGGGACGGGGGACCTTCTGTTCTAAATATATTCCTTTGAAGGCAGCTTGTTATTTAAACAACTATTGCAAAACAGGGTTTACATGGAACTGCTCTAAACTGAAGAGGGAGGAAAGCTGGTTGTGGGCACACAGTCACCACCCAGGTATTTTAATTGCAAATCCCAGCATGTTTTATAGATGTCTAGAGAGTATCTTTTTACGTGGGCTCCAAGGATTACAATAAGATCCATCATGTTTTATATGAACCTAGTGACAGTATGTAAGTCCCGCCCTGACGATGCCTAAGATGGGAGGAGACCATGTAACAGCCCATCCACGGAGCCAGGAATAGTTCAAGGCATCTCCACGCAGTCGGAGGCTCCCAGGAGAGTTCAGCCCAGCCGAGCAGCTGTGGGGCAGTGCCCCTTGTCCTGCTCTCTGGAGACGTGTTGTCCCTCGATGCCACCCCCCTGCCCCAGCTCGGCACCCGCAGGTCCTGGGGGACCCCGGGGCTACAGCCCCCACCGCTGCAGGGCCCCCCGGGGCAGAGGAGCCTGCAGCACCCCAGCCTCCGGATCCTGTAGCAAAAGTCTGGATTGCACCCTCCTTTCCCAAGGAGCTCAAACACCTGCACATCCTGCGGTAAGGTAATGTGGGATTTCCACGGCTTTCCTGGAGTGAGGCACCTGCATCCCGTCGGCAGCAAGAGCTGGCAGGTATCTGGAGCGGCTGAGCAGTGTCTGTGGTCCCTTCCTACGGGCCCTGAGCTTGTCCTCGGGATGTGCCCAAGGCTGAGCTCCCGAGACAGCCCCACTCACCGTCCCTGCCCCCCGGGAGCCCCCCACCAAGAGCGCCCCCCCCCCAGCTCCAGGGCCGTGCCTTTGGCTGACTTGTTTCCCTACACCCTCCCGGTACCCAGCAGCAGGCAGGACCAGCCCTGCAAAAGCCCCGGCACTGCCGGCTCTGCCGTGGCTCTTCTCCCTCGCAGCTGGAGTGGGGCTCCCGCAGTGTTCCCGTGAGAAGCCATGCCCTGATTCCTCCAGACCTTGCAGCATCCCAGCCTCAGCTCCCCGCTCCTACAGTCAGGCCATGGTTCTGTGGCTTGCTGGTTTTAGGCTCAAAAATTCCAGTATATGAGGAAAAAGCAAGGGCAGGACTAAGAGGCGGTCTGCACCAGATGCACAGGCCGGTTTTCCCCGCACGCCTGCACAACCTGCCAGCCGGCACAACGGGAAGAGCTGCCGCGAGCCTCTGGCCGTTCCCCTTCCAGCCCTGCAAGTGTTGTCCGTGCACATCGCCAGGCTTCAGCTCAGCTTTCGTCCTGTTGTTAGTACAAATAGGGGAGTCCCAAGCGTGTCTGTAACCCGAATGTGAGATTCCCAATGGCAACCGGCCCAGCAGTCAGCAGGGGCAGCGTGTCCCATTTGGCCTGACACGGCCAGTGCAGAAATGCTGCAACCTGCTACAGCGCTGATTCCAGAAATCCCAGGGGTGCCATCTTTCCTGAAAAGTGAGTCAGTCTGTGCTTAGACACAGGTTTTGCTTCCTGCCTTAGCAAGCTTAAACAGGGAAGGTGGCAGGTCTGCTGTGCCTCTGCTGGTCTAGGTAGCCATGCACAGCATCATTCTTTGGAGGAAGACTCTGCCCTTCGTGGACTCATACATCCATAATTCCCACTTGAGGGTACCTAACTGTGCTTTTCAAGTACAGCAACGCCAAGGGGAGAGAAGCCCCTCCAAAGCATGCAGGGGGGGAACCGTGGCATTAGCAATCACTCTGACAGTCAGCAGCACGGGCACGGGGACACAAAGGCACTCGACTGCCAGCAACAGCGTGATGGCTGTATACGTGATGTGAGTGTTAAAGGAAGACGCCTCCATTGCTCCTGTGAAAACACTGGCCTGAATATCCCCCTTTTCTGATGACCTCTGTCTTGACACAAGGGGCAACCTCTGGTCAAATTCAAAACTAAGCTTCCGTTCACCGAGCTCTTCCTGCACTCCTCGTCCTCGTGAGCGCTCGCTGGAGCTGAAGTTTGTTGTCAGAAATGCCCACAGCAAACGACCTGCTGGCCCCTCGCTGAGCTCAGCTCCCAAGGATGCAGAATTTGCTTTGGAGGGAGCAGCAAACTGGCAACCTGAGCCAGCCCAGCGGTGTTAAGTGCGGGCAACCTCCGGGCCACAGACGGTAACCAGAGCACGGGCGGAGGGGGATGGCCCTGCCCAGCTGTCCCCAGTGCTGCGTGGGCTCCTCCGGCAGCCAGGTAGCAGGAACAGGGCATTTCATGGGATCCTGCCCCAAAAAGCAGGGATTCACCGCCACCCCTGCAGTGCTGTAAAGCAAGTACAAGAAAACCTCGCGTCAGACACCGAGGGAGACCCCCGTCCCCCCATCCCTTAGGCACGGCACCTCCCGCCCCTGAGGACGGACCCCAGGCCCCCGCCAGGACAGGGACTCCTAACCAGCAGTTTTCCCAACTGTCACCCTTGCAGTAAAGTGCGTGAGGACAGGAGGGCTGGAAAAGCCCCAAAGCTCCCTGGCACCTGTGTATAGAGAGTACAATAAACAAGGACACAGCCTCCAGGGCAGCCACAAACACAAGCAAAACAAGAAAGTGTTCGTGTACCGGTACAAAAGCATCATAAATACTCTCCCACTGCCAAAAGACCTCTTCAGTCTTTTACTAAATCTCATCACAGGAACAATTTACAAGCCAATAATGCTGAACAACTCCATTCCAAACTCTGTGTTAAGCTTTATTTCAGGCTTTCACACTTTATCATGTTAGCACCTCCCGGCTGGCACTGGACTAACACATGCCAAGTTGAGATAGGGGTGTAATGGAGTGGGGCTTGTCCCTGCATCTGAAAGTCTTCCAGTCAGGAAAAAACTCGCTTTCATAGGCACCCAACTTGCAGGGTGGGCTTTGTGTCCCCTTCCCAAATGAATGCCTTGTGATGGAGACTTTTGGCCACATAATCCTTAACCGTTTTCCCCTAAAATCCAGCTCTTCCGTAAAAGCTCTACCCTGGACAGCATCTGTTCTTGCAGGCCCTAGCTTCCGTGGCTGTCGGAGGCCTTGCACGTTCAGGAAAAGCTGGATGTTCTGGGCTCTGGGTTCTGCTGATCACTGAACTAAGAGATCCCCCTGTGTACTTCCAGCCCTGCTGACAGACCCCACCCTCTGGAAGCCCCACATCGCCTTCCAGAGACATATGTAACCCTCAGGCTTAGATCAACAATAGTCACTGACCAAGAATCTAAAAAAACTATATGGGAGCTGACATACTGCAGATCATGGAAAAACACCCTCGTAGACTGAGTTTGAGTAGGGAACTTAATGTAATTATTTTAAATTAATAAGAGGAGAACATTCCTCTTTGGAGGTCATCTCCATTAACTAATGCAATCCCATTCTGTTGTAATGTAATTGTGTAAGCATTGTGTCTCCCATCCAAGAGCCGGGGCTCATTACAAGAACAATACAACTCTGTTACGTTCAGTGTCAAGGCACCCGTATCCTTCTTAGCTTGCACACTGATACCTAAGAGCTGGAAGACACAGCTTGCAAATTCTCCGTAAACAATGAGGACATGTAAAAGGAGATGCCTGCTGGAGGATCACCTGGGGGGGACTGGCAGGGTCTCTCTGTGAGCTTCGCAGCAAGGTGTATGCTTTTCCTAAAGCTGGCTGCTCACCCGTTTTCCCTGACTTCAAAATGCAGGGATGCTTTGCCACCCCTCTGGACTGCCGAGCCCACTCCCAGATTTCATGACTGCCGGCACACAGCAAATGTATACAGCCATCTCAGGTGGTTTGCCCTGAGAGAACGTGTTACCAATGGCTGCCTAATTCAAATTGCAGCTTCTTTAGAAAATACTTCTACAAACATTGACACTCAAAAGAAAGCTCTCTTTAGCCTTTTATAAGCTAGGAGTTTATTTTGTTAATATTTTTCTGCATGGCGTGTTTCAAATGAGAACATTCTGAAAGTAAATTGGCAGAGTATTTATTGCTGTTTATTTCTAAGCAGCTATAAGCCAATAATAATAGAGAATCCTCTTCAAGTGAAAACTAAATTCCTTTCGGTTAAAATGCTCAGTGCAAAGTCTGAAGCTGTGTTTTGTCAAGCAGATGCAGAGTGTCACCTTATAACGCCCATGCTAATGGAGTAATAGGATTGGAGCTGCGGCTAGCTACCCAGATCATTACGATAATCCTGGCCTAGAGAAAACAATCCTGCGCTAAGCGTTACTGCTCTGGAGAGAGTCCATTCCCTGGCTGGCCCAGCCACCTCTGCTGCAGGCACACGCACACATATACACAAACACTCTGGGGTTAGCACTTAATCCTCTAACTGCCCACGAATGCCACAAGTATTCAGCGAAGCAGAGGTCTGGATCCCCCCACCGAGTCCCGGCTGGCTGGGAAACCTCAGGCGCGGTTCTGCCCCATCGCTCCTTGTTAGCGGGGGGCTGCCGTGAGGTGGCACCCAGAGCCCAAAGCCACCCCAGCCCGTGGCAGGGGCTGGGCACCGCTGTGGCACCGAGCCCCCGGAGCCTGTGCCGTGGGGCTGAGCGGGGATGCGGGCCAGTGGCATGGAAGGAGTTAATCCAGGAGGCAATCGGGGCCATCTGAGCCTGGCCCCAGCTGATGGGGATAAAAGCACTGGAAGCGTTTTTCTTGAGGGGGGTATTTGAGAGAGAGGGTAGGTAGCGCTCAGCTCTGTGGGTGAGGGTTGATCAGGGACCTTGGATTTTGGGGTGCTCTCTGGACTGGGGCTGTTGGCTACAGGGGAGGGGAGCGCTGAGCATGGGCTGCAGATGTGTTTGTAGAAGCTGAGATTGTGACTGCAGGCAGCGGCACCTTGAAGGTGCAAACCCCCTCCTTCAGGGCCGGCACTCAAAGGCAGAGCTCCTAGGAGCAAAGCCCAGGGTCTAAAGTGAGAGTCCTCAGGAACCGATGAGGATTTTGTTTAATCCTGCTGGAAAGTCACTAGTTCCTGAGGCTGAGAGCAAGCAGTGATGGGTCTGGGATCCCAGGGGCAGTGCTTCTCAATCCCTTGGAAGGTTTGTCTGTCCCTGCCGGGAACAGCCAGCCCAGGCTCCCTGGAGAGCTCAGGACACTGGTACTGGGAGTAGCAGTCTTGCATGCAGCAAGAGCTCCTCTGCCAAGAGTCAAATGCTGGTGCTCCTGTCTGCGCTGGGGGCAGGAGGTATCTCAGAGACATCCACCCGCTCGCCTGGCAGCAGTTTACCCCCAAAAAGCACAAGCAGATCCTGGATTTCCTAACGGCTTATACTGTGTTTTCCCTTGAGCTGGGCAGCATCCCCCGAGCTGAGCACGCAGGACCGAGCACAGGGCTACAAGAACTGCAGTAGAGATTTTTCCTGCCTCAGCGGGCGGCGAAGCAGAGCCTGGGTGTTTTTTGGCAACGGAGGACAGGGCAGCGAGCACCCGGCGCTGAGCGGCTGCCAGACCAGGACCTGCCAGGCAGCTCTGCCCCGGCCTGCCAAGGGAGGTGACCCCATCCCAGCCACACAGAGTTAAACAAACAGGGAGCCAAACCACAGGCTTCAGCTTGGTTTGACCTGCAGTGATTAAGAACAGGGCTGGTGATAGTGGTTTGAATGCAGAGGAAGGAGCAAAATAATTCGTGAGCATGCAAGAGTCTGGCAGCTGCTGGCACTAGCCGGTGAGATGCGAAGTGCTGCTCTGTGCTTTCCCAGTCGTGCACCCAGCAAGGCTGCTTCTACAAAACGCGAAGGTTAAGAAAGGAAGGATGCCAAACCGCTAACAAAACAAACCCTGCTGGTGCAAGGAATCCCAGAAGCGTCTGGAATTTGCTTGTGAAGTGGGGCAGCCCCTGCTGCCCATCTGCTTTTCTGGTCTCTCCATTCACACACTACTCATCGTTTAACAAATTAAAAATTGCAACACTCTCTCTCTCCAGGTTTGAAGCGCGTGGGCGAAGGCAGCTGATGACTGAAGCGACTCCCTTTGGCTCTGAACAGGGCCGGGTTTGTGCTCCCCGCATCTCCTGCCCAGCCCGATTCACTGCCCTGGAAGTCTGGCTTTCTCCAGAACCGTGAACTAACCTACCTGTTGGGTGAAGCCTTGCTAAGCGGAGGATTCCAGGCTGGCTCAGACGGGTCATGTTTGGACCCCAGGGTCCCCCTGGACCTGGCAGCAGTGCGGTACTGATCCGCCGAAAGCAGGGACCCGCTGCTTTCCACTCCGGGGGCTGCGAGGTGATGCTGGGTCCATGCGTGCGGGTGCGGGGAGAGGCAGCACCAGCACCCCCCAGAGTGAGCACCCGCTCCCCAGCCCCAGTTCAGACCCCAGTTCCTAAATTGCAGGCTCTGGCCACTGGACACAGGGCAATTACTAAAGGAAAAATCCTTTTATCTGGAATAGAGGGCTTTGTTAATCTGATTACTTGTTAATTGCTCAAATTTAACTGAAAGTGAGTAACCTCAAAATTTTAACCACTGACATGCTGTTGTTGAGCCAGTGACTTGCTGTCATAGGAGGTTCACTCAGCTTTCCTGGACGCTGCCCCACTCTGCCAGTATGAACAACGACCAGAGAAAAATACCTTCTCCCACAGCAGCCCGGGGTGCCAGGGCTGATGGAATTCACCAGCTTCAAGGTCAGGCTCTGAATGAGCATCTACCACCTTACCAACGGACTGACGCTGCGGACACAGACCGCGGGGCACCTCTACACGGGGCTGTTTGTACAAGCCATTCTGAAAAAAAAAAAAAAAAAAAAAAAAGGGTAAGTTGGGTAAGTTTCTATTACCACATTCCAGCTGCTGACACACGACACTTAGTAAAACTGGAAAGCGTAGCTCTTGTATGATCACCCTTTATCTTTATTGCTTCCTCAAAGAGTAAAGAAACTTGATTAAACTCATTTTTAATGTTGCCACTGGAGTCCGTGAGAGTCTTCCCCGCTCCTGACAGACCTGGCTAATTGCTCAGTGCAATGAGCTGCAGTTCCCCTCATGTCTGAGGGAGAAAAGCTTCAAGACCAGGCTTCCGTGACGGCGGAATTCCCTCAGTGCTCTGTGTGTCTGGAGCTGGACAATGCCAGCTCTGCCGCGTTTGACCCCGTGCCGCCCGGAGCCACCGTCCCGGCCGAGCAGCAAGTCTGGGCACCGAGCCCAGCTCGAGCTCTGCATCCCCCCTCGCGCCGGAGGAGCCGCCAGCAGATGCTGGGCTTCCCGTGAACGCCGCAGCATTCCCGAGGCGATGCCTGGCCGTGGTGGGGGCTAGTCCTGTGCCTGCACCCTGCCAGCCCTGCTGGGAGCCCCTCCGGGTCCGTTCCGCCGCGGCAGAGGGAAGCGGTGCCGTGTCCTGCACCCCAAGTGCTCGTTCCCGAAGCAGGCTCCTGGCGTGGCACCGCGAAGTGAATATTCACCGGTCACGCAGAGGTGCTGGAGCGTGGCGCGGGAAGGGCTGGGGGCTTTGCAAGCCTGGTGCTCCTATCACCGTGCTGGGGGGAGGGCGATCAGCAGCGCCGGCGAGGGTCTCCTTGGGCCTGTGGAACACCAAACCCCCTGCAAAACACTTCCATGTGCGCCTTCCCGCTCCCTGCATGTCAGTCATGCTTTATTAATCCATCGGCCGGCATGAACGTTGCTGTCCCCACAAGTGTTCTTTCATGTTTGCCTACAATCTCAATGTCATCGCACAAAATCAAGAGTAATTATGAACAGATACCAGCCCCTCGCTCTCCCTCCCCCCCCTCGTGACTGCTCCTCAACATCTGGTTTCCACAACCGCTCTCGGGGGTGCTCGGAGCCGCAGCTTTGGCACACAGACCCTTGGAGCAGCTCTGCTGAGAATTAACCTCCGCTCCCCCTTCCCTCCTTCTCCCCCTCCCCCCATAATTTTTCATTTTGATCAATGAGCAGCATTGAGCAGGTTTTAATTCCCCAGCCCGCCATTCCCGATGGGCTCATCCCAGGTATTCTGGCAGCACAGGGAGACAGCGCACCGGCCCTTCAGCAGGACCAAATCTGCCCCGTCCTTCAGCAAACCCCCTCCGTCCCGGCCATGTCCTGGTGTCCTTTTGCCATCCCCATTTGCCATTTCAGATTCTGCTGTTGGAGTACCTGTGCAGCTCTGGCTGCAGGGCACTGGGGGAAATAAATACTGCCATGCCCATAAGCAGAGAATTTATCCACCGCCCTTCCACTGAGTCTTTCCATTCGGATCAACCTGCTGTCACACTGAGCCAGAAATCGATTTCTGATCGGAGCATCCTGTTCGCTCCCTGCACCGCTTGTCGCCTCCAACCTCCTCTGAAGAAAGTCCGCTGGAGTGTCTGCACAGCTGGGCACAACATCTCTCCTTGGGTTTCTCCAGGAGTCAGACAAGAGCGGGTCCAAGGTCTGTTCCATTTTGCCCTAGGCAGCATTCTTCTCCCACCACTGGTGGTTATCAACCCCAAACTGGAAAATGCTGGATGCACAGACCACTTCTGGAGTTGTTTGAAACTGTTCGTGTTTATGTTTGCAATAAAAGACGAGCAGGTGCTGGCAATTTAACTAATCAGGTACCATCTACATCTCCTCTGAACTGATTCCTTTGCAGCACGCTCCAACGGCTGCTTGGCCATCCGACAGCCTGCAATTATGCAAACATCCTGATTCACATGGTCCTTATTACGGGCAGAAGATGTGCCGTAATCCTGTAATTTTTGCCAAGGCCTGGAACTTGCTGCATCAGCTTTTTGGGCCCCTTGTGCAGATGAGTTTCCTTTGCTGCCCTTTTAGGTGGGAAGGGGCTCTGAGGGGTCCCTGCAGCAGCAGGGCAGTCGGTGCGTTTGGGGAGGCATCACCGAGTCCCAAGCATTTTCCTGATGATGCTCAGCAAGGGGTCGGCGTGCCGGGGAGCGAGGGGGTGGGGAGTCTGGGTCAGAGGGGCCCTGGCTGCCGCTGCCACCGTCCCACCCTCCCGCCTCCTGAGCTCACGGGTGCCCCCGGGGACCCACTGGTCCCAGTGGAACTCGCCGCTGGCAGTGGGGCCGTGGCAGTGGGGCCGAGGGACGTGCCGGGCACGCTGCGCACACTCGCCCTTCCCTGCGGCAGAGCTGTGCACAGCAGCCCCACCGCAGCACCAGAAAACAAGTCTGATAATTACGGTTTTTGTAAAGAAAACAACTGCTCCACCTCTCAGCAGCCCTGGCCCAGCAGCAAGGTCACCGTTTCACTGGTACATTAATTTCTCTTGCCAGCCAGAGGACGTTCTCTGCTGCTGCTGCTCCCCCTCCCAGGAAAGGGCCTTCGGGCCCCCCTGCCTGCACAGTTCTGAGGGGCGGCTGCAGTGATGGGCGATGTGCCCCACGCTCAGTCCTCTCCACAGGCACCACTGTCTTCCACTGGACTGGGGAATACAGGTTGTGTTTAAAATGAAGGGAGAAAAGGAGGGGGAAAAAAAAAAAATCTATTGGACATCATACATTTAACCAATTCTGACTTGACCAGAATCCAATAAAATGCAGTTCATACAACATTTTTATTGCTAATTGGCTTGACTGTTAAAATTTAAATGCATGAAGTTACTTTAATGACAGACAGAGTGGACCTTGTTAACCTTTAAAAGGGTCTTAATTAATTTATATACCTCCTAAAACGCTTTGCACTTCTCCCTCCAGTGCACAGCCCTTGCTGCCTCGGCCGGTCTCCCGCACAGCCCCCAGCACGCTGCCCGCTGAGCGGCTCTGGGCAGAGGTTGTTAAAATCAGGAGGTGGCAGACACGGGGGCCAGCAAAGCGCAGCCGGGGCAGAGGCACCGCGGCGGGTGGGTGCTCAGCGCGGGGGGGGGGGGCCGGGACCCCCCGGGAGCACTGATGGAGACGGGCTGTTAAAGCAGTGGCTGCAGCACTCATGCCCACGCTCCCAGGCTGAGGAGGGGCGGGGGGGTGGCCAGGGAGCCCCGAGCCGGGCGCGTGGCCCGTGGCGAGCGGAGGTGCTGGCCCGGCAGACATGGCTCTGCCGTAGCCCCTCGCCCTGTGCCCGGGACCCCGGCGCTGCCGCCGCGGGTGTTCTCACCACGGCCCAGGGACCCCTGCCCGCACGGGGTCCCAGTGTGTTATGCGCTGCCAAACGTTTTCTATTTAAATGCAAATTTTGACTTTTCACTCAGCAGCTCGAGAAAGTTTTTCACACCGGAATGAGGGTCACGATAATAATTTATCCACAGGCCTCTTTCTACAATTACTATTTGTACAAGAGAAGTGTTGATACTTGGGTGGCTGGGAGAGGACTCCCGCAGCAGAGCCAGGCGGCCGAGGGAGGGGACGGGGCACGGCCACGTCACCGGCCGGCCGGGTTGGTTTCCTTGGAATAATCTCAACACAAACTGTGCCTGGGAAAGGAGCCCTGCGACCTGCAGGACTCGCACGGCTAGCCGTGCTCTCTGCTGCTGACGGGGTCCGGAGCTGTGTCTCAGGCTTCGGTAGAGCTGCCAGGACGGGGCAACCCTGCACCGAAGCCCCCGGACAGGCTCTGCAGACCACGTGCACGTGGGGGGAGAGTCCTTCTGGTTGGGGTTTGGCAGGGTGCCTGTCCCCTCACCTCAGCACTGACTGGTGCACGCACAGTTGGTACCTGAACCGCAGCACACTACGTTTGTCAGTCTCTAGGAGTCTGTCTGACATCCCTTTACAATTAATTACTTATTCCCTGACACAAGTGGGCATCTTATGTTCCTCAGCACCATAATGAGAAGTCACAGTCAACATGAGACGAGATGGGAGATAATGTCCCAAGGCGGGTTAAGCTGACCAGAGACCTGGACCAGCAAATTACCTCGCTGTAACCTGAACCTCACTGCGCTCTCCAGCCCATTAAATCAGCGTGGCTCATCCCGTGTCGCCAGCACAGCTTGCCGAGGCCACGCAGAGGGTCCCAACCCTCCCACACCCATCACCCTTTAGGGATCTGTGGCTCCCCGAGCGGCACAGACGTCGTCGTGCCGGGGATTTCCCAGCCCGGACAGCCCCGGCTTGGCTCCTGTGAGCCACCGGCAGCCACCGACGGGCACCGAGAGCTGCCTGAGTCCTGCGGCTCTTGGCTTCGCAGCACCCCGGGCTCTCAGATCAAAGGCCTGGCTGGAGGTCCAGCGCTTCTCCGTGCTCACCCCTGCCTGCCCTCGGCGCAGAAGCGGGTGCTGCAGCTCGCTGAGCCAGGCGAGGCTGCGGGAGCCCCGGGGGAACAGCTCGGCGGTCTCTGGATCCGAGGCTGCAGGAGCAGTGCCGCTTCTGGTTCTTGCCACCCTCCGGTACAAGACCGCGAATGCTGCGCAGACAGTTGGCTCTGGGACGTCTCCCCCCCACGTGCGGGGTGCTGAGCGAGCCCCCGACAGCCCGGCGCAGACACCAGGCCCTGCTCTGCACCAGGTCTGCCCCGGGCCTTTAACCAGCAACACGGGGTCCAAATCTGAAGGTGTTTTGCAGGCTGTGGGAGCATGCCCACGGGTACAGATGTGGGTGAATTGTGCACGCTTTGCGGGAAGAGCCGCTGCAAGAGGCAGATATGGCAGTTTCGCCCTCCGTGCCGTGTACACCTCTCTGGAGCAGAGTCTGCCCTGGCCTTGGGTTCAATTCACAACTCCGTGGTGCCGAAGCGCCGGGATCTGTCAAGGCCCTTGGGAAGAGGGCAGTGAGCCAGCTCCCGTGGCAGGACGGAGCAGTGCCGAGCGATTGTTCGCCTGACATACTGACATAGACACCCCCTTTGCACAGGCTTGCCCCGGGCTCCCTTCCAGCACATCCAGCCACCTCCCAGTCAGCGTCCTGGGGGGAGCAGCACCCCGGCAAAAACCCCCTGTGCTCATCTTCCCTGGTGATCCCGGCAAAACTCAGCACAGCCCCTGAGAACAAGCTGTCCCTTTGAAAGGCGCAAAATGCAGCATAATTAAAATCACACTGAAGTTGTATCCTTAAATAATGTTACCGTTTCAGAGCCAAGCACTCAGAGTTAGGAAATGTTAAAATTAAAGTGGCTATCGCAATCTTATTTCTGATTGTTTTGTTCAGATGTACTGAGACAGAACTCCTAACTGTGTGATGCATGCTGAACTTTCTAGAGTGCAACTCTTTTTCAATATTTATCTTATATATTCTCATTCTTCAGTGCATGGCCCCTGCCAGAGTTACCGTGTTTGAAACCGTGCCTGGAAGACAGAGTGTTTGTTTGATGCGCCGGGGAGGCTTTTCTAAAAGGCACATCATCACCGTGTTTAATATACACACACAAACATATCTTCATTTATCTCAGTCTTCTTTCAAGGTACCAGGGATGATATTTCACCACGTCATAAAAAAGGGCAGAGTTGCAAGAAGGTTAAATTCCACGGTTTCCACTGATTTTGGATATCCAGTAAGTAGCGCCTGTCTTTCCCAAACACGGAGCCTTCACCACATCCTCTTTGCTCCCCATCAAAGGGCGGGCCTGGGCTGACTTTGCCCGCGCTGTGCACAGCCCGTCCCGGGGATGGGCCGTGCCCGTTATCCCCGCACCATCCCTGCCTGCCAGCCGGCCGGCACAGCCCGGCCCCCGCGGGCAGCAGCCCCCTCCTCGGGCAGCCGCACCCCGCGAGCGGGGCCAGAGAATCGCCCAGGCGATTGAACAGTACACGGAGCGCCGGGGCCAAGCCGCGTTAGCGTAGGGAATTAAGGGGAATAAAAGAAACAGAAAGCCCACCACCACGTAGCATCGTCTCCCCCCCTCCCTGGCTGATCCGCGGGACAGGGATTGTCGCAGCCCCCACGTGCAGCGGTGCCCGGCGGCTGCCGCTCGCGTGGCCCGTGGGGCGGCCGCAGGACCGGGCAGGAGAACAACCCGCGGCAGCGCGCCGGGAGCCGAAGGGGCAGGAGTTGAGTTTGCTGGGCACCTCGCAGCCCCGGCCTCGGGAAGAGATGACGCCCTCCCGCCTTAACCCTCTGCTTCGCCTGATCCCCCTCGCCCCGCTCGGCCGGCGCAGGGGCCCCGGGCCAGCGGCTGAGCGGTGGCCGGGGGCCACCTCGCACCTCGCAGGGCACCGGGACCGGCTGGCACCGCACGCGAGGAGCCCCGCGAGCCTTCGCCCGCGCCGTCGCTGCCAGGACAGGGGACGTGGCCGCTCCCTGACCCGCCACCTCCACACTGAGCAAGAGCCGTGAAAAGGGATCTGGAGCCGAGGTCACATCCTTTTTCTAATGTGAATTAGTCTGAGCACTAAATGAGTTCAGACTTAATTGTAAGCATTTTCTGTTAACTAAGCAAGAAATCTTATAATAACACAATAAGGTGCCATTTCACAGCATCCAAATGGAGCAATAAGCTAGTGCCTCATTTGTATGTATTTTTTTTCACAGTGATTGCTGACGCTGCTGCTTTTAATATATTCACATTGGCACAGCCATTTGCATTCAGATGCAATTATGAGTTAGAAACTCCCTCCTTTCTGCAAGCTCCAGAAAGGGAGAATTTCAGCCCAGAGACACGTTACTGTTCATTTTGTGGGGTCTAATTAAGGAGTCTGCTCTGGCAGGAATCGAATTCCTATTGTTACCAAAGGGAGCGTCCTGCAAAGAAATAGATTAAATTAAACCAAGCCTTTAAAATTCTTCCTTTTTCTCCACAAAATCTTATTGATCTTGAGCAGAAATAGTTATTTCCTATGGAAATAATGACCCTTTGGGGACAGAGGCCAAAAAGATGCATGAACCGCAGCCGATCCTAAAGAGTGTTATCAGGTTACAGCTGTGCCACACACAGTCTGCCGCTGGACAGCCCGCACCGAGACCCTCCGCGCCAAGGAGGGCTGAGGGGTGATGGCAAACCCGCAGCAGAGCCTGCTGCCACCAAACCTCACTCGAGCAGCCTGGGAGCAGCTCGGGAGCAGAGCTTCCCAAGTCCCACCAGCAAAGGCAGGGGGATCAGGCTCTCCCGGGGCCAAAGCCAGTGCAGACGTTCGCTCCAGCATCCCTGCAAGAGCAGCTGAGCCGGGCGGCCTCCCAGCTCAGGGCTACACCCATAAAGAGATCACAGGTCGGAGGGGAGAGTGCCTGGGAAGAGCTGGCACCTGTAAATCTCTTGACATTAACAGGCCACAGCATGGGGGTCCATGGTGTGGGCTGCTCTGGGACCAGAGCCATCCTCTACTTTTCCTTTATAAAGGTGAAAAATTGCTAATATAAATCCTGGTGCTCTGCCTGGAGCGAGGGCCCTGCCACACCCCCACGAGTTGCAGGTGCCCCTTGACCGCTCGTGGTCAGCCCGTCTCCTTCCCCCGGCTGTGGATCCAGTGAGATTCACACGGCTCCCAGGGAAGCTTCCCATCTCCTAAATGTTCCTCCCCCCAGACAAAGCCCGACCTGGGCTTGAAGAGGTGAATATCCCCCGGCCTGACACCCGCAGCCCAGGAGTCAGACCCCCTCCGGCAGCACACACATGTACCCTGTCAGTCCCCTTCCCTTTGCCATGGGCTCTAGCGACAGGATGCCACTAAAGAGCGATCGGAAGGCAGCACATCCCTCCAAACCCTTTGCTTTCCACCCAAGGAACTAAAGCAACAAATGAAAGAGGGAAGAGGAAAATAAAGAAACCAAGAGAGGTTCAAGCTCCAGCATGGGAATCAGCTCCTGTCCCGCAGCGGAGACCAGGGTGGGGAGAGGCCGAGGCCACCACGGCGTGAGCCAGCACCGTCCCCGATGTCTGGCTGTGATGGTGAGAGCAGCGAGGAGCCCAGGGCTCCGAAACACCCTGCACGGAGCTGGCGGCACCCGGTGTGGCCTCGCATCCCTCCCAGCCCCCGCGAAGGGAACACATCGTGCCGAGACGGGCGCTCGCCACCTCGCCGCTTCCACCTTGATTCCCAGGAGCAGCACTGGGATGCCGGGAAGGAACGTGCTGGATCCACAGCCAGGGGAAGCCCTGGTCCCCCCGCACCTCCCAGCACCTCTGCCATTTCCCAGGGAAACCTCAGCACGAGCTGGAGAGAGCAGGAGCCTCAGGTGCTCCCTCGAGCCGGGCACCAGCCTATTCTGCCCCAGCACGGTTGGAGCTGGGCTCCTGGGGTGCTGTCAGGCGGCGAGCAGCCTCCTCCTCCTCCTCCTCCTCCTCTCACCAGGCGGGAGAAGTAGCAGAGGGAGGAGGAGGAGGAGGAGAAGACTGTGTAATTACTGCAGCACCTGAGATCTCATAAAGAGTGCCATGTAGATTACCTCCTCCCGACAGGCTGGAGCTTTGGTTTATAGTTTACACCAGCATATATCGAATTAACCTCAGAGAAAAAGGTTAAACTATCAATCACGAACTGCAGTTTAAAGAACTGCATTCCCCGTGATATATGGCACTGGCAGGCACGTCAGAACTAAGCCAAAGACTGCTTAAAAGTAACTGGGGATAATGGGCCTGGCTCCTTATGGAGATAGATGTGCAGTGTGTTGACTTTAATATGCTGCATAAATGAGACCCCGGTGTGGAAATATTGCATCACAATGTAAAACAATTTCGTCTATTCAAACAACCTCTAAGTAGGCTTCTCCTATTTAATATTCGCTGGGCAGCTCGGCCGGCTCCGGGCTGTGCTGGGCGATGGCAGAGGTGCCGGGGGTGTGAGGGACCGGGGTGGGGAGCACCAGGCGGGCGCTGGCACTCGCCAGGACCGCGGCCTGGGCTAGCAGAGGGCTTCTATTAGCTGCACATGTGTAGAGCAGCGGGGCTGTAATTTGAAGACATGTAACACAGACTGTTTACATTTTTGCAATCCTGGATGGTTATGCGCTGAATTTCTCTACTGGAAAGAAAAACTGCATGAGCGGGGAATGCGGGGGGGGAGGAGGAGGAGGCTTCTCCCCTGCGGAGCAAAAGGGATGCGTCGCATTTGGGAGCGGGCTGGGCAGGGGCCACACGCCCTCGCTGCCCCGCGCCGAGGGTCCCCGTGTCCCGGCTTGGCCGAGGTGGTCCCGCAGCCCGTGGTGGTCGCGCCGGGCAGCCCGGGCGGTGGGACTGCCCAAGCCTTCGGGGTGTCCCTGCCCTGCCGAAGAGCCCGGCAGCCCGGCACGGGAGCCGCGGGGCTGATGCCACGCTGGCAGACGTGCAGAGCTGGGGTCCTTGCCCGGGGCAGAGCCGGGCCCCCCGCTCCAGCCGCGCTCCGGAGCCCCTCACCAAGGCCAGCCTGAGCCTGCTGTGAGCAGGGATGCATCTTGCAGGCACGGACTGGAGACTTGTGCTATGAAGTTGAGTTTTAATTGTAATAAATATAATTGCTAGGTGTGGGCAAAGCTACTCATTACTGCTTCGGGATCTGTGGGAGAATTATCATTTGATTGCCTCAGCCAAGGATAACATGGCCTGGTTTTCACCGTACATTTTCTAATTGCAGCAGCTACATAAAAGTCATCGCTTCGGCCACGGAATGGGAACGGTCACGCTGCCGATGGAACCCCCCAGACCCAGGAGCTGGGAGAAGCCCCAGGAGCTGCCACCCCCAGAGTGGGAGCAGGGCTCGCTGTGCCGCTGGCGAGGCCGGGGACAGCAGGGCCAGCACAGGCCAGCAAGGACCACTACAGGCAAGCTCGGGCCAGCGTGGGTGAGCTCGGGCCAGAAAGGGCCAACATGGGCCAGCAAGGGCCAGCACGGTCTGGCATGGGTGAGCTTGGGCCAGCATGGGCCAACAAGGTTCGGCATGGGCCAGCAAGGACCCGCAGGTGTCAACATGGGCCAGCAAGGGCCAGCACAGTCCAGTACGGGCGAGCTTGGGCCAGCAAGGGCCAACATGGGCCAGCAAGGACCAGCACAGTCCAGTACGGGCGAGCTTGGGCCAGCAAGGGCCAACATGGGCCAGCAAGGACCAGCACAGTCCTGTACGGGCGAGCTTGGGCCAGCAAGGGCCAACATGGGCCAGCAAGGGCCAGCACGGTCTGGCATGGGTGAGCTTGGGCCAGCATGGGCCAACAAGGTTCGGCATGGGCCAGCAAGGACCCGCAGGTGTCAACATGGGCCAGCAAGGGCCAGCACAGTCCAGTACGGGCGAGCTTGGGCCAGCAAGGGCCAACATGGGCCAGCAAGGGCCAGCACAGTCCAGTACGGGCGAGCTTGGGCCAGCAAGGGCCAACATGGGCCAGCAAGGACCAGCACAGTCCAGTACGGGCGAGCTTGGGCCAGCAAGGGCCAACATGGGCCAGCAAGGACCAGCACAGTCCAGTACGGGCGAGCTTGGGCCAGCAAGGGCCAACATGGGCCAGCAAGGACCAGCTCGGGCCAGCTCGGGTGGGCTCCATCCCACTCTCCGCCGCCCTGGCCCCGGCGTTGCTGCAGCGGTGGCCCCGCCAGCCCCGGCCCCCGCAGCCCCGTGGTGTCGGGGGACAGACCCCGCGCCCGGCCATCGGGGCGGCTGCCTGCCCGGGAGCTGGGGCCAGACCCACTCCTTGGGCGCGCCGAGCCTAAAAAAGGGCTCGTCTGAGGCTAGAGCCTTACCTAACATGCTGTCTTGAGGAGAAGAAAAGGTCAGGGAGACTTTTGAAATAAAAATGTTTCCATCTCAGTTGAGAAAAAGCCCAGATGGGTGAGCAAAGTTTAGAAAAGGGAAAGAATTGAGCAAGCAAGCAATACTGTGAGAAGCTGATAAGAGGAGCTCTAGCAGGAGAATAGGGGAGCCTTGTCTATCAGCCTATTAAAGGCTATTCTTACAAGTTTTTTTTTCTTTTCATTAATACGCAGGGTGAATAGAACATTGAATAAAAATCAGTACTTACTGCACAATTGTAGGATTGAAAGGTAACTGTCAACAGAAGGATTGGGGTGACAAAAGGGGCCATTTCAGTGCTTAGCAAATGATTTTCGGCTTGTCATTTCAATAGGCCGTGTTTTTCAGAGATTGTGTTTTTTTGAATAGCGTTTATTACCATGCTTTTTAAAAATTTCATGTTGTCTCTTTGCAGGCACCATTCATTTGCAGATGCAGTATTCCTTTTTGGTTGTCAGAGGGATACTGCTTTAGAAAAATAAAGTACAGTCGTCCAGTGAGAAAAAGGATTCTCTTGTGAAGCTAATGGCTGGGAGAAAAACAATCGGGGCAGCTCCTACCTTCTTGCCAGCCTGACCCAGTTTCTCCCACTGTTCTTTATTCATGATGGCGTGGGCCACCGGTTCTCTCCATTTCAAATTACAAGTACGATGCTGAGTAAGATAAAACTTTTTTAACAGAAAGCCCATCTTCCTTAATGCTCCAATTTTGCAGCGGGAGACCCTAAAATACAAATAGGTCTCCTATCTCTCGCCTACAGACAAGAGGTCCAATTTTGCAGTCTTTATTCAGACAAAATCCCATTTACCTCAATGGGGGTTTTGCTTGAATAAGCAGTGGGCAATTAATGCTCAGACTTTACAAAAGAGATACGTGGGGTGTTTAACGCATTGTGCGTATGCCCGAGAGGAGAAGCTAAGTGACAAAGTTTTACGGTTATCTGCTTTAAATAAAATCTTTGAAAACACGTGTTGGTTTAATCGAAATGATCATGTTCATTGCTACATAATTGCTTGCATAGGTCCAGAATTTGCATGACACTGTATACTATGCAATAGTGCTTAAAAGGACTTGTATTAGGATTTCATATCATTTTAACAAAAACCACCATTTTTGGCACCCTGGGCTCCTAAGTAGAGAGTAATCTAGAATTAGTGAGAAATAGATTTCATGGCTTTAAGTCACTTTATAGTGTGCAGGTCTTGAACCCTGATCTTTTGTAAATTGAACCACTTGTGAAAAAACAAAGGGCTCTAATCCTTTTAAACTGCCACTGCACATCCCTGGCCCAGTGCCCTTGAGAAGTGATTTAAATGGCATTGAGTATGGCAGTTCAAAACATACTCAAATCTGTTAAGAGGCTGATATCTATGAAGGGAATGGAAGCAGGGTAAAAAAAGCTAATTAAAAGTATTGATGAGTCTGCCAGAGAGAATAATATCCTTCAGGCCTCTGAAAATCACCCGGAGCAAGACGAGGATCCTCCTGAAAGAGCCGCTGCAGCGAGGAGAGAGTCGGCTGCAAGCAGGAGGGTGCCCGGCAGCTCTTTCAAGTGCTCCTGGTGCTGGAGCGGGGCAGGATGAGCTCCCCAGGGCAGGATGAGCTCCCTGGGGTAGGATGAGCTCCCAGGGCAGGATGAGCTCCCCGGGGCAGGATGAGCTCCCGGAGCAGGATGAGCTCCCCGGGGCAGGATGAGCTCCACAGGGCAGGATGAGCTCCACAGGGCAGGATGAGCTCCCTGGGGCAGGATGAGCTCCCGGAGCAGGATGAGCTCCACAGGGCAGGATGAGCTCCACAGGGCAGGATGAGCTCCACAGGGCAGGATGAGCTCCCTGGGGCAGGATGAGCTCCCGGAGCAGGATGAGCTCCACAGGGCAGGATGAGCTCCCTGGGGCAGGATGAGCTCCCTGGGGCAGGATGAGCTCCCTGGGGCAGGCCAGTGCCCTGGATGTCCCCGGCACTGGTCGGGGCTGGGCACCAGCACGCGCCACCACCAGCTCCAAGGGATCCCAGCTGGATCCCAGCTCCCACATGGATCCCAGACCACCTCCCGGGGACCAGTACCCAGCACATCACCCGCTGCTTTCCTCCTCCACAGCAGCACCGGCAGAAACCCCGGCAGGGCCGGCAGCGCTGGCTGGAGGCGCGGGGGCACCCAGCCCCACTGACAGCCCCTTCGGTGGGGCACGAGCTTTGGGTGCGGGTGCCAGCCGGGGTGGGCAGCGGGCAGAGAGCTGCCCCCAGCCCCCCTGGGGCTGCTCCCACCTCTTGCTCTGCGTGGGGCCTCTCCTGACACATCAACAGCCCAAGTGTTCAGAAAAATCCATGCTTGCAATCTAGGACACTGTTTAGAAGCTCACTGCCCGGCGTGCAGCGCGGTAGCTTGCACAGTCTTGTAGCCTCTGACCCAGCTCGGAGGAGGGTTTTCCCTCTTAAAAACCCCTTTTTTCCCTTTCCTCCAAAACACAAGACACCACTTGTGAACTATCCCAGGTGACCTGGAGTTTTCTGTGTTAGATAAACATTACTAATTCAAAAGCACTTTTCTTTTCAACAGCTAGAATTAAATCAGAACACTTTCCCGAGGAGCCGGAGCAATAATAGGTGTGTTAATGAGGATTATCCTTCCTGCCAGCCCCAAGGAACAGCTGATAAATCAATAGACCCATCACAGGAGCTCTCCTGCCCTGCAGGCCCTGGCGAGGTGTGTGGCAGTGGCGATGGGGAGAGGCACGACCAGCGTCCCCGCTGGCAAGCGGCCGTGCTCATGGGGACACGGGCCGTGGGGTCCACCCATGCCACGCAGCCCCGTGTGTGGGCAGAGATCCCACCGTCCTCACGGCTTTGCCTGACCCGGACCTGAAACCCAGCGTGCCGGGCTGGCAGCGCATCACCCAGGCGTCCCACCCCTCCTCTGCACTCACAGGGACGGACGCTTGGCCTTTTCTTTGGTTTTTGCACCAGTGGTTTGCACGTTTTTTGCCCCACCAGTTTGCACGTCGCCCTTCCCCGTCCCCCTCCCGGGGCCCCGTGGGAGCTCTCGTCACACCAGGGCTCTGCGGGGCTGTCCTGTCAGTGTCCCCGACCTCCCTGCGGACACTGAGCCGGGCGCGGAGCCTTTCTCACCGCAGCCGGAGGTCAGGGGCCACCAAGGATAAAATGTTCACTTTCCTTAGCAGTAGCAGGAAAACAAGAATCTCACTTTGAAAAATTAAAAAAAAAAAAAAAAAAACAAAAAAAAAACCACCGTACTTTAACAAACCTGCTGTCTGCTCTTCTCCCAGGGGAAAGGCTGAGACAAGGATCTCTGCAACAGAAATGCCTGACTCGGTGTTTAAAGTGTCCTTGTTAGCCCTGCCTTGATGGCTGTCTTGAGAATCACAGATCCCACAGATATTTAAGGCCATATAATTTGCTTATCTCCTTGTACAGTTTTAAGCAGCCCCTGAAGAAAGAGGCAGGCGGTTCCCCTGCAAACACTTCTGTTTCCAGCCGGTGTTCAGGTCACAGCAGAGGCACGGGGTGACAGCATTGGGGACCCCCCACCCAAAGCATTCACCCCTGCACCGCACCCCTGTCCTCAGGCGACCCCACAGCATGCGTGCAGTGGGAGTGTGGCCACCACCGGGCACCAGCCGGGGCCACTGGTAGCCACTGCTGGCCAGGGGACCTCCAGGTTTTCTCAAGCCATGGCCAGTCCCACTCCCAGCCCTCTCCTCGCAGCCGTCGGTGGTGGCTTCCCCAAAGCCTTGCCTTGTAAATATGGTTGGAGAACCAGAAGGAAAGGCCAAAGAGCCCATGTTAGAGCACTCACTGGACATTAGTCAGACAAAAGACTTTAAAACAAAGTTCAATTAGGTGTGAATGAAATTATGGGCTATGAAAGCAACAGCACCGCTGTGTGAATTAGAGAGATGTTAGAGCAGGAGACAATATGCAGCCCAACATAAATGCATTTGTCTTTGCTCTGCACCAGCCTTCACTGCCAGCTTATGCTTCAAGACGTGCAAACAGAAGCCTCCTGGCATATTTGGAAGATAGTCAACACTTCCAGCTATAATATTTTAATTATAAAGCATGATGTGTCAGTTATATGAAGCGACCGGCCCAGCGAAGGGCCCGGTGTCACCAGGTGTGGGCTCTAGATGGGACACTGGGGGAACATTTCTCCAAAAAGCGAATGGTCTCCCCCCTACAGCCGAGTGCGGAGCTTCCCCACCGCTGCTGGCTGCGCTGCCGCGCCGACCCCAGACCCGGGGTCACCATTCTGCCCAGGAACAAAGGTTTTTGCAGCAGACACAGCCACCGTCCCTCTCCGGAAAAGTCGGTGAAAGGCAGATGAGGATCTGCAGCGTCTCCAGCACAGAGACACAGAGAGAGTCTCTTGGGCAAAGGGCAGCTGAAGCATGCACAGACCCTCTCTGGAGGCAGAAGCGGTTCCTGCTTCACTGCTGCAATCCTGTATTTGGCTGGAGTTTTCTGAGGATTTTCCAGCTGCCAGGAGAGATCTTACGCTCCCGACTCTCATCTCCTCTGTGCCATCCATCCTTCCTTCCCAAGTATCATCATGTGCAACTCTCATGGGCTTTCCACAAGCACCGTGATCGCCCTGGTTGCAGAGCTGTGGTACCTCAGACCAGAAGGGCTGAGCAGCATTGAAAGGCTGTTGTGTCCCTCCGTATCACTACTGGGAAATAGGACACAGAAATATGAGTTCAACAGGGGAATAATAAAAAAACAGTCACTGCTAAATGCGCTAGATGCTGAGTGCCCAGGGATAACGTAAAGGGAACCTGAGAGCTGCAGACACGAAGTCCCAAAGTCCTGGGAGATTAGCCAGGAATGTCATGTTGCAGCACAGGGATTTTGCTTTGGGACTGCCCTGACGCTAAATCAAAGTTTGAGAAGTTCTCATCCAAATTGTACATGAGCCCTGGCAAAAGTGCCAGCAGCGAGCGTGCGGTGTTAAACCGCGGACGCCTCAAACGCCATTTGGGCACGTATAGGAATCTGGGCTGCACAGCTACTATCCAGGGGCTGGAGAGGGACAACTGATTGTATTTTAATTGCAGGCTCAGTATGAAACAAGGTGTGGGCCAAAGTGCAGCTACAATAGGTGCGGCGCCAAGAAGGATTTGGTGCCAGCAATAGATACTTTGGCAAACTCAGCCCTACAGCTCCAATTATGGGACTTCTCTTATACCACTGTCTCTAAACATTGGCTTCTGACTGCGGTGCCTTATGCCAAATTGTAATCGCCCTCATTCTACTAATGGTCAAAACGCTTGGAGTCCAAACGGGATATAATAATCACCGAGGAGGAGAAAGCGCACTTCAGAGATTATGCTCAGCATAGCGTGTGGCAGTATATAGGGAATTGCAACATATGTCATCTCACTGTGATTACCTCACAGGATCTGGAAAAACACACTTTTCCTGTTCAGACTCCAAAATGATCATAAATTCAAATGGGTTTTGCAGCTTTCTGTGAGGAAGACTCTCCAACAAACTCCACCAGCCAGTGAAACGCCAGACCGTCTGCAGAAAGGTACTGGCAGTGCAGTGTCATTCCTGGGAGCACTGAGAGGGCCCACTGACACTGTTCACACCACCATAATAAGCCCTGATTTATAGCTTATTAAAATAGAGTGAGTTGAGATAAAATGCCAGGAATAAAAAAATATGACTGGATTGAGTGTGACTTGGCTTATTGAGTTTGTTTCCTATCTTTTTATAAGGGCTATAAAAACAAACAGTTTTCACTCGACTAAAGAAATCATTCATTAAGTTCCTCCACTTACTCCAGCACATCCAGACACTGGCAAATAAATTCCGGGTGTCCCTTTTAGGGGCTCATCCCAAGAGGCACGGTGGAGCCTGTCGGCTTTGGCAGTGCCAGCGGGGCAGGGCCAGGCTGGTGGCAGCGGGGTCCGCAGCTGTGCCGGGGGGTCCTGGGGTCTGGGGGGCTGCCCCCCGCCCTGTCAGAGCCTGGCCAGCCGCGTTCACAGCCAGCCCGCTGAGACATGGCCGTATGTGTAACTGAATAAAGGAAGGGAAGGGAGAGGAGAGGGAGAGGAAAGAGAGAGGAAAGGGAGAGGAGAGGGAGGGGAGAGGGAGGGGAGAGGGAGGGGAGAGGGAGAGGAAAGGGAGGGAAAAAGGAGGGGAGACAGAAAGGAGAGGGAGGGGAAAGGGAGAGGAAAGAGAGGGGAAAGGGAGAGGAAGGGGAGAGGAAAGGGAGGGGAAAAGGAGATGAGAGGGAGGGGAGAAGGAGGGGAAAGGGAGAGGAAAGGGAGAGGAAAAGAAGGGGAAAGGGAGGGAAAAAGGAGGGGAAAGGGAGAGGAAAGGGAGAGGAAAAGGAGAGGAGACGGAAAGGAGAGGGAGGGGAAAGGGAAAGGAAAGAGAGGGGAAAGGGAGAGGAAGGGGAGAGGAAAGGGAGGGGAAAAGGAGATGAGAGGGAGGGGAGAAAGAGGGGAAAGGGAGAGGAAAGGGAGAGGAAAAGAAGGGGAAAGGGAGGGTAAAAGGAGGGGAAAGGGAGGGTAAAAGGAGGGGAAGGGGAGAGGAAAGGGAGAGGAAAAGGAGAGGAGATGGAAAGGAGAGGGAGGGGAAAGGGAGGGGAAAGGGAGAGAAGGAGGGGAGGAGAGAGAGAGGAAAGGGAGAGGAAAGGGAGAGGAGAGGAAAAGAAAGGAAAGCCTGAGCAGTTGGTGAAGAGAAGGAGGAGCCTGAGGCAAAATTTATTTCTGTCAACTGGTGGTCTATTTCCCTGATACCATTTCCTTGTATACAGATAAGGAGTTATCTTAAATGACCATGTCTTTTTCAATTTGTACTTAACAGTCAGTCCCATTTTCCTTATATGATACTATCACAGCAGGATGAAAAATGCATTACAATAATCCCTGAGGATCTTCATATATCAATATCAAATGGTCTGAAATTGACCTGTTATAAAAACCAGCCTTTCAAGTCAGAAAAAACTTAAATAAAAAAAGCAAATTTCAGAGCTTGCAGTATGCTCCATAACCCAAATACTCAGGCACAAAGAGCAACGTTTCCAGAATACTTAATGAAAACAAACCTCCAACATCCATGAAAAAAAAATATTCTTGCAATTGATACATCTGCTTAACGGTTGCTGCGCCTTGGAGGAACGCTAATCCTGGGCCGGACTGACGCATCAGCTGCCAAACGAGGGTGAGCTGCTGCTGCCAGGACCAGCGGTTTAGCGCCGGGAATTTTCTCCCCAGCCTGCACGAGCTGGAGTGGTGACGGCTGGAGAAGAGAAATCAGCTGAAGCTGACAGCACGGCAGCCCTGCACCGGAGTCGGGGGGCAGAAGGACCCCTGGCACTGGGAGGGGGGGGGAAGAAACAACCTGCTGGCCCCCAGCCCCCCTCCAGCTCCCCCAAAGCCTGGAGTTGCGAGGTGCGCGGGAGACGCGGCGCCAAGCCCTGAACATTTTTCCTGCAACTTCTTCAAATGAAAATGCACCTCCGGGCTTTTCCACACAACGCGCTGAGGGGCCGGGCGCTGCACCGCGACAACACCCGCAGCGGCAGCTCAGGCTCAGCTGGATTCGCCCCTCGCTCGCTCGCAAATACTCACAGCAAGAGGAGCAGAGAGCAGCCCGGGGTTGCTTGGAGGCAAAGAGGCTCTCTCCATTCAGCACATGTTTGCAATAAGAGCAAACACCACATTATCACATCACTTTATTCTGCCTTAACTATCCGTACACATTTCCCTTCTCGATAGCACAGCTATTGGGGATTTGTCATCCAAATTAGAGCTAAAGATACAAAAATACCTGAACAGATCCTAATCAGAAGAAGCTGTTTCTCTTGTGAGTTATTGGCTCAGTGCAAGCCAGTAGGGAAAAAAAAAAAGAAGAGAAGGAAAAGGCTGCAAAGGAGACAGGCACCAGCAGAGCAGCCTGTGTCTAAAGGGAGTCAGAGGTGAGTTCCCACCACAGCCACGTCCGCTGCTGAAGGAGACCCGGAGAGGCACCTCTCGCCATGGGGGGGGACACAAAAACTCCAGACCCCAACACCACAAACTCGGGACTCGCTGAAAAACTGGACAGGGGCCTTGTGGTGCGAAATACAGCGCTGCGGCCAGCACTCACCACAGCCACGTCCCCTTGGGGCTGGACCCCATGGACGCCGGCGCCCGTCCTCGGCGGCGAGAGATGCTGCGGGCCCCAAGCCGGGTCCTCGGGGAACGGGCAGAACGGATGGAGGTGGGCATGGCCTGGGTAGGAAATCACATATAAAAAAAATATTATTAACCGAGCTGGGACTCGGCAGCACTTTGCCCAGAGCTTTACACAACACCGGCGCTCTGCGGGATGCTCTGCGCCTGTTGGAAACCTCCCGTCCCTCCAGGAGGCTGGAGCTACCACGGAGGAGCCTCGTAACAGCCCGGGGGGAGAGGGAAGGGCTTGCTCCACGCCAGGCATCCCGCCCGCCCCGTGCCGACCGCGGGCGTTGATCTGAGGAGGGGGGGGTCCGGAGGGGCGGCTGCCAAAGAGGAGACAGCAGTGTGAATCCTGGCACGCGTCTGAAAGGACGGCCGCCAGCTTTAAGTGAATTTCATGAGAAGTGCATTGGGCTACTTATCATTTTAAATGAGCCCTGCATCTAAAACGAGACACAGGAGGACATAAGTAATGTCAGAACAGAGCCCTTTATTAATTAATAAACAGGAGTGCAAGCTAAAAGCTTTACATCTACCACTGCTAAATGCACAGTTAAAAGCCCTATAATAACCTGTGTTCATAATATATTCCAAGCATTCTGCCTCGCTCTGAAGTGCATGTGATATGACACCATCTACCTGCTGCAGCATGCAATTAAAATTAAGAAGCAGTTCAGCCCGTGATGAATACGAAGTGAAACGCTGCACAGCAATATCACCTGGCAGATCAACCTAATTGTCACGGCATCTGCAGTGCCAGGGTTCAGCTGGGATGTATGTGTTCATTACAAATCCTGGCTTTGCTGGGATTTCTGATGGGGCGTTGTGCTCTCGTGCGCTAACTGAAGCTTGCTGGTGTGGTACAGCTCTCAGCTGATCTTTTTTTTTTTTTTAAATAATACCTAGGGCTTTCTAAATCCTTTTAAAATCAAGGCACATTGTGATTTACTTGGTTTTCTTCTGCCGTCACGAAGAGTGTGCTGTGGTTGTTACACACAAATTCACATGCTCTTGTTCACCAAGATGTTGCCATTATCGAACATGCAAAGTAGATATCAGCGGGCACACATGGCCACTTAGATGCCTGCTTATTTGCATATGCAAATACCAATTTTGCATGCAAAATGTGATTTACAGAAAATGGACATCTAAATCGAAGTCACAACGCATCTACCAGCGCTGGCTGTGGTAAATGGCTTTGCCACGGCTGCAGACACTATTGACATATACGCTGAATTACGATGAGCGCTTTTGACGAGAAGTGCTGTAGAACGGCCGGGCATTATTATTATTATTTTTACAGCTAGGGGGATTCATTAGCATTCATTAATTTTTAAAAGACACCTTCCGCGTGGGTCAGTGTTATTAACTCCTCTGCCCTGGCCTGCCCTCCGTGCAGCAGGAACACGCGGCCTGCCCGGCCCTCGAGGAGGGGCTGCGCGGCGGCAATGCCCCCCCTCCTTTCGCCTGGCAGACCGGCCGGTTTCCAGCCAGCCCGCCCCGCTCCGAGCTGTGCCGAGGATGCTGCGGAGAGGGCTGCGAGGACGGCACCTCTACCCTGGCAGCTCCCAGCAACCGAGGTGTTTGGCCCAGGCTCCCGAGCGCCGGCGAGCCTGCCGGCACCACCGCAGCCCCCCCTCGCCGCGGCCGGGCCAGCGGTGCTCTGCGGAGCAGGGGGCTGGGCAGCACTGGGCACCTCTCTGTGAAGGCAGCAAGCAGGCGAAAGAGGAGCCCACCAAGCCCGAGGGAGAGGATTTCTGGCCCTGAGCCGCTGAAGGCAGAGCCCCTAAACCAGTGACCCTCCCACTTACCCCCCCAGCAGCCCCGCACCCCGGTCCCGGCCCAGCCAGCCACTGCTCCTGGAACACAGCTCCTACACCTGTACACCCGTACACCTGTACACCCCTACACCCTTACACCCATACATCCCTACACCCGTACACCTGTACAACCCTACACCCTTACACCCATACATCCCTACACCCGTACACCTGTACACCCCTACACCCTTACACCCATATACTCCTACACCCCTACACCTGTACACCCCTACACCCTTACACCCATACATCCCTACATCCCTACACCTGTACACCCCTACACCCTTACACCCATATACCCCTACACCCCTACACCTGTACACCCCTACACCCTTACACCCATATACCCCTATATCCCTATACCTGTACACCCCTACACCGTATACCCCTACACCTCTCCACCCTTACACCCATACACCCCTACATCCCTACACCCTTACACCTGTACACCCCTACACCTGTACACCCTTACACCCATATACCCCTACACCACTACACCCTTACACCCACACATCCCTACACCCTTACACCTGTACACCCCTACACCTGCACACCCCTACATCCCTACACCCCTATACCCGTATACCCCTACACCCTTACACCCCTACATCCTTACACCTGTACACCCCTACACCCGTATACCCCTACACCCTTACACCTGTACACCCCTACGCCCATACATCCCCACACCCCTATACCCATACACCCCTATATCCCTACACCCTTACACCCATACATCCCTATGCCCCTACATACCTACATCCCTACACCCCTATGTCCCTACACCCGTACACCCCTCCACCCTTACACCTGTACATACACCCCACACCACGCTGTCTTGTCTTCCCAGACCCCGTCTGCTCCTTAACTCTTTGGCAGCCAGTTCAACACACGCTCTGGGGCTCCACTGCACACAAAGAAGCCATTCTGGGAAATCCTGGCTTTTGGCATGACTGAGGTTTATAGCAAAAAGTGATCCCATTTTCAGGCAGATTTCCACTAATGAGTAAAGACTTGACGACCATATGCTCTCCACAGCCTCCCCTGCTTACTGCTAGTCCCTTCCACTTTCTTCTTCATAATGGGGAAGAGACATGATAAATTTCTGTGCTGTTTCAGTATTATATTAGGACTGTTAAGCTTACCCACGTTAAATCAAAGAAATTAAAAATAACAGCAGGATATCAAACTTAATTACTTTTTTAAGAGTGTGCTGTATAGCTTGATGGGCCAGCCCCCTGCACACTGGAGACCAGAGATCCCTTCCCTCCAACTGCACGGCATTAATACAGTGCAACGTGACACAGGTGTGAGGGGAATTCAAGGCCCTTTATATAGCTAATACCACACCATTATTTACAAATACATGGGAATGGAAATACTAAGCAGTATTTCTATACAGTTATATCTGCAAAAATACATACATGCTCTTATAAAACTTTCTGAGGTACTGGCAGGTCTGTGCATCCTGTAAGAAAATACAGAAGTACTCTCTCCTTTAGTGTGTCCGATTCTGTCTCTCTCATATCTCAGGACACACGATCCTTGAAAACTCTGCAAAAGCTGGAAAAACTTCTTTATCCTTAGCAACCTCGCAAGTAATGTATAGGGAGCGAGTGAGGGCTTTTAACTTACCTCATGGACAGAATACCTCAGAGGTACAATTTGCATTCCTCTTCTTTGGCTAGGTATTATCATTCCTCTTTTAGATTGTATTTAGAAAATATGTGTTGGCAGTTAGACTTGGAATGCTCGTTTAAAAGCTTTAATAACTAGGTAAGGGAAATATTCTTTGAAGAGGAACCGGGGTGTTTGTGTGAAATTCTGGAACTGATGGACTGCAGCAGTCGGAATCATTTCCACACCGGCTCGCGGTGCCGCTGCTGCCTGGCACGGCAGGGCTGCTCGGGCAGGCGGCACCGGCCACGGCCGGGTCCCCAGCACCCCGGGGGGATCTGCCCGCTGCCGGGGCACGCAACCGCGCCCGTCACCCTGCTCCTGCTTGTGTCTTCCTGCATCTCCGGCTGAGCACCTGAACATTCATTGGGACGAATCAGAGAAGGACACGAGATTCACAGGCTCCAGCTCCCAGCCCGGTGCGACGGTCAGAGCCTGCTCCCCGGGACGCAGGCTGGATCCCAGACGGCAGCGGCAGCCTCACCCCAAAAAAAAAAAAAAAAAAAAAAAAAAAAAAAAACAAAACCAGATTCAGAACAAAGTTTGAAATAGTTCTTACAGTTTGTGCAGCTGCTAAAGGCAAACAAAAAGTCAGCGAAATGCTCGCATGCAGTATGACACACTTGGGTTTATATTATAATAAAAGCATGATTTGACATTAATTCTCTGCTTTCTGTAGAAAATCCCCGTGCAAAGCTTCTTAGTCACTAGCCCGGTTTGATGTGTAGAGCAGCCAGGCTTCACACAGAAAGGGTTAAAAGAAAATGTTATACTAAAAGAAATCTTTCTACAAGTATAAAAAAGCAAAATGATTGTAAATTCCACCAGGGGAATTCTGCCATGAATATGCTTCACCTTTCGCAGAATCTCCCACCCTGCCTCAGAGGATAACTGACCTTTGGAGAAAAATAATGAAAAGAAGAAATTCCTTGGAGAAAATAATGTGGCCAGGCCTCAGTAATGAGATCTGCTCCCTTTATGTTGCTATGACAACCGCAGTCATTTTATAATACAAAATACATGAATGGGAAAGAGGGCCATCTCCTCTCACCGGAGCCGGCGCCTCGGCACCCTTTAGCCCTCGCACACTTCTCGCAGGACGGCAACATGTTTGACTTGATTTGTGCTCCGCTTCATTTCCCTTTAACGCACACATGATCAAGAAATCCTCCTCCTTTGAATGCTCTAATTACCACTCATTAACTTGTTTCTGGGGCTGCAGGCGCTGGGGAGGGAGCGGGCACCCTGGCCCAGCTGGGCTGAGCCCGGGGCACCCAGCCCGCGTCTCTTGGCGGGGCACACCGGGCACGTGCCCCCCGCTCCTTCCTGCAGCCGGCCGGGAACTTCAGCCTGGAGATGGTTCTTGGGAAGAGTCTCCTGCTCTGGATGTAAAACCGCGGGCTTCCCACCGCAGCTGAGCAGTGACACCCCGTCCTGGGCGCATCGGCCGGCGCCCGGGCCTCCACGGCAGACACTTTTCCCCACCGCTGTCCACGGGGACGTCTGCGGGCTGTAACACCCGAGCCCCGTTTTCATAACCTTAATTCCAGCTCCCCCGCCTCCCTGCTGCCTTCCTGCACAGTGCCCGCCACGGCAGAGCCTCCCAGAGCCTCCGCAACTCGCCGCAGCAGCCAGCTCCATCACGTACCCATCAGCAGAAAGCCATCGGCGATGTGCACGCAGAGGCTACGTGGCACAGAGGGTTCGTGGCACAGCTGCTGACATCTCACCCTTCTCCTCCCCCTCCTGCAGCTTGAATTCTTTCCCCACCTCAGCTAGAAACCCACGTCTGTGTGCGTCTGAGTCTTTGCTTTCTTGCCACGTCTGGCAGGGTAGCGGGAAGGCTGGGTGCAGGCAGCAGTGGCTGTGTAAGTCCTGAGGCACAAGTCCAAAACTCTGAGAGGCCCCGGCTGAGCCAAGGAATCGGGAGGTCAGGGGGAGAGGGGTATTTATTTCCTGAGAGCTATTCCTGGAGGCACTCTCTGGGTGACCCACTTGGAGAAATCCTGCGGTCGCTGCGCCGGAGCTCGTGGGCCATCCCAGGGCACTTCCACAGCACACCTGGGCACGTTGCAGCCAAGCGCTGCCGGCCAGGCACAGCGACAGGGCTGAGAAAGGGGAAAATACCAAAACAGCGGGAGCAGATATTTGTCAGGGTCATGTCTAGAACCGCACAGGAAAAGAAAGCGCTTTTACCGCAGAGACGCCTGCATGTGGCCCACGCGTTCCTCCCTGTCCCTCGCTTTTAGTTGAAAATACACTTCATTTTGTACGCTGCTTGTAGGTTGGAGCTCTGAGCTTCCAGGCACTGCTCAGGGAGGGTAGTATTTCAAAAGCGGTGCAACCAGCTCCATGTTGCAGACACAAAGGCAATTCCCCGATAGCTCTCAGCCACGCAGGGGAAGGGGTTTTACTCTGGCAGCTGTGACAGAGGAACAGACCCACGCCGGAGGCAGGGCCGGCGATGCACCGCGACCGAATGCCCAGCTCGGGGCAGAGAACCAGCAGCTCCAGGGAGGTCTGGCAGGCTGGTGGCTGGTGCCCACAACTCTCGGGCCAGAGGCTCCCGTCTACAGAGGGATGGGGCACCAGAAGTGTTTTGTCGGATCCTCGACACATGCAAAACCCTGGGTTCGTATTTCGGCTTTGTGAAGAGGTTGCTGATGCAATCTCCACGCCTCACTTGGGACCTGGGAGACCTTCCCAGGTCTACAGGCTCAGCGCTTGTGCGGGACTTTACTCCTCAACCAGCTGAGCAAAATATTGCAAGCAAAACGGAGAAGTAGCTTGTGACAATAAGGAACAAAGGGCCAGGCAGTGCCAGTCCCAGAACAAGCTCAAGGCCACCCGGGAGCTGCCTTGTGAGCACTACCCCTGCTCTGCAAGGGCCTCGGAAAGCCGAGCTTTTGTCAAATCAGACGTCAGCAAAGTGGGAAGATTTGTATGAGAGCCTGAATGTACATCCCAGGCTTTTCCAGAGGAAAATACACTCACTCCTTGGCATGCGGGGCTCTCCAGCTCGCCTCGAGCCACTTTCATGTGTGAGCATGGTTATGACTGCTAGGACTGAAGGCCTGAAATCAGACCAGGAGATGGAAATGGAGAAGTCAAGGGGGAACTAAGTACGGTCTTTCAGTTAATCCAGACCTTCCGAGCGTTTCCTGTTTCCCAGGTGGTCTGCTGGGAGACCTGAGCTCGCCTGCAGAGTCAGCAGAATTTCCAGGCAAACTGGAAGAGTGCTGGGAAAAAACTACAAAACCGAGGTTCGCAAATGAAGAAAACAGCCAGAAAAACGAGGGAAACCAAGAGGGTGGAGAAAAAGGAGGCAAAGAAACCGGGAGAAGAAGGAGGTTCCAGTCCATGCTTTTCTATAGCTCACCCAAGTAGCAGCACGGAGGAGGGTTCCGGGGCTGTCTGACGCGATGGGGCCATGAGGAGGACGAACGGGACAGGGTTACTTTCATCTCCCTCTCTGCTGTCCTTCCATGGCGACATTTCCCAAAGAACAGAGGTTAGAAGGATGAAAAGCTGCGGGAAACAGAGTCACAGGCAGGCACAAGCTAGACTGCTACAACTAACTGCCATTTTCCAGCTGTCTCCAGTACGGTGATAGACGTTTCCAGGACAGGTTTTTGGGTCAACACGACCGAGGATGGAAGTTGAAGTGGGGTCTGCCTCTTCTCCAGCATGTGAGGCAGGCAGCACCATTAGCCACATCTCTGAATCTCCTCTTGTCCACTCTAAAACACTTTCACTTGCCTCTGGTGACTAAGTCTGAGGACCATGGAAGGATTTCTGCAACCATTTAACTTTCTGAGCAATCCAGAAAGGTGTCAGGAGTAACCACTACATCAGGACAACTCTGAACCACTCAGGCACAGGGAGCCAAGGTATTTTCAAAGCCAGAGTAAAATTTAAGTTGCCCTCTGACTGGTGCCTTCTTTCATGTGGAATTTGCATGTGGCAGCAAGATCTGCCTTCTATCAAACACCAATGAAAAGGCTAATTTAAATTCTTTTTATGCAAATGTTCAGTAGTATGGAACAGTAATAAATCTGGGAAACCACTGGAAAGATGTTTAAGAGGACGTACAAATTCCGGTCACACATCAGCAATTAGGAATCCCAAGAAGGAGACAGCACCTGTCTTGGCCTTTATTGAATATTATTCTCAATTAGAATATTCATCATATACACAAGACAATTCTTTCATTCAAACTTCCATAGACATGTTCAAATTACATCATATCTGCAAAACAGAGAGATGGAAGTTATCATAACCTGTCTCTGAATAAAGCATTATTGAAACTATAAATGGTCCTGTCTGAAGCTTGCTGAAGTGCAGAAGCCTGACAGATGCTGCACAGAAATATGACTGACTGGATGATGTCTTCTGAAACAGCTTGCAGGAAAATGATCCCATTATGACTGAGGCTTTCCAAGCAGCCACCTTGAATACCTAGCAGGAAGCAGAGGTTCTGATGCAGGGAGGGCCACACACAGCACAGCAAACACAGCAGAGCATGGCACAACACAGAACAACACAGCACAGCAAACACAGCACAACACAGCACAACAAAGACAGCACAGCACACACAGCACACACAGCACAGCACAGCACACACAGCACAGCACACACAGCACAGCACACACAGCACACACAGCACACACAGCACACACAGCACACACAGCAAACACAGCACACACAGCACAGCACACACAGCACACACAGCACAGCACACACAGCACACACAGCACACACAGCACACACAGCACACACAGCACAGCACAGCACACACAGCACACACAGCAAACACACACAGCAAACACAGCACAGCACACACAGCACAGCACACACAGCACACACAGCACACACAGCACAGCACACACAGCACACACAGCACACACAGCACAGCACACACAGCACATACAGCACACACACACAGCAAACACAGCACACACAGCACACACAGCACACACAGCACACAGCACAGCACACACAGCACAGCACACACAGCACACACAGCACAGCACACACAGCACACACAGCACACACAGCACACACAGCACACACACACAGCACACACAGCACACACAGCACACAGCACAGCACACACAGCACAGCACACACAGCACACACAGCACAGCACACACAGCACACACAGCACACACAGCACACACAGCACAGCACACACAGCACACACAGCACAGCACACACAGCACACACACACAGCACACACAGCACACACAGCACACACAGCACAGCACACACAGCACACACAGCACACACAGCACAGCACACACAGCACAGCACACACAGCACAGCACAGCACACACAGCACACACAGCACACACAGCACACACAGCACAGCACACACAGCACACACAGCACACACAGCACACACAGCACAGCACACACAGCACACACAGCACACACAGCACACACACACAGCACACACACACAGCACACACAGCACACACAGCACACACAGCACACACAGCACACACACACAGCACACACACACAGCACACACAGCACACACAGCACACACAGCACACACAGCACACACACACAGCACACACAGCACACACACACAGCACACACAGCACACACAGCACACACAGCACACACACACAGCACACACAGCACACACAGCACAGCACACACAGCACACACAGCACACACAGCACACACACACAGCACACACACACAGCACACACAGCACACACAGCACACACAGCACACACACACAGCACACACAGCACACACAGCACAGCACACACAGAACAGCACGAGGTGACTCTGGAGATGCTGCTGGGCCGTGGGGAGCGCGGTCCCACTCGGGAGGCTGACCGGGCACGTCACCATGAGATTTCCCAGTTCAGGAGCCAGGTAAGCCAAGGGGTGGGCAGCCACAAGTTCACACTGGCTGGAACCGAAAATGCAAGCTTACCCTGTTGCTATTCATCGCTCGAAAAGCCATGCTCTGGGCAGAGTACGTGCTGCTGTCTGAGGTGAGGTTAGTAAACTCTGAGGTTACTCTTTGCCTGGGGCTACCCCTGTGCACGGCCCTGGGAGCAGAGCTTCAGTTCAGAAACGCTCCTACCCCCCTCCCTTCCCAGTGATGCCAGTCAAGCTGCCAGGTGTTTTCTAATAGCAGATCATACATTTAAGGCCAGAGGGATCCTCTCACTCATCTGGCCTGTGTGAAGCAGGAGATCAGACCTGAGGGCTTTTCTGTGTCGGTTCCTGATATAAAGCCCACGTCTGTGCTTGAAGATTCGATAGGACTCCTCTGTGATAAGGGCTCTGTTCCCCAGGAAGCAACCTGGAGACTCCTCACCTGCCCCCGCACCCCCGTGTCCGAATAATCTAACAAGAAGGAGCCCTGCCACCTCTGCTCATTGCACACATCTGCCGCAGCCTGAATTCAATCCAGTCCCTCTCCCGTGGACGCTGCTGAGCTTCCCACAGCCTCTCGGCGTGCGACCACCCAGTTCTCAGCCCGGGCACTCTCCCTCCTGCTCGGTACTGCCAGCAGTCGTGCTCCTGCCCCGTCCTCCATCACCACGATGGCCCCGTTGTGTGCCAACCAGATGTAAACCCTCGGCGAAATGTGAAGTTCAGGTTGCTTTCTCAAGAGATTTTTTTTTTTAACACCGTTCATTCAGCCTGTCAGTAATTTTGTCTGAGACTGTCAACTGACAAACCTCTAGCAGTTCAGCTCACCCTCCTCATCTTTTGCCAATTCTTGCACAAACTTCTCTCCTCTGGAATGTCCTCAGTGAAGCAAAAGTATGCAAAGTTACCATTAACGGTCCAGGAAGGATCTCATCCTGCTCTTTTAAAATTCTTGAGTGCATATGTTAGCTGGCTCTTTAAAGCTTCAATCTCGGTGGCCTCTCCAAGGTCTATCAGTGAACATTCTCCTCAGTGAGGCCGTATTTTGTGCTGTTTGGTAATGAAATATTTTTCAAAACTACAGTGAAAATGAGAAACGCTTACTGAACACTTCCAGTGCTGTTCACAGCCAAATGATCTCTCTCTGCAAGATCTTCACTCGCCCCTCAGGAGCCAGCAGTGCCAGCTCTTCTCATCGCTTGGTATATTTGAAAATGCCTCCCTGCATTTTCCCATGCTGTTTTTCCTGCAGGCAGAACCTCCTCGTTACCACTGGAGAAGCCATGGGAACATTCTTCTTTGATTTCTGCAATTTTTTTCTGTGGAATTCACCAGCAGCGTAGCAGCGAGGCTGAGCAGGCAGCCTGACACCGTGACCCGTATTCCCATGCTTCCTGGCACTTTCTGCTCTCTCTCTGTCATTCCCACTGCACGGCCCTTGTCCCTACAACGTCAGCTCTTGGAACAAGGGCCGCTGTGGTGGTACGTGTGAGCACAGCCAGGGTACGGCCCATGGCCATGGTCTGCGGGCGCGTGAACAACACAAATAAATACTGATACTGCTAGATTATACCGTTTGGCAGTGAAATCCCATCACCGGTGGAAGGAATCAGATTAAAAGATTAATTAATTACCAGGCTTAGCCATTGAAACGGGGCACAATATCTTTAAAATATCCAAGTCTCTCTCTGGTACTTCATCCATTAAATTTTGGTCAAATTAGCAGAGGTAGAAAAATGAACAAGTTTGGAAGGACGCAGCTGTAATAAGAAGCAGTATTGATTGCCACCAAAAAGGCTTTATAAATCTTTCATGCTCTCTATCCATCTGGACCTGCCCCACTGAATTTCCCAACGCTGCTTGTTTCTAAGGTGAGCTTCGAATAAAAATTTGTTAATACAGACCAGTGGCTCAAAGAAATCCCGTCTCTCCCTTTCACCCCGCAGTCGAGCTCGCTCCATCCCAGTCCCTGGTGGTGCCTCTCCTCATGCTGGAAATGTGGGGCCACCATGCCCAGCCGTGCTGCCCACCCCGAGGTGCCTCTTGGGGCCGGTTTGGATGGGGGGTGGCCCCGAGGGGGTCTTGCCCAGACAGGCCCAGCATTTTTGGGTGCTGCAGGGTGGGTTTACGGGGTGCCCGTGGCTCAGGCCGTGCACACGGGGAGGTCCTCTGGCGAGCAGAGGAGGGGTCTGTGCTGAGCCCCTGCAGCAGGGTGACTTATCACCAGCCACGACTGGAAAACCCCGGGATGATAATTGCGTTGCCATAGCAGCCGTGTTCGTTTCTGGATCGATGAAACCAAACCCCAGCGTGGGGAACGCTGCGCAGCGACGGTGTTCGGTGGGTCCGGCTGCAGGACCCCCCCTGCAGACCTGGATGCGGCCGGACCCCACCCTGGCACGTCCAGTGACCAGGACGGGTCACTGCACAGGCTGTCCCATGCCAGCCCCACGCCATCCCAGTGCCATCCCCACACGTGCCCTCCGGGGCTGGGGCACAGAAACCCAGCCTGCATTGGCGTGAGGGCCCGGGGAGGTGTTGGGGGACAAGGAGGCAAACAGGGCCCTGGCCAGGACCCCCCAAGCTCGCACCCCTGCTCCCCTGGCCCCAAGGCAGCCAGAGCCGGAGGGACCCCCCTGCCCCAGCAGCTTTTGGGTCTTGCAGGATCCAGGACTGAGCCACGGGTGCAGGGTCCCATCCTGCCCACGGGGCCGCGGTTGCAGGAGTGCACAGCACACGTGGGCTGTGGGGTAACACAGAGCTCCCGGCTCCGTCCTACACCAGCTCCAGGAGAAGTCCGGTTGCCCAAAGCACCACGTTTAGGATGAAAAATCAAGCTGAGACAATGTGCCCTGGGGAGGGCTGCCTGACTTCTCGGACCAGCCAAAGGAGATGTGAATCGGCATGGCGAGCAGCGTCCTTGGCCCCCCGCACCGTCGTGCCCCCGGCTTGTGGCAGCCTGTGCGCTGCCAGTGCCGTGCACCGTCACCAGCAAAGTGCTACCAGTTAAGTGCCACTAGTTAGGTGCCACCAGCAAGGTGCCACCGGCTAGGTGCCACCAGCAAGGTGCCACTGGTTAGGTGCCACCAGCAAGGTGCCACCGGCGAGGTGCCACCAGCAAGGTGCAACCGGCAAGGTGCCACCGGCAAAGTGCCACTGGTTAGGTGCCACCAGCAAGGTGCCACCGGCGAGGTGCCACCGGCTAGGTGCCACTGGTTAGGTGCCACCGGCGAGGTGCCACCGGCTAGGTGCCACCAGCAAGGTGCCACCAGCGAGGTGCCACAGGCGAGGTGCCACCAGCAAGGTGCCACCGGCTAGGTGCCACCAGCGAGGTGCCACTGGTTAGGTGCCACCAGCAAGGTGCCACTGGTTAGGTGCCACCGGCGAGGTGCCACCGGCTAGGTGCCACCAGCAAGGTGCCACCAGCGAGGTGCCACCGGCGAGGTGCCACCAGCAAGGTGCCACTGGCTAGGTGCCACCAGCGAGGTGCCACTGGTTAGGTGCCACCAGCAAGGTGCCACCAGCTAGGTGCCACCGGCTAGGTGCCACCAGCAAGGTGCCACCATGGCTGCTCGGGCCGAACCCCGCGGCGGTGGGCGCAGGCCAGCGCCCGGGCAGGCAGAGAGGAGCAGCGGAGCTCTGCCCCACGCTCTGGTGTCACAGAGGGAGCCCGGCCCCGGCGGGGTGTCTGTGATCCTGCCCACCTCATAGATCTCCCGAGTCCCTTTGAACCATCACCTCTCGCTGCAATTCATCCGGCTTCTGCAGAAATAAAAGGTATTGAGAAAAATCAATGGTAATTCATTGTATCCTATGATTTTTAAAGGCAATTAAGGCTGAGACAAGGTAAGAGGTTAGCAAAATCTCTCATTCTTTAATATATTGTATTTTCTCATTAATTCTTTAATCTTGTGACAAATTCTGCTAGGCAGAGGGCCAGCTTCCTGCCCACTTGAACTCTTGCTGAGTTATGAATGAAGCAGGTAATGCCTCAGCCCCAACTGCACTGGCCGTGTCCGGCGCTTTGCCTTCCCCACGCATCCCCGTCGCACCCCGGGAGCTGTGGGGGGCCCACGCGGGATTTCTCCCGGCACAGGGAAGCGTCACCTTGCAAGCAGATTGTCCTTCTGACCCCCCCGCCCGCCCAAGGAGAGGGGCTGGCCTGCAACCTGCCGCAGCAAACCCAGCGTCTGGGCAGACAAAGCCTCCCTGGGGCACGAGACCCAAAAGCAGGGGGGGAAAAAACACTCCACTGCGAAAAGTAGTCAACGCTCCCCAGTTCTATCCTTGCTCATTTGCACCAAAGAGTTAATAACTAAATTACTGCTAATTAGGGATACTCTGAATGAGAACGCATCACACTTCTGCTAATCACCAGTGTTTCTGTGTAATGTCTGGAAAATCAAAATTATTAATGAAGAAGTTATTTTGGAATTCAGAGTTTAATTCCACAAATTCTGGATAATGGCAGTCTGGTTTGCCAGCTAATTTTCACATCATAACATCAGAACCCCTTAATTAATAGTGAGCTAATTAGAAAACACTAAGTTAAAGATGGCACAAGTCCCTTTCGCAGGGCAAGGCTGGTGGGAGCGAGGCGGGCGCAGGGGGCACGGCGACGGGGCCGGCGGCTGCGGGGACACGTCCCGTCACCGGTGGGCTTGCTGAGGGCTCCCCACTCCGAGGAGTCTCCATGTCACCTCCACGTTCCCCCCCCAGTGACCAGGCACCGGCGTGGGGCAGCCCTCGCCGTGGGGGTCTGCCCTCAGGATGCCCCACAGAGCCCTCCCCGGTCCCCGACACTGGTGTGTTACGGGGACCCGCGGCACCCGCCGCCCCTCGCCCTGCGGCCCCGGCTTGCCCTGCCTCCCTCCCTCGGGCCCTCCTCGCCAGCTTCCTTCCTCCCAGATACAAAGCTGGATTTAGCTCAACACTAAAATTCAGCTAAAGGCTTCCAGTGGAGCATCTGAGTGAAGTCGGCCTGTGCGGTTGTGCAACTGAAAACTGCAGACGCTTCGCCCGGTGCGTCCAGTACCGACGGGTGTGGGCAAGGGGCGAGAGGAAATTCTCCGTCTCGCTTTGAGCCAGTTTAAAATCAACTGCTCTTCGGGCAACTGGCCGGGAGGGCTCTCTTTGGAAGTGCTGGGAAATGTCTCCTTCCCTCCTTCAAAATAAGGGTGAGAGCTTTAGCCCTCTGTAAGGCAGACGCGATGTTAACAACCTAAATATTTACCTGCTTCATTCTGAGTCCTATTTACTAGGAATATTTTCCATCGCTCCACCTAACTAAGCGGAGTTTTCCCGAAAAACAGCAAATATTATGGCCCTTCATTCTACAGAAATTTATTACTACGGAGTAAAAATGCTACTGTATTCCAAACATCAGCAAGAAAGCCAGGAGGCTCTGGTCCTGCCAGCTATTAATAAAATACACATTTAAGCTGCATGTTGCTTGCAAGTTGCATGTTTATTTAAACAAGAATATCCAAGTGTTTAGGGACAGAGGTTGCTACAACAAGTTCTTATCATTAAAAACAATGGTGCTGAAACTTTCAGGAAGGAGAATTACAAATGGAGTCACTCTGCAGAATAAATCACTGATAAACTTTCAGCACAACTAATTTTAACCCAGGAAGAAGTACTGCTGGATCTTAACTCTCTCCTAATGGACGTGCGCACTCCCAGGACGGTTTGGGACCTATTACGAGATGAAATGATTTATTTAGGGATTTCAAATGCTTTAAATAAATCTTTCTTTTAGTCTCTGAATTATGTATTTTTCTAGCAGAGCCAGAGATATGACGCTTTCTTGAGGTAATTCTACAAGGCCAGGATTACCCAAACCTTTCCATTCGCCCGATGACAGAAACCTCTTTGGCGACTTCCAAAAAACTGAGCACAGAAAAGGGTGCTCAGGGGCTGACATTCGCCTTCGGTAGCGATGATAAATGAAGCTTCTCAGCTTAATTGTGCCAGGGGGCATTGTCACACCCAATTAAAACATCACCGGCACGACGCCTGCCGAAGGAACGCTGCCGGGGCCGCAGGGTCACGCTCGGCACGGCACGGCTGCCCACTCGAGTCCCACCCCAGCTCCCACGCGCCGAAGCGAGACGCGGGGAGGGGGCTTTGTACACGGGCCGGTGACTACCCACGAACGGCTACCAAAGACCTTCCAGGGGCAAGCTGGGCGGTGGGGCGACGAGCCTGGGCGCCGAGGGGGGCAAATGCCACCAGCTCCTCAGCGCCCAGCAGCGACCCGAGGGCAGGAGCAGCCCCGGGGACCCTCGGAGGGTCCCGCAGACCGCGGCGGCCCCGGGGCGAAGGCGGCAGAGCGGCCCTGACCGGCGGCGGCGCCGGGACCAGCCCCGGCCCTGCGGCAGGAACCGTGAAGGGGCCGGTTTAATGAGATCTGAAAGCTGCAGGAGCCGCACGCCGGTCCGGCGGGATCGCCGGCCGGCCCGCTGTATGGGAAATCAGCAAAGATGTCAGAGGCGATCGGATCTCAACCCGCTCGCGTGTCAGAAAAGGGCTTGGAGACGTGAATCCTTCCAGTTTGCAGCGCTCTAGTTTAAATGCACCCATATGCCTTCCACGTCCAAATTACCATTCAGTTGCCAACCAAATCACAGGGGCGAGGGATAAAGCCCGCTCTCCCTGACCTACTTTCCATACCCACCATCGCCCGCTGACGCCCCGGAGGGGGAATGGGTTTAGTTCAGTTTGCTCTTACCAATCTTAATCAGGCTCTGAATGCGACGGCCCCTTCCTGCACTGAAGCAGGACGGTGGTGCAGGCCGCGGAGCCGCTCGCACCGCCGTGCATCGCTCCTCCCGTTTCACGGCCCCGCTGCAAGTGCTGCACCACGAGGCGCATCCAGCCACCGGCCCCGGGCCGGCTGCTGAGAACCGGAGGAGAAAGATAAGCGATCTTCTGCCCCAGCGCCTGCGGAAAACTGCTGGGGCTCAGTAAATAAAAGGAGGCTCCTCTAAATATTATTTTTGGTAGGGATTTTCGCATGAAAAAGTAAAACACCATAAATCAGGCACAATGCTACAATCAGCGTGTACTTGTGAATAAATGCATCCTGTAGTACATTTCAGCATAAATTATAGCCATTTGATTTAGGCTTTGCTTCACAAAGCCATATTATTTAAATTCAGCCAGAATTGAGTCCACTCACATCGCTACACATTTATAAAACATATTCATGATTATTGTCATAAACTCCTGAGAACTGGTTGTTGAGTTATTTTGCCACATCATCATCTATAGTAAACAAGACTTATTTTACGTTTCTCTTTTCTTTCCTGACAATCTGCTACAAAATGCTCTCCAGAATTAATGCGGAAGTTACGACCACATTTCCTCCAGCAAGTGCAAAATAGCACCTATACCCAGTATAGTAAAGGCAAGAAGCTTTAAGCTCCGCTGCAAGACCCTGTGCGAGGCTCCCCGTGCCTTCTCCCTCCCTCCCTCTGCCTTTCTCTCAAAAAAAAAAAAATCAGCTGGTACAAGCACAGAGGCCTGAAGGCTTGGAAGGAAGGAGAGGACCCCTCCCTTAGCGGAAAGGTAGCTCTCCAGGCAAAAAGGGATTGACCTGTGAGATGAAGGAGGACAAGCGGGAACTAAAAGAGAGAAGTCAGGACTCTGCGTGGCCGAAGTCCGGGTTTCCCAGGGTTCTCTGTCAGCGCAGGGAGTCCCGCCGGGGCTCTCGCAGTCTCGGCAATAATTTGCCATCATTCTCAGCAGTACCCCGCTTCACCCCGGGGCGGGGGGGGGCCCAATGCTGAGCCCGCACACCCCCAGACACGCAGCCACCCCGGCTGCGCCGCGAGCGCTTTCACCTCCCACCTCAGAAGCGCCGATGGGCGTCGGGAGAGACAGATCAAGCGACGCGGCAAGGCTGCGGGTGTGCTTCAGGGGAGGTGTCTCGGCGCTGTGACACGGCACCCTGCAAAAGCGGCACCAGCAGTGCCCCCCACCCCGTCCCACCTGCAACAACCCCTCCGCTCACGGGGCAGCCCCGGGCGCCCAGCCTGCAGGCGAATGTCCGAAAGCATTTACTCCAGACGCAGAGAGTTTTCGATTTGCGAACCATTTTTTGCTCTCCCTGCAGAGCCCACGATCTCTCGCAAGTAGAAACGGTAAAGACAGGAGTGAGACACGAAGTGCACGGCAGTTTTAAAGTTTTGCGAGTTCATCAGAGAAAGTCACAGAGTGTCTGGCCCGAATAATAAAAACTCCCACAACCATAAAACTGTCCGGTGCCACTTTTCCCCCCACCGTGACGGCAGTGTTCCTCCTCTGGCCTGGGGGGATCAGTCACTTACTGGCTCGCTTGTCTAACTAAATTAATGTTTTACATTTCTCCTCTAGTTTGCAAACTTTTAAAAAATTAATCCCATCATTTCAACAAGTGTAACAACTAAATTATCATCTTTACATGATTAAAGTCTCTGCTGCGTCTTTTCTTGGCAAACATTACATGCACATAATTTTACTAAATGTAATAAACCAACCATAGAACTATTAATTTTAGCATGGTATTCATAACAATTAGAAACGCATGAACCTTAAAATGATAAAAACTGAAATGAATACCAAAATAGCACGAAACACAAGAATCCAGCTCCTCGAGCCAGGGAAACGGGTATTATTGCCTGGTGTCACAATATCCATTGCAAGAGGCAAACCAAGCACCACAGGGATGCCGCCCCGCTCGCTGGGGGGTCAGGCTGTCCCCCCGCTCCCCAGGGAGGAGCCCAGCAGTGCCCGGGGCGGGGGTGTCACCCCCTTCCCTGCCACCCCCAGCCCCCTGCTCTGGCCGGCAGTGGGAGAGAACCAGCTTGGGCCAGCGCCTCGCATGGCACCGGCAGCTCCGGCACCGGCTCACAGCACCGCGGCCGGGCTGCAGCAACGAGCGGGACGACCGTCCTCGGAGCGGGGGTCCCGGGGGGGCTTCGCTCTAGAACCGCCCCCAGGAGCCCCGCTGCTCCCCGCAGGCGGGAGCTGGGGATCCCCCGGCATCGGGGGGGCCGCCTCGCCTGCAGCCCCCACCCGCCGTGCCGCTGCCTCCCCGCCTCGCTGCTTCCGAGGGCCTGGAAATCACCCCTCTTCACTCAAAGAATCACATGAGTGAGAAGCTTCACAGTTTTTTCTTTTACTCACTCTCCGCAGCTGAACTCTTTTTTTTTCTCAAAAAAAAAAAAATAAAAAAAAAAACCCTAGACATTAAGTATTTGATCAAAAGCCAAAAACAACCTTTGGTATCAAGGCATTCTTGAGCTGCTTTGTTTATAGATACCAAAATACACACGCCATCCCACACTGCTGCAACCACTTAGAGCATAAAACACTTCCATAAAGAGCGGCCCGTCGTTACAAATCACACGGGGCTGCGCTTCCGAGGTAGTAAACACCCGGGAGCGAGCGGGCAGGCCGGAGCGCGGCCGTTCCGCGGGATGGCCCGGGAGAAGCCGCGGCCACGGGGACGGCCCAGCCCAGCCCAGCCGCTCACCGGCTCGCTCTGCTCGCTCTGTCCTACTTTAGAGAATTCCTGACGGACCGGACGGTTCTGCGTTTCCTTTTCCATTATCGCCGATTGCCAAAATATTTGCGCAGTGATGGAATTTGCCTGCCAGAACTAGAGCAGGAGGAGGGAGCTCTGCTTTCGTCTGACCTCGAGTCACGAGAGGTTCTGGGTCCCCGGCTTGAACTACCGGAGCTGAGCCCTGGCAGGAGCCCAGAGCTCCCCTTAACCCCGGGGGGGCACGGCCGGAGGCTCCTGCCTCCTCCGGGACAGAGGAGCCCACTGCAGCCACCAGAATGTTTCCACTTTGCCTGAGCACACTAGGAAACTTTTGGAGAGAGCCTATTATAGCAAAACATGCAAAGTGCCTCCAGATCGATGCCTCTGAGTAGGAAAAAATCAAATAGCTCTGCCATCGGAAACAGCAGAAGGATGGCAGAGGAATCCAGCGAGCGGTGGGACAAACAGGAAAGACTTGGAAATTTCCAGGGTATTGTTTGAAACTCGAGACAGAACATTCTGATCTACTTTTACTGTTTTGATGTTACACTTCATGTTTTAAAACACTCCGTGCCTTTACAGAAACACTGCAAAGACGTCGAAAGAATTCAGATGCACCGACTGCTCTTTATTTGGCTCTCCCCGGGTTATTTCCGACGAGCAGGCTTCTCACCAAAGACAGCCGCTCGATGCCACCGCGCCTGTGCCCCAGCCCCGCCAAGGACGCGGAGGGGAGGCAGGCTCCAGCCACAGCCGCGGAGGGCAGCGGTGCCCCGGCCGGCGGCAGGGACCCCCGAGCACCCAGCCACACGCCGGGGCACAGCCTTTCGTTTAGGAGAACGGGCGCGAGCTTCCCCACGGGACGGTGACTCATTTTCCATGGAAGGGGCGCGAGGCGGATCAGCTGTCGCTGGCTTGCGGGACGGGGGAGACAGCGCCGGCCCGCTGCCTCCCGACCCACGGGCGCTCGAGAGGCACGAGCGTAAAACCTTACCGCACAGCAAATCTTATCCACCACACGCCTCTGCCCAGTGCCACCGCTCCCCCCGCCCGGCACAGCCTCCCCGGCCCCGGGGGGGGGGGCTTCAAGCCGCCCTCCGAGGGCTTTTAGATCTGAGGACGCCGTGGGTCAGGGCTCTGCTGCAAACATGTGTCCCGGACACTTGTGATGATTTTGGCAACAGAAACGGCCCAAATATTTGTTCAAGAGTAGCGAGTGTCTTTGTCTGTCAGGCACAGAGAGACTTTTCTTCTGCGTCTGCTTAGCCATTTATACTTCTTTGTTGCTGCCAGTTGGAAGCTGCAGTTCACAAACCAGGCCCTCCCCGAGCAGAATGAATTTTAATTCAGGCAGAGGAGTGTCTTGCCGAGCCCAGGCTCCCAGATTCAGTTGCGTGCTCCACGCTCAGCGCTCTCTCCCCTCCGTGGCCCTCGGTGGCAAGGTGGGCTCCCACCCTGAGCCAGGCTCCCAGAGCCTCCCAGTGCTCCGTGCCCTCCCTGGGGAGCTGTCGCTGCCCCCCACGAGCGGAGGCTCTGCTCCCCCTCCGAGGAACAAAGCCGCTCCTCTGCACCGACGACTGCTGCAGAGCACTCCTGGCATTTCAGCTACGCAATTTCCATGCTTCCAGCATTTTCAGCGCATAATATAAGCTCCACTCCTGGCTCAAATTTTCAGTAAACGGAGATTTCACTGTGACAAACAGTTAAGGGAGGCAGATCAGATTTGTTCATCCATCTAGTCAGATGGTCATAGTATTTCAAAGTACTGTTATGCTCCCAGGAACATGCTCTAGTGGTTTACCACCAGGTTCAGGACAAAGGTGGGAGAGCGCAAAGGTCCTCTCGTATGGTCAGTGCATGTGTTCCACCTCCTCAGGCTGGAAAACAGGACGCTAGAAAGGCAGATCAGGCCATCTTACAAGGCATCTCACCACACTAGGCTCTACCCAGCTTTCCTATACTGGGGAAAAAAACCCAGGCTTTTCAAAAATAGACACAGCCCTGAAGACGACATCCCGCCAACGACCGGGCAATGCTCTCCCTTTAAATGACGTGCTGTCAATGGATGAGCTGCTCCGGCAGCCGGTGCAGGCAGGGAGGGCAGCGGGAGGCTGGAGCCGGGCAAGACGTGACAATTATTTGTACATTCTATACTCTGGAGAGTTTTACTTTTTATTGTCTAGCCCTTCAAACAGATATCGGAGCTGTCAAAATATAAAATCTCCTGACGATAAAAATACTTTGCAGAGGAGGTCCTGACGCATTCCTGTGCGAAACGCCCTGGGAGTTGCAGCGGGCTGAGGGTCAGACCTGTCCCCAGTCCCTCCCTGGAGCCGTGCTGAACAATTAGTCTCAAGTGAAAATCAACCACAGAAGTTCACATTTTTTTTTTTTTTCCTTCCACTTCCACAGATCACCTTCTGCTCTGAACATGGAAACCATATGGCAGACAGGTCCTATCCCCTGCCAAGAAATTCCTGCTTGATGAGATCCCTGTAGCTATCACTGAGGCTACATGGGCTTCCAGCGAGGGAGTTCACTTTCTGCTTCAGACAAACTCTCCAAGCAACCCAGGGAGGAAGAGCAGGGTCTGAGGTGCCAGAATTTGTGCTGTAGCTGTTGCCTGTTGAGAGTAATTGCCCTCAGAGGGAATATTGTCATGCTTAGATCTTCCTCTCTGGCCCTCCAGCTGATGGAGGCTGTGAAGCTAGCCCCACTCCACTCTGCTTCAGGCAACAAGGAACGCCTCAGGTGGAGGCAGGGATCTGGCTTCAGACCCTCTTCTCCAGCTGAGGGGCACGGGTGGGATGCACAGAGAGCACTTCCCCCCAGCACTAGGGAGCAAAAGGCAAGTGTACGTGGTCCAGGCTTTGGAAATATTGAGAATTTCACCATCCCCGATTGACAAAGGAGTCATACAAGGGGCCGAGTTTGTAGAGGAATATAATCCAAAAGTCAGTCGCATGCTGGGAAGGCTTCATCTAAATACTGCACAAATCCATAGAATAGCCTGAAACAGGGAGGGATGATCACATGAGGCGGGAAAGTAAATACCAAACCACCCAGAGTTGAGTTTGGTGAGGGCACAGCACCCACACAGTCAGTCTTCACAGGGACCGAAGCCTGCAATACCAGCACTACCCCAGTTTCAATTCCTCCTGTGCTACAAGTACCATTTCCCATACTGGGTTTTCTCCTGAAACAAGTGCTGATGTGGGAAGGAGTGATGTGGATGGAGTAATCATTGGCTTCAGTGATTGCCTTGCGAAAAGGATGGGGTCTGATGCATGGAGAGGCTGGTATCAGGGGATCAGTGCCTCTGCACAGGGTCTTATCTACATCCGTGTCTTGTTTGCGGGGTTGTGCATCCATTTGTCAGCAAGAAAATGATTTGCAAATACAAGTGCTGGCAAGAAGGAATCATGAACGAAAGCGATAACAAATGAAGACGTGGCGTCTCCCTCAGACACCTCCTCAGCCTGAACCCGAATCCTGTCGCGCGAGCGGCAGCACGGGTGAGCGCAGAGCCCTGCCTCGGGGCAGCACTCGCGCAGCCGGGAGCAAAGGGGCTGCCCTGGACCTCAGAAACCCAAAGCACAGAGCCCCGGGGAGCCACAACCCGCCTCCACCGCCCGGCTGAAGGAAGGTCGCTCGTTCTGAAGCTCCCCAGTTTGAGAGGGTCACCCAGGAGCCCAGACCCCGGCTCCCAGCTCCAGTCCCTGTGGGGACACCCAGCACACCAAAACGAGCAGCAAAAGCAGAAAAGAGAGCAAAAGCAGAAGGGAGCAGCGCCCGGCCCCCACGGCAGCAATACCAGGGTCCAGCCCGAGGCCCCACCAATGGCTACTGGACCCAGCACAGAGTTGGGGCAGCGCCCCGGCACCGCCGAGCCCCTGCCCGCACCCTCTCTGGTGTCACCCTTCTGCCTGCACCCAGAGGCAGCCCCGCAGCCAGTGTCCACGGGCAGGCAGCTGACACGACCCCAAAAACCTTTGGTGACTCAGAGCTTTGCGGGAGCGTCCTGTCCCCAGGGGCTGGGGATCCCCACCTCGCTTTCGGGGAGGGGGTGTGTGTGGTTGGGGGGTGTCACCTTGCATTTAACTCCTTGGTGATGCATTGTGTTGGCTTATGACCACTGAACCAGGAGATTCACAGCTCTGCCCTCACTGCTTGCAACAATACCAGTCTCCAAGTCATCTGCAGACACTACCCGCAAAGTTTTTTATCATCACTTGTTAAACCGCACATTAAATCATGTCAGAATGCTCCTTGGGAACGCTGCGGGAAGCGACACTGCCATTAATGACCATACTTTGAAATCTGTCATTAAGCCAATTTTTAATCCACGTAATATATGCTATTAGCTACAGGTTCTCTGGGCAAAATGTCAAACACCTTCAAAAAAAATTAAAATACACAGCACCAACTGCGTTATGCTTGCTAAGCAGGTCCACAATTTGATCCTGCTGGACTATTGATATGTTTTTCCCCATCTAGAGCTACCTGTCCCTGCTTCGCTCGGCACTGTCAGATCAGCGAGGGAAAGTGCACATGTGATGTTTGGCCACTGTTGTAATTAACTGTTTGTTCCTGCAAGGAACTCCGAGTTTCTGCTCCCGGGCTGTCCTCTGCTTTCCCGAGCGGACGGACTCTCCCCAGGGCGTGGGACTTGCTCGCTCTGCGTGCCCCGCTCCGGCACAGCGCAGCATGCCAGCCACGGCTGTGAAACACTTGTGTAAAATAGCCCCAGAACGGGTAACGGCAGGGAAAGCTTGCCAGCAGCCAGGTCCTAAATAAAATATACAGACCCACAGCGAGCCTTGCACTAACCCGGTGAGCGTGCTATAAAATCCTACTTATTAGTCGATCGTAGATCAGTAGTGTTCCCAGACGCCTGCAGCTTTTGGCCAGCCGAGGCAGCGACTGCTGGATCGGAGATCGCGGGACACCTCGGGCAGCACCAAGCCCGGGAGCACGAGCAAATGCTGGGCCAGTGCTCCCCAGCGTGCCGGGGAGGTGCTGCATGGCTGCAGCGAGCAACCCAGAAACACAAGACACTCGGGGGACCCCACGGTGGGAAGGCAGCAGGCTCTGCGCAGCAGGCAGCCCTCTGCACTCCTAACCCCCCCCGATTTACTGGTCTTGTTACTCACTCACAGGTCTAACACCACTCCAGCCTTTTTACCTTCCCAGAGCCCTGCTGGACTTCTTCGGCCAGCACAAATGAGGTTAACAGTATGGATGGGGAACTATTTCAAGAAAATAGCTTCTACCAAAACTATTGGGCTGGACCAAACCCCGTTCCTCTCACCCCGAGCTCCCCACCAGCAGCATCTCTGCCAGCGATCCCGGGGGAGCTGTGCAGAGGGGAGCAGCGGGGCAGCCTGGCAAAAGGGAAATAAGCTTTTTACCCCAAATTCTGACGGTGCTTCCCTGTCCTGAAGATGCAGTTACTCACTCTGTCAAAACTCCTGTTTTCATTTGTACTGATACCTGTACTACAGCTCTCCCTGTTTCTTTCAGAGGCATCGCTTTCTCTCCCCGTGCCCCCAGGACAGGGTGGGTAAGTGCTGGGGTGCCGCTGGCTGTCCAGCAGCACCAGATCACGGCTCCATGCTGACATAGGGAGCCAGGGAACGCCACACACAGCAAATTAATTACCATTAAACACTCACTCTGCCAGCTGGGGATGGATGCAGGTCCTGGGAATGAGGCTGTCCCCACATTCTCCCCTTCAGGGGGAAAAGGTGAAATTTGGCATCGTACAAACGACTCACATTTTAACATGAAGAATTGGCTTTTCTCGCAGAATTTATCACATGCATTCGCTGTCATTTGCCAGGGTCTAAGCTGTCACATTTCTGGCCTTGACACTGTCTCGTTTTCCATGCCCTGCCTCAGGCAGCAACCGGACCCCCGCTGCTGTTCAGTCGCTCTCCCCAGAGGCTTCTCCCAGTCCGTGGTGCACGGACCAAACCTCACCGGGCTGGAGCTTTCGGCAGAGGGGCTGGGCCACCTCTCGCCTCCCCCCCCTTGCCCAGCTGAGGCTACGCTGCCCTCGGGTGGGTTTTGGGGGGTGCCCGTGCTGGGGGCAGGGCTGGGCTGCGGCTGCACCCGCCAGGTCTGCGGCGGCTCCCGGGGGTCCCGATCCCCCTCCCGCGGTGCGGGGCACGGCCGCCCATCCCGGCTCTCCCGAGGAGGCCGGCAGGACCGCGTTTGCTGAAGAGCTGGGAAGAAAATCAATGAATGTGTTGCAGTCAAAACAGATTCTGGCGGAGCCTGCGCCATCCTGAAGTGAATATTACTTGGGACTAAATTGTTTTCCTTATCTAGCAGTTTGTCCTAAGGAGCTGGACTTAGCCTCCCAGCGAACCCAATAAGTCTTTCGGTTTGACTGGAAACTCCACATTTTTCCTTTTTAGAAAAATGTCACAGACATTCCTCCGTTTCATTACTCTCTGCTGCTTCTCCTTTCCCTCCTATTAAAGCTCCAGCAAGGGGAGGCTGAGCCGAGCGCCAGCTCAGAGCTGGACACAGGCCCAGACTGTCTGGACGTGGCTCAACAGTGGAAAGACCTATTGTTTTGCTTGGCAGGCAACTGGTATTTTTCCTTATGCCCAGAAAGGCTGCGCCAATTTACAGCCCATGACCTGGGGAGGGGGAGGAAGAGCCAGACTGGTGTCCCACCCTTTTCCCCTTCAGTAATCTCGGTCAGTGGAGGCACCGCACACCCTCCCACCGGGCAGGGAGCATCACCCTGAAAATTAACTCCTATATCCAGAGCAGCAGTCCTCCCCCCCTAGGTATCCTGTGCCCCTCACTCAGGTTTATCATCGTGAGGGGATCTGACCCTGAACATAACCCCAGGGAGCGGGTGGCCTCCCCGGCTCCAGAGCAGCCTCCCCAAGCCCTTCCCATGCTCGCAGGGCTGCCCCGGGGGATGGCTGGCACGTCCTGCTCCTGCCCGGACAGAAATCCCACCAGCACAGCCCCCCCGATGCTATCTTGGCACTTCCAGCACCGGGGCGAGCAGGAAGCACGGGGCTGTGGGAAAACTAAACAAGGAAGTTAGCCGAGGTTTCTCACACCACCGAGCAGGTTTGCTCCCTTCTCATTGAAACTGCTGGGCACAAGTTCAGGTCAGGACTTGCCTTATCACGAATTGTTTCTTTAAGGCCCCCGATACCATCAGCAGCTTCCACCGTCCTGCTCCTGCAGCATCCCCGGGGCTGAGCCGCAGCGAGGCTGCCCAGAGCCCCGCACCCGCCTAAAGGACAAGGCTTGGCCCTAACTGCCACGCCATGCACCCTTTCTCACCCGCTGTGCATCCAAGTCTGGGGGATCTTTAGGCGGTTTCCCTGGCAGAACCAGCACACGAGCTCTTCTCCCTCCTCACCGCTCGAGCCAGCACCGTCGATCTGCTTGGCCGGCCGGCAGCAGCAGGAGCCGGGGGAGCGACCCGCAGCCATCGCCAGCGTCGGCCTGAGCCACAACAGCCCCTTGCCAGACGAGGTCCTGGGGTGGAGAGCAGCTCTGATCCCTCTCCCCCCACTCCCGATCCCGTTCCGGAGGCAGAGCCGGTTCCCGCGGCTCCCGGACAGGCTGCACGTGCCGGGAGGGTGACACCAAAGCTGGCCCCCGCACCACGAGGAGCAGCAGCAGTACAGGGGCTGCAACACAGGGGCCTGGCTCAGACTCCCTGTATTTTTTGGGGGGGGGGGAGGGGAAGCAGCCGTAATTCCACACATGCCAAGGCTGCCCCTGTCCCGAATCTGCGCCATGAAAGCTCCTTCTGAGGCATCAGAATGGGGAAAAGCTCAACATTTCATCAAGGACATGCTCCCAAGCCCGCTCAGACTCTCCCCCACCCCAACTCCTGAATTGCCATTTACCTTCCTAAGACAGGAATTGCTGCAGTGCTTTAGAAAATTGTCCTGCACTTCAGCAGCAAATCTCCTCGCCGGGGCCGGGGGAGGTTTCCAGGCCTGCCCTTTTATCCATTGGCAGGCACAATGCTCAAAAAAGGAAAAAAAGGAAGGAGTAAAGCAGAGGGCTCATTCAGTTCATGCATCCCTCCAGCTTTTCACATTAATTACTCTGCTTTCCTCTCAGGCCTCTGCTTGCCAAACACTTTGCACCGCAGGCCAGGCTGTGCTGTGGCGGGCAGCAGGAAAGCCAAAGCCCCGGGAGCCCCAACTGCCGCGTCCCCACTGGCCTGCAGCTCCCTGGTAGCCGTTCCCAAAGTCTGGGTTTAAAGTTGGGCTGAAGAGCAAGCGTGAAGCCGAGCCCAGGCCCACCACGCACCGGCTCCTGCCTCTTCCCCCGTCCCAGGCTGCCCCACGCCCCCGGCTCACGCCGTAGCTGCTGCAGGGTACCCGGCGCCCGTGGGACCGCCACGCCAGGGAATCTGGTTCTCTGTTTTTTTTAAGGACAGAGCAGGAGTAAACAATCCAGACTAGGGGATGGCAGAGCAGTTGTAAGTACGAAGCTTATCTTGCAAGCGTGCTGTTTGATTTTATACTGGAAATGGTCCTAGAATCTAGCAAGTGCAAACGAACTACACGGAGCAGCACTGGCAGAGCCGACTGCCCCAAGGCTTCAGCCGGGGCTGGTTCTGAATCCTCGTCTGTGGTTGCATCCAACAATTGCTCTGGTCCTCAGAAGCTGCATCTGAATGCCCCCACCCTTGGGAAACTCTCTGAGAGCACCTTCTACCATACGAAGGCAAACGTGGCAGGTCTTTGAAACCTGCCAAACGTTTAGCAGGATGATGACAACAAACACTAATTATACCACATTTCTACAAGCTGCACAAAATCCCCCAAAACAGTCTCAGGCAGAGACTTCCATGACCACAGATATGGATGGAAAGGAAGGGAAGCCGAACGACAACGGTGCTAATCAGAAAGGAAATGGCCCTTGTAACTCAGCCAAGTCAAACTCTGATTGTCTCCTGGATTTAAAGTGCTGCTGAAGCAGGAAAGCTTTTCAAGAGCACACACAGTAATTGTCTTGCAAGTAAGATGGTGCTGGGCTTTCCTCCTCAGCCTTGGAAAGGACATAGCAGGACGCAATACATGGCCACCATCAAAGGTCACAGAGCGGTGATTCAGCACCCAGCAGAAAGCTCATCCGTCACCCCTGCTAGCTGAGAGCCCCTCGGGAGGCTCCTGAAATACCTGCTCACAGTGCCCCGCAGGGCAGGACATCCCGGCAGGGCTGAGTGTCCGTTCTCAGGGGTTACATCTCCCCCAGTTTGCTTCTGTGGTCCTTTAAGAGGTGATTATTCATCTTTCCGGCCTCTCCGTCACACCTCATGGCGGCAGGGCTGCAAAGCTGCTCTTGGCATTTCCATCTGTATTATTGCTGGCTGGGAGCGCAGCTTCCAGTCTGGCCCCTGCCCCTGCCTTTGACTCCTGAGAGAGTGGAGGCTCCTGCTGGGGACTGCTCCAGCTGTGGTGAAGAAAATACTTTGAAGGGATTGTTTTTGCAAACCTTCCATTGCCAGTTATTTTGATACCGCGAGCCATCCCTGCGACAGGGAGGGAGAGGCCTCCCTTGCCCTTCAAAGGATATCCACGCTTTGACGGGAGGCAGACCTCGTGGAAAGCGGGTCGAGGGCTGCTCCTCTAATCAGGGAGGTCCTTCCTGCCGCCTTTTCAAAGCATTTTCCAAGGAAACTGGATGCAATGGCAGCAATCTGGATGACTCACGCAAGAAATTTCACTGGCTTTGGAGGCAGACAGCTCCACAAGATGGAAGGTGTCAGACATTTCTTGTCCTCATAGCAAATTCCCTACAAATGATTCAGTTCTGTCTACAAGACACGGACAAGCCCAGAAGAGTTGAGGACACCTTCAGCTGCAAGCCCCAAGTCTTTCATCACCACTGCAGGTGAAATTATGCCTCCAAACCCCCAGCAGCCAGAGAGCTGATCAGAGGACGCTGCTGCCCAACAAGCCCCAAGCCCAAGCAGCCAGTTGGGTGCCAAACAGGAGGCAGCACCCAGGAGGACCCGGGGATCATCCTCATCTGTGCTCTCCTGAGCAGCTGTGGAGTTGAGCAAGCGGGACGACACAGGGGGGGATGCAGGCTTTCAGTCTGGGGTGATGACAGACTTAAGTACTCCGAAACAGGGAAAGAAAACGTCCCACCCACATTATGCCAGGTCTCCAGCTCAAGCCTTGCTTCGTCATTGCTCTTGGTCGGCTCAGCACAGGCAGGAGGGAGCTGGGGCCGCGTGGGGCTGAGTACCGAGCCCTGGGGGCCAGGGCATGCTCCACGCAGCCTCAGCAAGCCCAGAGCCAGGAGCCCACCCTGCTCCTGCTCAGGACCCTCTCTGAGGGGTCTGGCTGGTCTACCTCATCCAGGTCACAGCTCGGTGTCCCTCCCCTGTGAGAGCACCCTGCTCAGCACAGCCCCCTCTGCACCACACCACACCACCCCCCAGCTCGGGGACCCCGGGGCACACAGCACCCTGCTGCCTTCACCCCGGCCCCGCGGGGGCAGGAGGAAACCAGGCAGCTCCTGACCCGCCAGGGAACCTGGAGCAGCCGTCCCACTGGCTCCCCATTCCCTGCCAAGTAAGGAGTTAAGGGGCTGGGAGGAGAGCATCCAGCCGAAACACGCCTCGCAGCGCTGGAGGAGCATGACTAACCCCGCACAGCCGCTGGTAACGCGAGCCGGTACCACGTACACCCCAACCCAGGGCAAGGCGCCGCCAGCACCCAGCCCGTGTGAACACGCTAATCTGGTGTAATTGCTTCAGAAATGGGATAAATAAGGAAGCAGCAGAGAAGCCAATGACACCAGGCATGAGTAAACCCCAGTCTTGCAGGCCAGCTAACTTTATTACCCATCGCGATTTGCCCTGCAGCTAGTTGTTCAGACACACCAAGGGGGACGTGTCTGGGGCTGGGCTCTTCTCGGCTCAACCGCACGATCCCATCTGCTGCAGTTCTCCCAGGGATGGCCAGTTAAAGGATTTCATCCCCCTTGGGAAGGGGCAGCACCGGGTGAGCTTTGCATGTCTCCAAGGGGTGAGACCCTCGTGCCTGGCTCTGCCCCGACGTCAAAGCGCAGTGCCCCACTCGGGAGATGCTCCGTGGGGACAGGGCTGCTACGAGCAGGCTGGGGCCGCAGGGCTCCAGCACCTGCAAAACTCAACTCTCCTGTTCATCACACCAAAGCAGAACCTCCGTCAGAAACAAAGGATCTTTCCATTTGCATATGGGCAGCCCCAGGTTTTTTTTTTTGTCTGGGTGTTCTGGGAGGTCAGCTGTAGCTTTCAGAAAAATGACTAGCACAAAGAAATGCTGTAAGTATATTCATATGTATGCATAGGAAAACAAATTGTGATTTTCAACATCGAAGATCAAATAATATTCTGGTTACAGCTAATTACACACCCCACAAGTACATCAAAAGGAGTGGTGGTGTTCCAAGATCCTTTTTCCTTGATTTATAGTGCGCATTGGGATTTCACGCCTGACTTCGTCATACGCTGCATTATCCTCTTCCATTATTTAAAGGTATTCAGCACTGGGTGTGACTTCAGTGTCTGGGGAAAAACAGTGACAAGGGTGAACTCAGCCACCTACGTGGCACCAACCGGAGGCCAGCCAGCTAATGGTTTTGAACACTGATGTGAGATGTGCTTTCATAGGCTGCTAGAAATTTATGCCAGAAGGTATCAGTAGATCATACTGTCTCCTTTTCAGTACACCACAGGCTTTTCTGTTTTATCCAGTTTGCCCTGTATTGAGCCAAACAGCTTCTTTGGCCAAGACACCTTTCAGAGAATCATTAATCTTGGTTTGAAGATGTCATTTTGGAGCATCTGCCACTTTCCCCGGACTTCCCTTCCAGCAGTTCATCCCCACCACTGTGGGTGTACTTGCACCCTCCCATTAAATCAGCTCTGTCTGCTTTGTGATAAGCAGAACAGCCTGAGCTTTGCAAGCTGCACTGAAAGACACTTTTCCACAGCAGGTCTCCCAGCCCAGGGACATGTTCACCCAGAATCCTTCATCACTACACTGTCTAAACTACAAGAAGTCTCGATCTTCCCAGCCAGCACAGCTCCAGGTGCTCCTCAGAAGGAGCAGGCCGGGGTCAATGTCAACAAAAAGATCTCACGGCAGAGAGTGCAAACCAGCCCCAAAAACTACCTTAGTCTCAGCCCCCTAGCCATGGGCAGACCTCGTCTGAGGCACCAGGGCCCATGCTTCCCGCTGTGGTTTTGGAAACCAGCATCAACCCTCCACTAAACGTGAGCAACACCAATATAACAGCATTGGCCAGCGCGGCTGAGCTCCCAGAGACCGAAGGGCAGAACGAGAAACAACAGGAGATGGAGGCAAGCCGGCACAGCCCCACAGAGCTTATTTCTAAACTCACACGCCGCATGGGCTGGCTGCCGGGAGCATCGCCGGAGCCGGGGCTGGTACCGGCACCTTTTGCCCAGGTCCTGCAGCCCCGCTCGGCAGCTCACGCGCGGTCCCACGGGAACGCTGAACTGATTGATTTAAAAGAATTACAAGGGCTCTGTGGAAATGATTTGTTACCAATTAAGGCGGAAGTCAATTAAGGCAATTGGTACAGGTTAAAGAAAAGATGGCCTAAGAAATTCCTAATTGACAGGAAAAAAAAAAAAAAATATGAAGAATAGCCTTCCAGAAGCACTGCATTAACCAAAGAGACTGAGGATGCTGTGAGGTTTCACGAGTTCATGGTGTTTATGATCAGGAGGAGCACAGAACTCCAGAAGCTTGCTGTCTAGATGAACGGCTAAGAGATGGATATTGCATATCATCACTTGACTCTCAAGTGCTTTAATTTGCCTCTATTTCCATTTTCTCAGACACATTGTGTCTGCTCTATCTGGACTCTAACACTCATAGGTGAGTTTTCATGCATAAGCGACATATAACAGCACGCAACCTTTCACATCCACCCATCCAAACAAACAACATCCGCCGTTACAATTCCAGACATACATTTATATCCAGCTCAGGAAACCCCCCCCGAGCCAAAAATATTTGGAGGCTGGAAATATCCTCAGACATCAATCACCTCTGCTCACCCAGATCCTGCTCTTCCTGGCACAGGCTTCTGGTCACTGCTGTCCCTTGGAGAAGAGCATCAGCCCACGCAACCCAGACTGAGAGCTTTTGGAGGAGCCATAAGCTGCGGAGGCAGCAGGCAATCCCAGGGAACAAAGTGGTGAGGGCCAAAGGGTCAAAAAAGCAAAGACAGAGAGGTGGAGGTAGTGCTGAGGAGAGCCACCCCAACCCCTCACAGCAGGGCTGGAGCCCGCAGAAGCCCCCGGAGGTGGCAGGACCGGGGCCCCCACGGAGGGTCCCGGGGTCAGACCCCTCTGGGACGGCAGCAGCGCGGTCCCACACGCCGGCAGGACAACATTCCTGAGAAACCCACTCCGTGGTGCCGGCTGAGCTCCTGGTGCAACCCAGCCCTGGTCCTGGGGGAGAGCGGGGCAACGCTGTCCACGAGCGCGCAGGAGCACGGCCGTCCCATCCACCCTGCCAGGAGCGAGCTGCCCTTGTCCCACCAGCACCACGCCAGGCGCTGGTGACCAGCGGAAGCTCTCGTACCTTACCGACTGCTGTGTGAGCGGGTGGTTGCACCTCATCCGCCCCCGGGGATATCTACAGACCATCTGCTGAAGACCTGTCACCACCTCCAGCCTCCACCTCCCACCCCCGGGAGCTCCGCTCCCGCAGGTGCCGGCACCCACATCCATTGCAGGGTCCTGTGGTCCTTTGCAGGAATAACTCTGATAATGCTGCGGACTTCAGATGGAGCTAAATCACTTGCCTAGTATGAAGGATGCCTTCCTTGGTGACATTTTTAACAGTTTTTAAGGAGCATATTGCCCAGCTGGAAATGAGAATCCATCAGGCAACAGCATATATCGTAGGTCCTGGTCAGTAAGTGGAAAGAATTGGGGTTTATGGCTCAATAAATCATAGATCTTTCAATTAGATGAGTAGCTTAATTACTCTGCTGGATTTAGCATCCTACCTCTTTTGTAAGATCGTATTCTTTTAATGGCAACACAGCAGTTACACAAGAGCCTGACAAATTATGCTTCATTCCTTTCTATTCAGCATCCGAACTAAAGCAGATGGGACACTACATCTTAAATGCATGAAATTACTCTGAACATACAACTTCCTTTGACTTTCTGTAGATTATTCAAAATAAATGGCATCCCATGAACCCTCTCTTCCACCGGGCAGAGGATTTGCTTCATTTTTGTGATTCTCTCTAAACAGAAAAGCGTAATTGAATATGAGAACAGTGAGATAAGCACACGTTTACGAGTGGGTATTGGGTACCTCAGTGGGACCAGACTTGTGATGCTTCGACTCCTGGTTGGAGCAGCCACCAGTGATGCCCCGGCTGCCCTGGGGACAGCACCTGCATGTCCCTGCCATCTCCTTACACCAGTCTCCTCCGAAGCCCAGGCCTCTCGGGGCCGGCAAACGGGGCACGTTGTGGGCGAGCAAAGTCAAAGGGAAGGCTGCAAGAGATCATCCAGCTTCACCAAATACTGTCACCTGAAGCGTGTCTGCTTGCAAGGAGTTCAGGACAGTTCCAGACCTGGTGTCACCACATCTGAGTGATAAATGACATAATCCAGAACACAGCACTAGGACACGGTGAGAAACAGCTAGTTCCTTAAAAACATCTGAAGGTCAGGTTTGGCTGTTAGGGCTTCGCCAAGCCCCTACTGATCATCCAACCCAGACGGCACACGGTGCTGCGGCCCAAGGAAAAGCAGTCCTTGCCCCCCAGAGAGATCGCAGCAGAGCCCCGGAGCGTGCCAGCCCCCACAGCCCAGCCACTCCTCTGAAGGCAGGTTTTTCTCGAGAAGTCATCCACATTCGGGCCATGCTTGGCTTTGAACATAGGTTAAGAATGAAAATATGAGGTAGACATGAGGGAACAAGGTGAGAGGAGCTGCGCGAGGGGCTGTGGTGACTGCAGAGAGCCCCGAGCCCAAGGCTTTGGCAAAGCTGAAGGCAGTTCAGATTGCAAGGAACTGGTGTGATTTCACTTATTCATCACACACCTCAATGCACGAAAACAAAGCTCTTGAAATAAGAAAACTAGTCTCCAGCCAGGAGAAGAAAGTGCTCCCAACAGCAAACTCCCTTTTCGCTTAGGAAGCATTTCTCTAGACTTTGCACGGACCAGAACATCCCCTGTCACCTCGTGCCCCTCAGGCTGCCCGGGGCTCGCTGCAGCGAGAGCCTGTCCCTCCGTCCCGCGGCCACCGGAGCAGCCGAGCGCGACCCGTGGGGCTGAGACCGTCGAGCCTCGACCCTCAGGCTGTCCCCAGCACCCGCAGCCACGCGGGTCTGAACAGCAACTGCTGCTCCCGGCCGTCTGCAGCAAAACACCGTGCTCTAGTTTCTTATCACCCCGAGCATGCACTGTGTGAACCCTTCATAGGTTTACAATACAAGGCGCTCGTTCCAAGCGCATTCCCCCGTGTTATGTAAAGGTTCTAGCTCAGCTCAGGCTGGAAGTGTGTCTGGCCTGAGCAAGTCGGGGCCGGCAGCTGGCAGAAGCTCTGCTGTGCCGTAAGCACAGGCTGGCATTCCCCCTCCAGCACCCGTGGGGCAGAGTGGGCGAGGGGAGGGCGCGGGCCACCCAACACCGCGTGGAGGAAGGTACCGGTGGTCTCTGCAGAGCAGCCTCCTGCTCAGGGTCTCAGGGCTCCTGCCCTCTCTGCAACAGCACGAACTCAGCCCTGCACCGGCCCGAGCTGGCTCCAGGCTGCAGCCCTGCAGCCCCCGGGACCGGAGACGTGGCCACGCTCGCCCAGCCAGGCCCCGGGGGAAGGGCTCCGCTCCCGTGCCGCACCCCGAGCATCCCTCCCCGCATCCCTGAGGCATCTCCCAGCCAAAGAGCAGACGCTGTGCCATCGTGCAGCCCTCGGCATGAAGGGCCAAGCCACACTTCGCTGCTGCTGCACAGCTGCAAACTCTTCGCTTCGGGACCCACACCGAAGTAAGTAACACTAAGAATTTATAACTGCTTCCTGGATTTTAAGCGTGGCTGCAGGGGTGTAACCAATACATGCATGATTCAAACACCTGAAACCTCCCACTACCAGTTTCTGGTTTAGCTGTCCCACCTCTTTCCAGTTAGGTACCAGTGCAGCACAGGCTGCCTGCAGCGTAGCCGCTCTCAATAAAGATTAAATTTTTAAACAAGATTGTCTGGGGGCTGAGCAGCTCCCGAGTCCCACAGTCACCATGTCTCAGGTCAGGTTATCAGTACTTCTACCTGTGGTGGGCAACTGTTTCCTGCTGTTGTCCCGCACTCTTTACATGGATCAGGACACTTTACAAGTTATAATTGGAGATATTAGAGATCTTTGAGACATCAAACCTCATGTAACTTTAGCAGCCTTCCAAAAAAAGAAAGGGGAAAAAAGTCTCTGCATAGCATTAGCAAAGCTTGCATCCAGCAGAGCACCAAAGATCAATGACATTCCCATGCCCAGAGGAAAGGAGAGCTGCTCTTCTGTCAAGGAACGTGCACGTTCACAAACCGCCGCAGCGAAGGGCCCCGAGGAGAGGTGCGCGCCGACACGCACCGCTCCCGGCAGCCCTCGAGACAGCACGGCACATTTGACTTGGGGGGGGGGGGGGGTTGTTTGCCAGCACCCAAACTAATAATTTACATCCACGTACATCTCGCTGAAGCACTGGAGATAAACAAACACAGCTTTTGACGCAGAACGGACCAGACACTTTTCACCCAGCTGAGTGCTGAAGGCCTGACAGGCAGCAAGCGGCAGCGGGACCCACCAGCAAACCCAGCCCAGCCCCGACGGCTGAGCACACCACAGGCGAGAACTCCGGGAGAAAAATCAGCAAGGTGTCTGGGGAAAACAGACTGTCGTGAATTTTCCAAAAGGATCTGCTGGCGGCCGTCCTGCTCAGCTCTTCCAAGCTACGGAATTCTACTGGGGGAAGCTCTTGCCTGCTAGCAGAGTGTCCCTGGGCTAGCGCTGCAGGGCAGAGCCTGGGTGCAGGGCAGGGCTCCACCAAACACCGCCGGGTCCTGCCAGCCTGCCCGGCCCCTCTCCATGGACCCCCAGCCCGGAGCACCCCTGTTACCACACCAGCCAATTTAGCTGCTGCTCCGTGCCAGGGACACATCACTGGCACAAACAAGGCTGCGAGGCCCCACTTGATTTTACATGCCCGGCTCTGGGGTGCTAGAACACGCAGAGCTCCGAGGGCCGGGCGCTGGCAGAGCCAACGGCAAGGGTAATCTCCAGGAGAGCGGCAAGAGCTCTGTCAGCACCCACAGGGACAAGGAGCACCCGAACTGGAGCACCAGCAAGTGACAGGGAGCTGGAGGGATTTAATCAGCCTGGCAGAGCTGGCAGACAAGTGCCCAGAGCCTAGAGGAGCTCAGACTGTGCCTCTGGGCACCCAGAACCACCTGCCAGACCTGAACATCTTGACCCTTGGCCATCACTCATCCCTCCACACCATCAGCCAAGAGGAGCAGCCCAGGAACATCTGTGGGGTGTACCAGTCCCAGGGGAAGCTTTGGCAATTGGTGCAAAATGCACCTTTATCTCATCATGGCTTCTGAGGAGTCCAGGTTTTGAGAAAAACCAAGCCCTTCCCATATACTAAACAGACTACCTGATCCATGCAGTGACTCCCCTTCTCACTTTCTTTCCATTGCACCTCATGAGTTATAGATCTTTCACACTCATAAAAGATAATCACCCTTCATGGGTGAAGTAGCCTCTATTTATACCCCAGCAGCAGGATTGATAGACTGTGCAATTAAAACAGGAGCTGCAGCAGAAGGACTGGGCACAATTCCTGCTAAAGGGAAAAGCCAGTATTTAGGTATTTTTATCCCTTGGGTAGAAGCCCAAGAGTCAAAGATTTAATCCCAAAGCTTAGCCGTGGCACTTCCCCAGATCAGCATGGCAGGTTTGCACCAGCCCAGGTTCCCTGCTGGGGTTTTGTCCCAGCGCTGCCAAAGAGTGACCTGCCGCTGAGCAGAGCCCCGTGCCCACACAGCTCCCTCGGCCAGCAGCAATCAGGGGTTTCCAGCAAACACCCCGGGCTCCCCAGGCCCGCTCCCAGCACCAAGAAAACCCGAGGCTCCCTGCCCCGTTTCCTGCACACGTGGCCCCTGCCCAGCCAGACGCGGGTTTTGCACAAGCAGCAATACAGCTCACGTGCTGCAAACACGCGTGTGCACCACGGCTGCTCCGGGCACAGCACCACGGTGCCCACCCAGGACCTGCAGCCGCATCCCCAGGCTCCTGCCCAGCGTCCTGCAGCACCACGGGGGTGGCTGACATCCCTGTCCCCGGAGCCCGGGCCCACTCCCACCGAGCCCCAGGGGGGTCTCTGCCGCCCGCAGCTCCGCCGGGGCGCGGGGGGGGGGGCTTTATTTACCTTGTTAATTTCCGAGGGAGGCGTTTTAATTGCTTTAAATTACTGCTGGAAAAACTGGAGTGGTCAACAATCAATCAGGCTGATTTACCACCCCGTGCCCACCCGCTGCGAGCCAGCAATCAGCTGCCGCCACAAGATCTATTATTGATGAACTTTGAGGGGCTGCTAATTAGCTGCAAGTGCACATCCCGCCCCCCCCCCCCCCAGCATCGCTGGGCTGGCAGAGCAGCAGCGGGTGCCCCGGCACCGTGTCAGTCGCTGCTGCCCAGGCCAGGGGACCCGCAGGGCACGGGTGGCCATCAGCCCCCATCCCGGGGCCAGCGGCTGCCGCACAAGCCAGCGCTGGCTCAGCCTCCCCAGGCCGGGCTCCGCAGGCAGCAAGCACTGCCTGGTAAACAGTATTTATCACTGCCATTATTAGATTACTTAAAAGAAATCTTCTTTTGAATGGGGCTATGAAGCCAGGAACTCCCTCTGTGCATTTATCTCCTATGCCATTAAGTGGAACAGCATTAGGGTTACCACAAACACCTTAATTACTGCTGGCGTAGGCTGCTCCCGGGGCTGGGGGTGCGTGGGGGCACCAGGGGCTGCTCCACGCCCGGGCACCACACCAGACCCCAGAGCATTTGGGGACCAGAGCAGAGGGCTGACAGCTGCTCGCGGGTCACCGAGACCCACATCCACCCAGGGCTGGGTGAGATGCCTCCAGTGACCACGGGAGCATCCCCGGGGGCAGGAGCTGGCTCCTGGGGGCAGTGCAAAGGGGAGGCTCCAGCACAGCCCACGGGTGCTTCCCCAGCAAACCCCGACCCAGCTCCCGAGAGATGGGACAGGGGAGAAGGCTGCGCCTTCCCCAAAACACAGGGGACAACCGTGGTGGGGGGAGTAAAGCTTCCTGAGAAGCAGAGTCCCCCGGCACAGACCTGTACTTAAACAGAAGCAGTGAGGGAAGAGGGTGGCATTGCCATTCTGGGCAGGAAACCCCGGATCCCATCCCCTGCCAAGAGCACCTCGGCAGCAATGGGTGCTCGCGTGCCAGTCATCCATCAGCCCACTGATCTCATCCTTGATTTTCACGGACATCTTTGATTTTTTCATCATAAATTCTCCTTGTTCCTCACTGGAGGCTGACAAGGATTTTAAGTACAGGATGAAATGGAGAATATTAAAGTAGCTGCTATTCTATTGTGCCTATCAGCTGTTTCATTTCAAATGCTGTCCTTATTAATGAAAACGCCATAACACTTTAAGACCCTCTGTTAAGGCCTTCAAGGACATTGATGAAATGAAGCTTTCCTTAGAAGACCCTTCCTTTTCCCCAAGTTCCCCCCATTTTAAATGGGGGGGGGGGGCAATGGAGGCACGAGTCAGCCCCCCTCAGCCTGCACCAGCTCCTCCTACCAGATCGCTGCCGGGTGGCCCTGACACTGGTGACACCCACCAGCCACGCTGGCCCAGGTCCCCTCGCACAGCCCCGCGGTGGCAGGAGTGCTGGGCGTGGGGTACAGGGGGACAACTGCTGGGGGGGGACCTGGCAGGGATGTGACCGAGGCTGGGTAACATCTCCTGATCTGCGAGGAGGGCGAGAGGCGGCGTGGGGCCAGCCAGGGCTTTGCAGCACCGGCCACACGTTCTCCAGCCCACGTGATGGGGTGGCACGTCCCCCCCACCCCGCCATGGGGACAAGGGCCCTACCTCAGAAAGCTCCTCATCAGACCAGTCCTGACAGATGCTCCTGGCCACGATCCCGGGAGCCCGAGGAGCAGGGCCAACCCTTGGGGTGCCCGAGCAGAGCGGCAGCACCAGCCACAGACGCCCCGGCACAGGGACCCCTGCCTGCAGCTCCAGCAGGGCCAGGCCACAGCGGCCCCAACCCTCGCTGCCAGGGAGGCTGGGGGCATCAGCTCCCCTTCCCCACCTGGGAGAAAGCAGCTTTAGCATCCTCTCCTTGTCATAATCCCATCAAAGCGCTCCCGGCCGAGGGCTCCTTCTCGCCCGGGGTGCTGCTCCGCGCCCCTTCCACGGGCATCCACGCATCACCCGTGCCAGCCACCTCTCCCTGGCAAGCCCATCCGCAATTTTTTATCTCCAGACGTAAAGCAGCAGTGCCCTGCAGCTCCTCCACTAACAGGTGATTAAAAGTGCATAAAGATTTACTCATTTCCTCTTCCTGGTGTCAGTAAGCAACGTGAAAAATAAATATTCCGAGCACTCAAATATTAAGACTCCAGATTCACAGAGGGAAATGATGACTCCAGGCTACGAGGCAGAGGTTTCCAGACAGCTGCAGGAGGGGACTGCTTGCTAATTCTGCTTCACAACCGCTCACTTTGTGCTGCCGCGGCAGCTTCGATGCGTTTTTCTCAGTTAAGGTGCTCAGCGCGCTGGCTTTCAGCAAGGCAGAGCTGCTCCGCGCCAGGGAGGGTCCCCAGCATGGGTCTGGCCTGTGCTCCCGCAGCCCCCAGCCCCCCCCGGCCCTGGTCTATCAGGGCATAAGCACGCTGCTCCTTCCCAGGACAGGGCTGGACTCGGAGAGGTGCCCTCCCAGGGGAGGGGGTCTCTGCTCCGGTACACGGGCCAAGAGGCTCCAGCCGCAGCCCCCAGCCATGGCACGGTGCCGAGGCGGCCCAGGCTGCCGTCAGGCTCTTCTGGGTTAAACAGCTCCAGCCTTTGCAGGCAGGAGCGGGGCCGATGCTCAGAGTTTGTGCAGCATTCCTGACCTGCCGCCAGCACCGCTTATCTCCGCCGTGCATCTCATTCCCGCTCCCAGGCCGGGAAACAGCCACAGTCCCGGGAGCGAGCGGGAGACCTTGCTCGCACCGCGTTTACACCTGGAAGATCAGTTGCTTATCCGAAGCTGTGCAAACTTTGTAGGCCTGGAAACGGGGCTGAAACCCTTATGCAACCACCCGTCTGAGCCAGAAACGGCCCAAGAGCGGCTGACACCATCGCTCCCAGCAGCCTGACGCTTGCATGGTTTGGCCTGAGGCAAGGAAGGTGTAAAACCTGAACCGAGCCAGGAGCGGGTCCGTGTGCTGAGCATCCCCGTGCCTCCAGAAAGGGACGGCCTTCTGGATGATGCTGAGGTGGCACTTCTGTGCTCCCAGCACACACGCCCGCGCAGCCAGGAGACTTCTGAGGCCGGAGAAGGGGAATCCCACGCCGAACAGCGCCTCTGGGCCATGCCCAGGTCTTGTCCTGCGTGAGACCTTCCCCTGCAGAACTTCTCTCCATACAACCTTTACCCAAGGAGAATAAGCTGCAGGAGTCGCAGGTTTGAGCTCTCGGGGGATCACTGCACCCTCCCTCAGGCCACCAAGGCCTTTCCTCTTCCAAACACAGAGCCCAGCACGACCACAGCCTTTGGTTTGCGTCACATGCCCAGAGGAAGATGTGACCACCCGCTCCTCACTGCCGCCGGTTTGTTCCAGCCCAAGAAAAGCGCTGGTTTGCATTCAGACACGCCGAGGTCACCCACAGACACCGCACCCCTGCTCCCCTTGGCTGGAGGGGGACCCCCGCAGCTCCACAGCGGGGAGCTGGGAGTGCAGAGCCCCCAGTGCAGCCCCTCACGGTGGGGGGACCCTCCTGGGCAGGGAGACCAGCACCCTGCTGCAGCCAGGGCACAGCGCAGCATTCGGATCCAGCCCCGGCTGCTCATCATCAGGCACCCAGCAGCATTAACACAGAACAACGGCCCTAATCCCCAGCAGTTTATCATCACCACTGTATTAGCCTCCATGAAAATTACATTTTGATTTGTCCATTGATTTTTAAACTTTCAAATCAGCACAAACTCACTTCTTACCTGCTTCCTCCTTATCACTGCTGCTTGCTCCCTGGGATTTGCCTTTGCCTTTCCCTTCCCTGGCTCCTGCTTTATAAAAACACACCCCTGAAAGCAACACTGCACCATTTAGCACATTAGGGCTTCCTACTCCAGTAAGAACCCATTGGTTCCAGGGCACAGCTGCTGCCAATTACCACTACTTAACTGGCACATTAAACACATAGTAAGGAATTAGGAGTTTCGGTCTGCTCTCTACTTAACAATAACAAAGTCACTTGACCTTTTTTCAGCCACCACAATGGCTGTGTAAGTGACTGCTTGACAAATGCGCTTTGTAATGGTCTCTGTTCTTTCTCATGCGACTGGTGGAACAGTTAATATCTTGAGTCACAGCATTAAGACCAGTGCTCGTGATTAATTTAAGATGTCAATTAATCACCCCAAATGGACTGGTTTGTCATCACTTCCTAATGGGAAGATGTTGATTTGTCCCACAGAATTTGTAATAGGAACCCAGACTGAAGCCCTTCGACCCAGCTGAGGCTGCTACACTAGTGCCAACGAGAGAGAAAGAAAAAAAGAAAGAGAGAAAGAAAACACTTCTACATACAAGCGTTCAATTTTGTTCCCATTTTAAAAGTCACACCACCCCGGGAAGAGCTCTCATGTTTTTGCCAGTGCTGATTTTGACCTTAGACACCTTCTCCGGCAATCAGGCGCGTCTCCACGGTGCAGGGCGAGCGGGGCCGTGCCAGGGCGGGTGTCGGGGACACCCCGCGCTCCCTCGGTGGGGGACACCGTCCCCAGCCCGACAGGCAGCCCGGGGCAGCCCCAGGCGCTGGTCCCTGGCCCTGCTTCCTGCACCCAGAGCGCGCCGAAACGCGCCGAAACTGCTCGGCAAGGGGCAAGGGAGCAGGCGGCCCAGCACGGCGGAGCAGGGCTGCTCCGGGGACCCCCAGCCCCCTCCTCGCCAGGATCCTTCGGAGGGAGATGCTGAGCCTGCCCGCCTCAGCCTCCTCCGGTCCCTCTCCTGCCCTTTTTTGCTCACTTTGCTGGTACTAGCTAAATGTGACGGCAAATGGGTTCCCAGCCATCTCTTGTCGAACAACCCAGGCCCCGCGTTCTCTTTGCTGGAAGCCTGAGCTGAAGTGAGAGGTCCTTTCTAACGTCAACGAATGTCTTATTCCTATACACAGATGAATGGGTTCAGGTGGGACTTTCAGAAGCGCCCAAGCCTCATGAATATAAATGAGACTTGTTCTTCTAGGTCACACATGGAAATCCTGCCTTAAGTCCTTGCCTTACACACGTTCTCATTAGGAGGGTCCTGCACGGCAGTTCATGCTGCAGCTGCCCAAGTTCACACGGGAAGAGCTGGGGGGGATGCCAGGGAAAGGCACCCCCTGTGCTTCGGACACAGTGTTGTACCGGGCCAGCGGTTACCCTGAGCCAAAGGAGTTCAGATGTGCAACGCCGGCGCAATTCTTGCAGCCATGCTTTCTCACGTGTATAAACAGCTCTCCGGCTTAAGGTATCCAGTGCATACTGCACTCTAATTTTACACTGCCTTGTTTGGAGATAAAAAATCCAGGTCCAGTCCTTAGAAACCCCACACATTCCTTCTCTCTAGTGTAGACAGCAAGGACTAGAAAAATCTTTGATTTTAGCTGGACAAAGAAGACATTGATGATTTCAAATCTGTCCTTGGTTTCTTTTTATAGAAACAAGACATGTGCAGCGATGATTCAGAAATGTAGCTCTAAAGACTGCCAGTGCTGCTTTGTACCAGTTCCTCTGAGCTAAAGAGCGAACCTCTGCAGACCCCTCCTCGCTCGGAGCCGCCTGCCAGGGGTCCGCGGACCAGGACCCGTGCTGGGCCTCGGCTCTCATCCTGCCGGTTGCGGCCGGCAGCCCCACTCCTGGAGGGCCAGCAGAAGCCCCCCAGGCGCTGGGAGCGTTGCAGTGCTCCACACCAACGGTCAGGACATGTCAGCCGGTCTGACACATGGTATGGTGGCTGCGGACAGGCGCTGCCGAGCCCTGCAGTTTTGTTCCATTTCTTAAAAATACGTTGTTTACTGCGTCTGCACTGATTGCTGAGCCAAATGCCACTGTGGCCAGCACACGCTGCCTCCAGAAAGTCCATCCCTGACTTCAGATTGTGTAAGAACATCCTCCACTGGGAAATGCAAATGCCCAAAATACCCCTGCACCAGCCCTCACACTAGGAACAAGCTCCAAGTTTCCCTGTGCTCTAGATGAGATGAACAGGCTTTGTCTGAAAAAAAATCGTGGGCAATACCGTGACAACCGCGGTGAAAGGGAACTGAGTCTTTCTGGATTTCAGGTGGAGAAGTTCCTACTCAACCTCCATCTCTTTACTTTCTGCAGTGCAGCGCTGACGGTGCAACAACACGTCGGTGGTCTGCCCCACCTGCCCGCGGCGGCCGAGGGGTCCCCGTGTCCCTCTGGGCACCCACAAAAGCCGGCGAGGCCCGTGTGCGTGCAGGCGTGCGCCGGCGGCGGGCTGGGAAGCCGGCTGCAGAGCCCTGCACCCGACCCAGGCGGGGAACCTCCTCCCCAGCACCCTCACCAAGGGGCTTGCGCAAACGAATTGTGAGGAGGTGCGGTAACGGCTGTGGTTATGCTCCTCGGCCCGAGCAGTGAGCAGTGGCACGGGGAACTGAGCATCCTCCTCCTCTTCCTCCTCCTCCTCCTCCTCCTCCTCCTCCTCCTCCTCCTCCTCCTCCTCCTCCTCCTCCTCCTCCTCTGGGTGCAGGGCCGAAGGCTGGATGCGGCGCTGCGCAGCCCCAGCCACCGTGGGGACAGCAGGTCCCTCAGGAACGCGGCGGCCAGGCACCCCAGCTGGGTGGTTTATCTTTGCCTTTTATAAATGACTCTGCTTTACACTCCGAGAGCTGTGAGCTTTCTTTAACCGCCACAAAATGCCCTTTCCATGCGCATTACCAGCTGTAGGAGCGTCTGCTGTTTGAGTGTTGACAGGGATGGATGTGTTGACAAAGGCAAACTTTCACCCACAACTAGTTGCTAATACAACACAAACCTGTCTGCTGGGCCTGCTGATGGGATGTAAAACGTAAGGAGTGCTTTCCACAGACAACTAACTGACAAGCTTACCGAAAGGAGGGGAAAAGCACCGTTCTGATGGAAATAGGAAGCAGGGGCTCCGCACCACAGTTTCCTCTTTCTTCTAGAGGAACCGGGCTGGGAGAGCCTCCAGCCAGCAGCGCGTGTTTGCAGATACCTCCCGCTCCTGAATTGGCTCCTTGTCTACAGTCTCCTGCACACGGCGAGGATGTGTATTAAAGCGAGTGTTATCGCAGCAGTGGGGCTTAATGAGCTCAGTGTGCTGGGAAGCAGCGTGCCGCACGGCAGCGCACGCCAGCCACCCGCACACCGCTGTGCCCCCGTCTCCTCTGGCACCAGCCTTTAACTTTTATTGACAATTAATACCGCAGGAAGAAGCCCCGTCACCAAAGCAAAGAAAAACCCAGGGCTGTTCTGCAGCACCATCATTTAGATATTCGTGAAACAGCTAAATAAAAACGTCAGCTTCTGGCAGATAGAAAAAAATATTTCAGACTTTTCAACAGATCTGCTGCACGAGACTGCCCGTGACCAGACTTCACAGTCGCTGATGCTGCCTAAGACCAAACTGCCGGGGAAGCAATCCTCCTCTCCCGGATCACAGCCGGCACCGAGACTCAAGAGACAGCTAACGCCTGCGAACACCCTGACTTACTTCAAGGGGCTATTTCCTTGGCTGCACTTTTCCAGGATGTTTCTGGGTCACTTGCTACCGTATGAGGCATTACCTGGACTCGTGTGAGCTGTGTCACCCCTAATCAGTCTCACACTGCGGCAATAAATAGAGTCCAAGTGGAGACAGAATTTTTTTTCCACTCCAAAGTCTGTGAGAGAAAGGGCTGTTGGAGTCGGAGATTGAGCATCACCTGCCTCTGGCTCCCATGCAGCTCCCAGCAACGCGTAAAACTCCAGGCTTTAAGTTCACAAGGCATATTAATCATGTAACAAAGAAGTCACTTGGGATGTTAGAAAATAAGCTGGAAAAAATAAACTAGAAGTGGGGTGCAGATGAAACAAAGCCCACAGAAGGTGTAACAGAGATGTATAATTGGGCTCTACCACACTGCCTCAATGTCCAGTAATGCTAGCCATCAAAACAGCTTCATCCTTCCCTTGTCACTTGTTTTTTCGTCCTGCAGCCGTACAGAGATGTGGGGGCTGGCTGGCACGTGGGCCCTCAGCCCCCGGCTCGGGTCAGCGCTGTCGGCCCCACAGCTTGCTGTCAGGGCATCCACCACGCTCCAGCTCCGCATGAAGACACCCAGGGTAGAAGCGTGCTCCCGAGGCTGCAGGGCTGGCTCCCCCAGACGTCCTGGCTCTGGCACGGCTCTAACGGGACTTCTTCGACCTCACGCTGACATGTGCAGCATCTGCTCTTCTTTAGCGTCTTTGTAATGATCCACATATCCCCCCGTGCTGGCAGGTACCTCTCCAGGAGCAGAACCTGGCTCACTGCACGCCCAGGGGCCCATGAAATCCTGCTCTCTCGTCAAACCCTGTGAACCGTGCTCCTCTTCCCAGAGCTGCGGGAAACATACTCTTTTCCTACAAGTTCCCATGAAATCACAAAAATGTGGGGGCCTGGGGGGAGGAAGGACTGCTTTTCCCGCCCGTTCACTGCCTCCCATGGAGGAGGTTTTAAAACAACTGTCCTTCTGTCCATGTGCGATTTGCTGCGCGGCAGCCACAGGACGGGTCCTGCTTGCTGGGCTGTGCAGGGCCACCAGCGCTCACCCCACAGGGCGGCTGCGTTGGGGACCCCCCGGTCAGTGCTATGAGCCTGTTTTTAACGGGGTGACCCCAAGAAAGTTGAACGAACTCCCCTGTGCACACGAGACGAGCCCAGCTCGGGCAGGAGCAGGCACAGCGTGGCACCCAGCGTGCCGCTTGCTGGGATTTTCTCTACGGCTTTTGCTGGCCAAAAGCTCCATGACTAAAAACGTCAAATCTGGAATTTTAACCCATAACAAACCCATGAAATCTCAGCTGCATTTCCATGAAAGCATCCAGCCCCTTTCCTAGACACGCCTGGGCTCACGCTGCGGGATGCCGGTGCCTTGGTGCCAGCACCGGCACCTCCAGCAGAGTCACAGGGCTGCAGCAACTGGTGCCAACGGGGGAAACTGGTCTTACTGGGCAGTCAGGTCCCAGGGAGGGAGGTACAAGTGGCACAGACCTTCCCACCACTCAGGAGACTTCCCGAGGGTCTTCCCCAGCCATCACAAACATGTTCCTCTGTCCGTAGAAGAATTATTTCTAATTCACACCAGCACAGAGGGGAACCACGAGGCAGGAAACGCTCTCCATCTCCACAGCCCCCACGGCAAACCCATGGCAGGAGATGGCCAGAGACCCTGCACCAGGGCAGTGCCACTCTGCAGCTCATCCTCTCACACTGACAAGGAAGGATTTCGGCATGAAATCACCGAGTGTGAGACTACACCGCAGACGGCCATGTCAATTAGGGAACAAAACCTCCAACGATTAATTTTCTTCCGTTAAAATCACTCTTAAAATTGATTCAGAAAAAGCAAAGTAACAAAAGAAAATATTAATCTATTTATTATATCTCAAGCCTCTTAGAATAAAAGTAATTGCATGCAACAAGCGTATGGAGAACGCCCAGGGAGTGGCAGTACCCAGCGGGATAGCAAAAGAGACCAAGGTGAGCTAAGGAACAGCCTTTGAAAAGTTCCTGCTTTATTCAGACTTTGGAGCAGCAAAAGCCACTGGGCTCACTGTTCCCAGGCTCGGGAAGCAGCAGAGCCATTGTCAAGGAGCCGCAGCCCCCCCCCCACAGCCCCCCCCGCTGCCCACCCGGCTCGGCCCTGTCCCCACATGGGACGCAGACCCACAGGCCCGACAGCCAGCACCGAGCTGCTGCGCGAGCCTCGAGCTGCCGGCGCAGCCACACGGGCTCACGGAGAGAGCCTTTTCCGTGCCAAATCCAGGGGAAAGAGCGGCTCTGCCCTTCGGGTGGGGAGGGCACAGCCCCGCTGCTGATCCTGCCCCGGGTGCAGAGCAGGGCTCGCCTAATGCCGCCATTGGGCTCATCTCGCTCGTTCCAGAGCCGCTCTGCTGTTTCATTTATTATTTGCCCTAAAACAGATGCTGGAGCTGCAGCACGTCCTCTCCACCACCGTCCGGGAGCGGCGGGGAGCACGGCCCTGGGAGGAGGCAGCTCTGCTGCGCGGCGGCACAGCTCTGATCTAACCGGGAGTGACACGGCGGCTCGGGGTGCTCGGCTGCGCCCACCCACCTCCTGTGCTGCTGGGCATTTTATTCGCAGCGTCGCAACATGGAAAAAGTTACAGCCAAAGCCCAGCTATCGTGGGCAGCCAGGCAGCCTGCAGGAGAAGGCTCTTTTGTCACCAGAGCCCCACGGCACAAAAGCAGAAGAGCGGTAACCCCAAAGATAATTTCCTTATTCTGATCGGGGATCAATTGACCACTTGCTCCCGTTTGTTCCCCCCTGGGACCGGTGGCCTCCAGCTCTGAATGCAAAGCAGTCACTCCTTATTTCCAAATGCAAATGAGGTCTGTGAAAGGCCTTGCTTTGAAACCAGTATTATCCCCCGGGGTCCCGACCCTCCTCGCCACGTCCCTCACCCCAACCTCTATCTCTGACTCTGCGCTCTGCCTTCCCAGAGTAACAAAGGTTAGGGGAAATAAAAGCAGAGCGATTACCATCTGGGAATCATCAAGCAGGAGCCCAGAGGGGAAGGAGAAGGCTGCAGAGACCCGGCTGACCCCACGGCCCGACACCCGTGCATGCCTCAGCCCAGCCGAACCCCGGCAGCCTGGCAGCACCCGCTGGGGCACAGCACGAGGGGTCCCCCGGGAATGGCGGGGAGGGAGGCAGGGATGGGGACAGGGGTGGGATGGGGATGGGGACGTCCCACAGCTCCACCCTTCCCGTGTCCCCTCGCAGGCGGCCGTGCCCCTGAATGGGGCGGCTGCTCCTCCTGCTCATCAATCAATTCCTGCTCTGTCCACTTCGGAGCCTGGAAATAAAACCTCCCTGTAAATCTCCACCACAGCCGCTCTGTTTTGGTGGCGGAGGGCCCCACATTCCTGAGTTTCAGGCTGCAGCCACGTCTTCAAGAGCGGAGCCACAAGAGCTTTCTGATGGTTAATTGCTGGCACACTCTCACTGAAAACATGAAACACCCCCTGACAAGCCGTGTGATTTATTACTGCCCACTGCAAAACGGAACAAAATCAATTGGCTATTACCTCACTTAGCGAAGGCTTGTCACCGCCTGGGAGCAGGGTGTTAAAAATAAAAGCCAGGCACGGCCCGGCAGCAAGCCCCCACGCTGGGGCCGCTCCACCTGCTCCACAGCAGATAACACCGGGGCCACGCCGGAGACCCGCTCTGCTTTTCCTAATCGTTGCCACGCTGGTGCAACACCAGCTCATTCCTGCTTTGCAGTTATTAATTATACAGATGTCATCGTGAGCGCCGCGTACAGTTAATTTTGCGAGAGACGCAGAGCAATGACAGAATATTTGTTTATGACAGAAATGTATTGCGTAATTAATAAAATCCATGTGACCCAGGCAGAGCGGACCCTCCGTGCCCAGGAAGTCACCCCACGCCAGCCATGGCATTGGGACCAGCCTGGCACGGCCAGTAGAAAATGGCCAGCACGAGCACCAGGGAAAGGGACCGTTCGCCTGCGTGTCCGCATGCGACGGCCGTGGTTTCCCTTGGCTGCTGGCGCGTCTCGGAGAAGACAACCTCGGTGCGTCCAGCGAAGCTGCTGAACTCCCACGCTGTGGCAATGCTGATGCAGCCCGCCTCCGCCTGGCATTTCCAACAAAAACTGGCAGCTTCCAAACACGCAGGGGAAACCCACACATTGCCCTAGAAAACCTAGCAGACTGAAAGCCGCTCTAACAGCAACGCGCCTTATTTCCCCACTGCCAGGTCTCTTCCTCAGCAGGGAAAGGGAGCGAGGCAGGAGCCCAGCGCCGCAGGAGCGGCGAGGTCAGGGAGCGCTGGCTGCGGCCGCCGGCGGGACAGCTCGCAGGCCGGGGCTGGCACAGCCGCTCCCTTGGCAATGGCAACCGGTGCCAGTGAGAACGCGCCGCACCCGGGCAGCCCCGGTGCCGCCGAAATCACCGATGAGAGGCAGAGCCGCGGGAGGAGAGTCAGCGGCCCCACTCCCGCAGACGTTTTTATGGTCGGTCAGTGTCAGGGGCCGTGTCCTGGTGCACGTGAGCGCAGCCCCTGGGGCTCTGGTGGCACGTAAGTGGCCGAGGCACATTTGCAGGGTATTTCAGAAACTGAGTGGTGCCTCTCTTTGCATTTCATCGCCTTTGTCTCATTCCCAAATCACTTACAGGCTCTTCCAGTCATAGCGGGGAGATGCTCCTCCCATGAAGCTCCGAACTGCGCAAAGCATAAAGAGGCTGCATTATTTATAGACTCCGGATAGATATTTCACACGCGGTCCGGCCCATTCCCAGCATTCCCTCCATTCACAGATCATTAAGTAGCGCTTGCTGACATATAAGGCAATGCAAGCAGAGTGGTTAACTTTGAATATCGCCATCCAGCCCAGTGTTAAATGAGATTCAGGAAGTAATTGTCCAAAGAGAGGGGACAGCTTTTGCCCTGCCAAATAAAGCTCAGCTCAGAGCATCCATGAAAGCACCCAGCAATAACGTTTTCACAGGGGCACCGGGCTGCACAACCGTGTGCCGCCCCGCACCGCCCAGTCACCGCTGCGGTGCCAAGGGGGGGCACAAAGGCCACCTGGGGCCCATTAGCATCACTGTTGAGCCCAAAAGGGTTTTCCTTCCCACCGAGCTCACCGCAGCGAGGCAATCCTCCTTGGGGAACAGAAATCAAGGGTAGAAGCAGACCCCAACCCCTCTGACACGGAGCCTGGCGGTACGAGAAGGGGTCTCTGGTGCGAGCAGCCCGAGCAGAGGGCTGTGCTCGGGGATGTGCACCGTGGAGGTGCAGCAGCACAACTTCAACTCGTGCCCCTGTGACCGCCCCGTCCCTGGCCCCAGCCTGGGCACCTGGGGCAGCTGGGGGCTCCGCTGCTGGACACCAGATCCCGCTCCGGGCAGGCGGACACTCTCCCTGCCGAGAGCCACAACCCTGCCTCCAGTGAGGGGGAAACCAGTGGGCACGTCTGCCTCCGCCTCTGCGGGCAGTTTGGAGTAGCCGAGCAGAGACAATGGCAGGACGTGACTGTGGGGACATCTGTGTCTGATCCAGGAAATGTTTTGGCGTCAAAATAGAAGCAGTGGGTTGTTAAAAAAGAAAAAAAAAAAAAAAATAGACATGCGAGGACGAAAAGATCTGGGATACATTCACAGACTGCAGCAGAGCATCTTAGAAGAGGACAAGGCTGAGGTTTAGGTTCCCAGGTAGCCTGACACCCGGTTCCATGGCCTGTGCCCCTGCCGGGAGCCGGTCATTGCGCGGGTGGCTCGTGCCACCTCTCCAAGGGCTCGTCCCTTTGCCGGGGGCTGCCCGGCAGGCTGAGGCAGAGCAGTGACTCGCACTCCTCCCCGGCACCCGGCCGCTGTGCCCGAGCCTCAGGCTCGTGCCTCTCAGCCGGCACAACAGATCTGCATCTCCCCTTTAGTCCCTGCCAAGGAGCGACGCGGGGGGCTCTGGGGTCTGCAGCAGAGCGCCTGAGTCCCTGTCCCCAGGGCAGGTGACACCGCCAGCACAGCCCGGCCGCGTGGGCCTCCTGCTGCCGCTCACAGGGCATCCCATTTACCTGAAGTTTGGGGACCAAACACTACCCCACTGGGCTGTACCCCGCTCCCAGACTCAAGCTTCCTCTACTGAGGCCAATGCTGCCGGTCAGGGCAATTGTCCAGGCTGCGCAAAGCAGCCGGTGAGCACGGAGCGTGAGGTTTTGCTGGTGCGCATGAGTTTTGCAGCAGCTTCTGCTCCGAGGAGAGCTGCAGCTTGTCCAGTTCCCAGCTAAAAACCACCCCGCACTGCAGCACTTCCATTTCAGTCCATAGCATGGTGTGCTGCAGTGACGGGAACCGTGGGGCCAGTGGAAAATGGGGCTCTGAGCTCATACATCTTATTTTAGCTCCCCATCCTCTCTGGAAGCTATCTCAGGCATGTTTTGGGAATACAGCAGGTATTTTTATGAGTGGGATTTGCAAGGGTATTTTCATCTTAGACTTGGAGACAGCTGGGCCTGCTGCCAGGTTTAGGAAGCGCAGAGGCAGAGGCAAGAAACATAAAACTAGCAAGAGGTAGGCTTCCTACTGGGGCTTATATTTAGCTGAGAGGAGCAGGAGTACTTGAAAATGTCCTGCTGGTGCTCCCCGTGCCAGACAGTCCCTCAGCCAGTTCGGGGAGGCCAACCTTGACCCGAGCCAGGAAAGGCAAGGGGAATGTGTCCCGGCCGATGGCACTTGCCCAGCCCAGCCCACCTGGCACCACCGAGACCCCGGCTGCCCTTCGGATCGACTGACACCAGCACCGCGCCAGCCGGCAAGCGCCGAGCTGTGTGAGCGCAGGACGGGGGCACAGGCAGCAAGGCCGCTGCGCTCGGGGCCGGCTCCCCTTCACCCCGGGGCTCTGGCCGCGCCAAGCCGGCCGGCTCCCCTTCACCTCAGGGCACCAGCCATGCCGAGGTGGCCGGCTCCCCTTCACCCCAGGGCTCCGGCCGCGCCGAGCCGGCCGGCTCCCCTTCACCCCAGGGCTCCGGCCATGTGCCGAGGTGGCCGGCTCCCCTTCACCTCAGGGCTCCGGCCGCGCCGAGGTGGCCGGCTCCCCTTCACCCCAGGGCTCCAGCCGCGCCGAGCCGGCCGGCTCCCCTTCACCTCAGGGCACCAGCCATGCCGAGGTGGCCGGCTCCCCTTCACCTCAGGGCTCCGGCCGCGCCGAGCCGGCCGGCTCCCCTTCACCCCAGGGCTCCGGCCATGCCGAGCCGGCCAGCTCCCCTTCACCTCAGGGCACCAGCCATGCTGAGGCGGCCAGCTCCCCCTCACCCCAGGGCTCCGGCCGCGCCGAGCCGGCCAGCTCCCCTTCACCTCAGGGCACCAGACATGCTGAGGTGGCCAGCTCCCCTTCACACCAGGGCTCCAGCCATGCCGAGCCGGCCGGCTCCCCTTCACACCAGGGCTCCAGCCATGCCGAGCCGGCCGGCTCCCCTTCACACCAGGGCTCCAGCCATGCCGAGGTGGCCGGCTCCCCTTCACCTCAGGGCTCCGGCCGCACCGGGGCAGCCGTCTCCCCTTCACCCCAGGGCTCCGGCCATGCCAAGCCAGCCAGCTCCCCTTCACCTCAGGGCTCCAGACATGCTGAGGCGGCCAGCTCCCCTTCACCCCAGGGCTCTGGCCACACCAAGCCGGCCAGCTGCCCTTCACCTCAGGGCTCCGGCCATGCCGAGCCGGCCGGCTCCCCTTCACCCCAGGGCTCCGGCCATACCGAGGTGGCCGGCTCCCCTTCACCCCAGGGCTCTGGCCGTGCCGAGGCAGCCAGCGCTGATGCCGAGGCGGTGCCACACCGTAGGCCACACGCGGGCTGTCGCACCGAGCTCACCGCGCCGCTCCCGCGCGCTACGGGCACTCGCTGCACGCGGCCGCTCAGGGCGGGGGCTGAGGGCAGCCCTGGAAACCCGCCCAAAGGGGTTTTTTAGGCGAAGCCCGGGCCGCACACCAGCCTGGGACCCCGCAGTGCAGCCGGCCCAGGCTCAGCGCTGGCCCCAGCGGTGTCGCTGCGCGCTTGGGGGGGAGCAGAGCCGAGCGCTGGAGGGCAGGGTCAGCCCCACAGCTGCCCCCCCAGAGCAACACACAGAGCACGGCCCCGGGGCTGGGTGTGCGGGGGTCCCCCAGGTGCCGGGGGGCAGCAGGGCTGCCAGCCCGGTGGGGGACGACAGCTGACGGCCGAGCCCGAGGGGCCGGGGGCCACGGAGCCAGGGAAAAGCACGACCTTGCAGTGACACAGGGAGCGCCGTGCGGGGCCGGGCTCAGCAGCCGAGCAGCTGCGCGGCGCTTGGCCGGGGGCCGAGGGGCCGGGGCTGCCGGCAGCCACCCTGCAAAGACCCTCCCCGGCAGGCACCGCCAGCTCGCTCCAAAAACAAAATGCCTTCCTCGGGAGACAAAAAAAAAAAAGAAAAAAAAAAAAAAAAAAAGCAACAGCTTCAACCAAAAAATAGCCACAGGCAGGTTTTGTTTTTAAAGCATTTTTATTTTGTTCATTCTGAATTGAATTTTTATGTGATTTGTTTCACTGAAAATGGACGCGTTTTGAAATACCATGTGTTCCCTCCTCTCTGCCCAGAGGGAGGTTGGCTGCTGACCCAGAGCCGCGAGCCGGAGGGCTGCGCCTGCTGAGGAGGGACGCGCCATAAGCTCTTCATTTTCCATAGTAGCTCTGCACCTTTTCCAAAGCAAAGACAGTTCTCAGAAGCCTCTTGTGAAATACCCAGCTCTCTCCTCTACCTGGTATTGATTTTATTGCACCCGGCGATGACGAGGGACAAGAGCTAAAGGAGGCAGAGGAAGAAAAACAAGATTTCCTTCCAATTTTTTTTTTTTTTTTTTGATTTTTAAGTAAATCTAGGTGTAATGCCATGCCCACATCCAACGCAACCTCTCACCCCCGTGGGGGTCTCAGGCTAGCACTCGCTGCGTCTTCCCCAGAGCCCCCGGGAACAGCCAGAGCCCGGCGCAGGGCCCCGGCTCGGAGCGGGTCGCAGCGTTCCTCCGCGGCCTACGCGGACGACCGCCCGGCCGGCCCGGCGAGCCCGGCCCGGGGGGACTTTGCCCCCCGAAACACAAGCACGTGATGCTCCACCATTTTGGCGGCCACCCCCGGCACGTGAAATGGTGGCGGGCACAGCTGCACCCATCAGTGGCTGCCATCGCCTGCAGATCTACTGATTACATTTCAGTTGTCATGCCACTCAGTGAGAAGCGAAGCTAAATTAGAGCAACTAATTGCACCTCTCTTTGAAACAATCAGGATGACAAATCAGTGGTAATCTCTTCAGTTCTAGAGGGAAGCTATTGCAGCTCGCTTACAAGGATTAATCAGCTTTTCATCAGTGTTATTATACCAACGCTGCCTCAGGAGGAGCCCTGAGGCCACGCTGGCTGGGCTCACACCACCAAGGCTTGGGGCCGCCGGCGGAGGAGGCAAGCACCATCCCGCTGCTCGCTCCCAGCCCTCGCCCACGTCAGCACGGCTCGCAGGCGCTCGCCCCTTCCGCGCGGCGCGGCGGGGGTCCTGCCCGGCCCCTGAGAGATGACCCCCCGGCCAGGGATCGGCCAGCGGGGTGTCACCAGAGGGGCATCACGGCCACCCCGCTGCTGACCGACCCTGCCAGCTCGGCCAAGGGCCCCGGGGCCGCAGACAGCCGGGACCTGGCCCAGGACTGGGAGCGAGGAGGCAGCCTGGAGCCGGGGATGAGCTGGGCACAACAGAGAGACAAAGGGACAGCCGTGGCAGGAAGAAAACCAGCGCAGCCACAGGGCTTCTGCTACAGAAGGTGACCGCTTTGTTTCCCGCAGTCATTTAAACTCTTCGTTAGATTTACGTGACCTAATGGGAAGCCTAGAGGCTCAAGTCTTGAGTGCACCCAATCAGAATGACTCCCTGATACACAAAACCATCTTAATTATTGCAGCGGCACCAGAAATAACTATACAATCTCTCCCTTCTACGTAACAAGTTGCAGAAGATACCCTGGTACACCCTCCCCAGAGCACAGAGAAGGTTGGCTCCACTTGTCCCAGGGTTAGCACAATGCTCTGGGTCCATTTTTGGGGCTGCTCCAGGGAAACCTGAACTGGAGCTGTCAGCAAGCAGTGCTGGTGCCTTTCAACTCTTTACCTCCTGCAGTCAGCAGAAAAGCACTCAGCAGCATCCCTCCTTGGCTGATGCTCAATGTCCAGAGGACACGGGGTGCTAGGGATTAAGGACCTGGGCTGGGTTCTTCCAGCCTTGCCACTGCTCCATGGCATAACTATGCCCAAACAAGCCACCTTCTGCTCGACACAAGCTAAAAGAGCAGCTCTACCATCTCTCATGGGAACCGATTCACCAACTTCCACACTTCCACTGTACTTTGTGGCAATCCCAGAGCACTTTGCACCCCACAGATGTTAAAACCAATGGTGGCAGAGAGCTTTTACTGAAAACACCCATGAAAACTTGCTGTATCAAGTGGTGTTGACCCTTGGCCATGGCCCAAGAGAGAAGGTCTCCTGAGGGAAGATAAGCAATTCATGACAACTCCATGGACAAATTTAACCCACTGGCTTTTTGTGGACTCATTTTCTTATTATCAGAAGCCTTCTCCTGGTCCACAATGGTCCCTCTGCCCAGCCAAGCAGGAACTAAACACACAAGCATGAGCATGGGGTCCACGAGGAGGAGAGGGGAAGGCCAGGGTGCTAGTGCCAAAGCCCCTGGAGACAAATTCTTGCTCTTTCATGTGCTCAGACCAACAGCCCCGGGGGCCCTGGACGAGAGGGCTGAAGCCCTGCACGTGGCTCTGAAGTGCCCTGGAAAAATTCTGCAGAGGGCACGTGGCGTTTCAGTTCCCTGTTTCAGTTTACACAAGTACAAGTCACTCCACTCCCTCCCCAGCACAGCCCTGCTCTCTCTGGCAAAAGGGCTGATGCAGGGTTGGGGAGAAGCCCCTGCCTGGCCTCTCTCGGGGAGTTGCCCAGGGTTGGATTTGCAGCACCTACATGCTGGACCTTGCCCGGGCAGGTATCTGCCTTTAGACCCCAACCCACTAGTACCCTGGAAGCCGAGCAGGAGGGGGAGAAGAGCCCGGGGAGACCTTCACTGCTGCTGCCCCAGCTGCACCCCTCTGCAGCTGAGGAGAGGGTCCTTCCCGCTGGAAGGGCTGGTCGGCATCTCCGACCAGAGCTGAGCCCAGCACTTCACACCCTCACTCCAGAAAACACCTCTGGGAGGCAGTCTCTGTGAAAGCAGCTGGCTCATGGCATTCACGCAATTCATTTAGCCCTCCCAAAGCGGTACCAGCCCCCAGCACACCCCCACGAGCCTATACACACCCCACCTCGCTCTCTCCACCAGCGTGACCGTGGTGCACCAGCCTGAGGGCAGAGGCTGGCTGAAAACTCGTGTCCATCCTGCGTCCCGCCGGGAGCCTACCAAATGTACCGGCGCTGGGCACGGTGCTCACTTAGGTGCAGGTCAGTGCCGCGGCCAGGGAGCCCACCCAGGGCAGCAGCTCCGAGTGGGAAGCTGCCCAGCCGTGCAGGGGAGGGTGGTCCTGGGAGTCCAGGAGACAGTCAGCAACGAGGGCAGCACGGTGCTGCGCGGGGGCACCGTCCGAGCGGGCGTCTGCGTGGCTCTGGGACAAGCTGCCACCTGCAAGGGATGGAGGGCAGACAGCATTAGCAAAACTCAGCCATGGTTACAGAAGCCCAGCTCCCAGCAGCTCCATTTGGCATCAAACCCAGTCCCTGCTCGGTCAGGAGAGAGGCGGGCGTTAAGGGGTCCTGGATCCGGGCCTGCTGAAGCATCTTCCGTGGGAAAAATATCAGTCTGCAGCCCATTGCCAGCGGCCCGTGAAGGGCCTCCAGGCCGTGCTGGGATCCCAAGGTGTGCGTGCCAGCGCACCAGCACCCAGCGCAGCTTAGCAGAGCTCTCCTGGTGCAGCCTTGTGCACAACAGCTCTGTGCCAGCTCCGCTACAGCACTTGGATTGCACCATAAAAATGCAATGATGCACTTGAGTTACATAAAGAGCTAACTCTTGGAGGAGAAAGGGCTCTTGACGTTTCCCCATAGCAGTCTTTTTAGGGTACACTGTGAATGCTAAAACAATGGATAGAACGTGCATGGGAAGGTGAACAGCCATGCATCAGTGCCCTCCAAAACAGTAAAAAAAAAATAAAACTGCTGAAAAACGTAGAAGGAAATTAAAATCTGCAGTACATGCCTGCAACCAAGAGAACTCCAGAACATGTTTATATACTGTAGATGTACACTATATAGCATACATAATTATAATTTCACTTTCCCACTGGCATGTGTGTGGGCACACACCAAGTATAACATGTACATAAAATACTAGAGAGATATATATTTAAGTCATCTTCATGTGCACATACAGGAAGCATCCAGGCAACAAATTTTTCCTAGTAAATTCAAAGTGTTGAACCAGGAGCTATCCTTAAAAACATCAAAGCGCTCTTTAACTCACTGTCACTTGCACAAGACCAAGTACATCCAAATTCTTATTTTTTTCCCCTCTGAATACCAAACTCTCTCCTACCGAAGTTATTAGAATTTGCCTTTCTGCTGCTGAGGCCTTGATGTACGTAGTTTACTCAGTGGCGCATTAAACTGCCCACAAAAGACAGTGTGATAAAGAAGCCAGGTTACAAAGCTGTATCTGCTCTGCTCCAGATAAATTCTCTGCGATCTCCACTTGCAGCTTTACTTGGGCCAAGTCAATTAGAAATGTCTGAAAGTCAGAGCATCGTTCCCACATGTGATCCCTGGGAGCTTCCCAGTGTATTCTGGAATCAGGGCTCACAAGCACAATCCTTCCCTCGTGCACTGCCGTTGTTGCCCACAACAAAGACGTTTCGGATCAAAGGAAAGGGTTAACCCCCATGCAGTCATCGCACTGAGTCTTGGAGGTCTGAGTGCTGCCAACTCCTGAAAAATGGCCACCAGGCAAGCTGCTGAGAATAATCAGAATAAGATTGGAAGGTGTCCACATCAATCAATCACTTGTTGACAGATGACTGGAAGCCCCCACTGTGACTGTGGACAGCTGACCAACTCTCGGCTTAAGCTGAAGTCTAACATTAGCCTGTTTGTTTCGTGTGGGTGGCTTCTGCGTTATGACCTTAATAGTCAATCAATCTTGCAATGAGTGGTCTGTCTGGCAGAAACATTAATTATCCATACTATTCATGCATTGAAAAGCTTTATCTTCAAAAACTCAGCATCACTTAGGGAGGAATAACAGAACCCAAAGCAAGAAAATAAGCCCGGCCTTAGCTCCTAAGGGGGGAACTGGACGGCAGGGACGAGCTCCTGGGGCCGCTGCAGTCCCGGCTGCAGCCCAGGATCAGGGGCACTCGGGGCAGGGCTTGACCTTGCTTTTATTCCTGGTACCTATTCAGGCAGCTTAGAGGCTGCTGCTCTTGCACCAGCAACTGCTGGAATCGGTGCCAAGAGGAAGACGAGGGGGAGAGATATAAAAGGACAACAAACACACATCAATTAAACCTTGCAAGCTGTTAGTCACACTAGTTAATAAGTTCATTCTATCTGTAAAGTGCTCTTAGTGACAAATCCTTTAACTGGCACTCAGGGCGTTATTATGGCTTTCAAGATGCCTCTGTCTTTCATGTGCAGCTTCTTGTACACATGTGAGTGCTCCCCGTTGCGCAGTCTGTTTACACTAGTTGTGAGAAGACATCATCAAAGCAAACTGAAAGCAACACTAAACGCTTGAGAAAAACAGAATTCATTCACCGCTGCCTGCTCTGAAATCGCCTTTCAGTTTGTTTAGAGGCAGCGGTCACTGCAAACCGCAGCGGGGAGGGGCCGGGGAGCCAGGCTGGCACAACCCGCATTCGGCCTCTCCGGGGCATGGCCACCCCCTGCCACAGCCTCTCTCATTCCTCACCATCGTCCTCCTCCACCATCGCACGTGTGCGCATTCGTCCTGGCCGTCCCCAGACCCGAGGATGGTGCAGGCTCTGTTTCAAAGAGCTAAAACCAGACCGAGCTTCGAGCAAGGTGAAGGAAGGAGATGAGGTGCCATGCTCGGGAGGGATGCTCCCGCCTTGCTCAGCACCCTGCAGCGCCCGGAGCAGCCGGACAGCCCGGCATGACTTCAGGGCAGAGGTCTGGGGGAGCAGCACGGGGCAGGCTCACTGAGCCGCCGGAGGACAGGGTGCCTTGCACAAAAACACCATAAAGGCTCTGCGAGGCTGCCCCTTTCCCAAACTTCAAAATCCTTCTGCTTCAGAGGGCACCTGTCTCTGCTGCCCTGGGCACGGCGCTGGCTGGGGAGGGGTCCCCGAGACCAGCGGGTGCTCAGCAGGATGAGCTCGTGAAAACCCTCCGGGGACCGGCGGGTTCGGTGCCAGCCCCCCGAGGTCCCGCACAGCGGAGATGTGGCACAGCAGGGAGGGAGCTGAGCTGTGGCACAGGCAGACCCCCAGTCCTGCCCAGCATTTCACCCCTCTCCTGACGCTGCAAATAAATTATGCTCTTCACTGAGTGCTGCAGGGGAAACGGAGCTGAGATGTCTAGCGGGTGTGTGCCAGGTTCACACTCAAGTGGCCGTGGCATTGGCACGGCCATTTCAGAGTCAGACACCCCCACAGAGCCCCACGTCAGGAGCCAGTGGGGTGCCAGAACACGTCACATCCCGAGTCCCTCACAGCAGTCACGCTGCCCTTCTCCCCAGACAAACCCTCTCCAGCACTGGGCTGGTCTGTGGCACACGGGCCCATGTGCACAACACCACGCTGTGCGTGCAGGCAGGGGATTCCTCAGGAACCCCCTTGTAACCCAGGAGTAGTCCAAGCACTACAAAAACAACACTGTGGGCTAAAGATCCGCCCATTCTGCCCAGACACAGGGATATGGAGGCACTACTTACTGCCTGCACGCTCTGCATCTTATCCTGCTGCCAAATATTCTTGCACTCAACAGCAGGGGCAGCCCAGGCTCCACGCCTTGCGCTGGGTGGATGGTACCCAGTGAACACCAGTGGATACCCCACGGGGCAGGATGGAGAAAGCCCTTCAACGCCAGCTGGTCCTTGTTCAGGTGAGGAGCAGCGAGAAGTTGTGTCCACCAACACCCTTCATAGCCCAAAACCCAACCGACATCCCAGTAGAGCAACGCGGGACGTGCAAGAGCAGGTTGGCAGGGGCCAGCGGCTGCACAGGCAGAGCCCAGTTCTGTGGGACGCCCGTATGGAAACCATCTTCTCTTTAGTCAAAGTCAAAGCAATTAGGGCCCTGCAATGTTAGATTAAAAAAGAGACAGCTAATCGGAGACCGTCCATAATCTTTCACACTCGGGCTGCCAGAGCAGGCCACAATTCAGCAGGCCTTGTCTGGACTGATTATATTTCCTGAAAAATGAACAGTAACTCTTGTGTAGGAGCAAGTTATGTTTCTGCAAACTCTCTTCCACACAAATTAAAGTATTAATCACTTTAATAAACATTAATGTGGAATGGTCATTCGTTAGCTTCAGGAAAATACACAGCCTCAAAGCAATCATTTCATGATTTTGGTACCCTGCACACTCACCACACAGCACTCGTGCCCCTCTGTGCCCAGCACAGGCCCGGCAGAGGAGCAGCACCACTGCCTGCCTTCGCCGTCATCATTTCAGTGTTGCATCATCATCTTCTAGATATGCAAAGAGAGCGGCGCGATCTACCAGCACAGGCAAGGAAGCGGAAAAAAGGGGTACAAAAGTAACAGCAGAAATTTCTTTAAGCTTCTCTTCTAAGCACAAAGGCACCAGTTTCCAGGGCTGGTGGTAACCGTGTCCAGCACAGCCCCGTTTGCACAGCACCAGCGCCGTGCCCCCGGGAGCCCGGGCTGTGTGCGGCGGCGGAGGCCGCCGGCTGCTCGCCGGCCCGCTGTGCCCCCGCTGCAGCCAGCCCTTGGTCCAGACACCGCGGGCAAAGGGTGCCTACAAAGCCGGTGCCCACATCTGCCTTCGGACGGCACAGCTCCTGACGTGCAGCAAGGAGCCGAGACAAAGGGAGATTTCTAGTGCCATAAGGCCCCCACACCTCCAAAAGCCAGGGCTGCCAGCAGCTCTCCACAGCTGTGTCGCTGCTTTCCTGTATCACCAGTTACTCGCTGTGGCAAACCCCGACCCCGTGTGCTCCGTGGTGCAAGCCACCCACCCGTGGCACTCTGCTCCTCACTGAGCAGCTGCTCCTGGAGCAGAGTCCCCGCCGACGCGAACGTGCGGCGTGAGCAAGGACTGCCCCGGAGCGCTCTGCCCGGGGATGAGCACTCTGCAGCACAAACCCAGAGCAGGACCCGCTGTGGCAGCAGAGCTGGTGGATCAGGCTGCGAGCCCGGCTCGGCTGTGCCGTACCCTGCCTCCGGCCAGCTCTGCTCAGCCACGACACGCCGGCTGGGCTGCCCACGCTCACCGCGCCACGTCTGTCTGCGAGCAGCTGTACAGAGTGCCCACATCGTCACGGCACCGCGTGCCACGCATGTGGGTGACACTAGTAAAGCCACGCTAATGGTGAACGCGGCCCAGAGCCTCCCAAAACGCGAAGCGCTGCTGGAAGCCAACCCCTCCTCGCTCGAGGCGGAGCGGGGTGGCAGCAGCGGCGTTCGGGAGGCTGCCGGGCTGTCGGTTGCACGTGATACTGCAAGTTCTTCTGCCCCAGAAGGCCCTCGGTGCAACCTGGCCTCCTCCGGCTGGCTCAGGGCTTCACAGCCGGTGTCAAGTGGCAACTTTCTGGATTCTGACCTTGTTGGAATTTGCTCCTGGGGGGGGGGGGGGGGGGGGGGGGACGACGACACGCCAGTCCATAAAGTTCCCATTAGTGTAAAAGCAGATGTAAGCACTTTGTTGGCAAAGTTCAGCAGCAGGGAAGCCTGCAGTTGATCAGTTCTGCCTCACTGGTCACTGCAGTCAACAGGAATTACCACAGAGGATTTCTGTGCCCCCTCTCCAAAAGCCCACCCCTCTCCAAAAAAGAAGATTTAAAGAAACCAGCCAAGCTCAGGCACCGCTCCAATATAACGCAATAAATCTGTGCGATGCGTGCCGAGGGGAGTTGGCCCCATCCAGGAACAGCCAGCAGGAGAGCAGCATGAATTTGTTTATTGTATGAAACAAATCTAACCATGGGGACTGGATGCTGCTCAGCACGAGGAGTGAGCAGCTCCGGGGCCTTCGTGCCGAGCGACTGGCCGCAGCACCGAGGCGCGGGTGGGTGCCGGCTGGGCCTGCCCTGGGCTCCCCAAAGGACAGCAGACACCCGGCACTCCCGGATCCTCCGCAGCCAGGGAGCATCACCTTCCCCTTCCCACGGGCATGAGCGGGATTACCAGCACCGCGGGGTGCTGGGGCTCGCGGCTCTCCCTCCTCAGCCCCCCAGGCTCCCTCTCCATCGCATTGCACCGAGAACCAGCACCGGCTGACCTGGTTTCAGCCAGTTTTCCTTCATGATTAACACTCTCTGGGCCCCTGCTCACTCTGTTATTCTCACCAAATTAAAGAGCAGTCCCGGATCCTCGTTAGATTTGCTCACATTTGAGCAGTGTCATGTGGTCAGTAGCCCATGGCAATACACTAAATTAAAGGCCTAATGCAGAATCCACCTACAAGCCTGACAACTAATGAATCGAGGGCTTCAGGCCCCAGAGGACCCGCGCTGGGATGAAGCCACTTCACACCGAGCCAGAGCAGAAGTGCAGTCCCTGGGCTGTCATTCAGAAATAAAGAGTTGTTTAATTTTATTCACCGCAGGACACAGAAACAACAGCATCTCTGTAACTAACAGCTGGTTTCTGGAGAGCCAGGCAGCGACGACCCCTCTCGGTGCCGATCCCCGGAGCACGGTGGCTCCTGCCTGTGCACCGTAGGTGCCCACAAATAAACTCCTGCTTGGTTTCAATGAACGGGGCTTGAGTTCCTGGCATGGAAAAGCTGACTCTCTTACCTACGGTCAAAACGAAGACCTCTGCCCACCCCTCCAAACCAAGGGAGGTTTGGCTCCTCTGCGCCAGAGCACACAACTCACCCATCTCCCCACGGCCCCGGCCCTGCACGGCTCTTCCTCCATGCCAGCATCCGCTACTCCCCAAAAAAAGGGCCCAAGAGAGCACAACTGCACGCAGCGCCTAGCCCTCACAGCTAAGCATCACTGCTTGCAGACATCAGTCGACACAAATCAGGCAAGAAAAACAGACTGACTCCCACTTTGGGATTTTAGAGCCTTCTCCCCATCCCTGGTAGCGGCTGGGCGAGCACTGGATGTAAACACCGAGGCCAATGCAGCGGCCATCAATTCTGCTCTGAAGCATTTCAAGTTGGAGCTGGAGCCTGGAAAGGTTCAGCCTGTTGCATCAGAAAGCTCCAGCCCTGCAAAGGTCAGGGTTGTTTTGGTAAGGAAAAGTTTGCTGAAGCCTTCCCCTCCCCCAGATCCCTGCTCTCAGCTTCACACTCGCACACTCATGCACACCCGCTCACACTCTGCTCCAGCCCACAGAAATGGAGGAGCTACACAAAGTGACACTGCTCTTCATGGGACACACACACACACGTGTCCCGAAGGCGCGGACGCCACAGCAGCTGTGCTGCACTCCCAAGGCACGGTGTGCACGGAGCAGATCATAACCTTAGGGTCAGCGGTATTTTTTCCAGTCTCTCATACCAAACGGAGCAAGTCCCTCTCCCAGTGAGCAGCCAAGCGAGCCCAGGGCAAAAACCAGTGGTGAAGGACAACTCCAGTTCCCAGCTGCCCCTTTGGTCCCCTCTGCATGCCAGCACCGCTGGGAATCGCTGCTCTCCCAGCAGCGTTCTGAAGGGCTGCCAGGTGTCGGGGCAAATTCAAACCCCCAGCAGACCAGACCCACCACAGACCATGTAAGAGGATGGTTAGAAATACCCGCCCCGAGGAGACCCCTCTCTGGTGACGGAGCCACCTCCCCATCGGCAATGCACAATCTCTTCTGCATTTCTTCATGTCAGCATCGGCCAGGAGGCTTCACAGCAAAAGGCAGCCTGGTCCCCAGCAGAAGGGTTACCCCAGCAGGCTTCACCTGCAGCTCACCTACCGCAACACCATGCAGGGCTGTTCGGCTCCTGCACCTGGAAACGGCTGGCCGTGGACTACTTCAGCATAGTCACCAAAAGGCAGAAAAGCTGGGAGCAGCCCAGCCCCGGTGGTGGGACAGCCTGAGGGGACCCCAGCCCAGCGGCTCTCCAGGTAGGCACGATGGAGCCTGGGCAGGGCAAGGGGGGCAGTGGGCTGCAGCTCCACCCCAGAGCACGGATCTGTAACATCAGCTACTCGGGTCCAGTCTGGCTTAAACGCCTGGATTGTTTTAAATGCTGACACTGCACATAAAACACCTCTGAGGACCCCAGTCTCGCCCCCAGAGCTCACCCAGGCCAGGGCGTCCACCGTGCCTCTAGAACTGCAAAGCCTTTGGAGGCCAGCATCCCCGGAGCCCCGCTCAGCCACGGCTCCTCCGCTGGACCTGCTCCCCTGGCAGGGCATCGCCAAGTGAGCAGTCACTGCGGGACACGGCCGTTTCCTAACTGCTGAGCAAGCTCTGACATCCAAGGATGCAAACGCAATTTTACAACAGGCAGCTCTACTTAAGGTTCCTCATTGACAAATGCAGCTATTTATATGACACTTATAAATGTGCGCGCACAATGGACTCAGGAAAGCTTTGTGCCTAAATGCTGTCAACACTCTGACAACATTTTTATTATACTAGTAAATAATTTGTTTTGTTGCTGCTTAATTGGGAATCAATACAGTGCCTATGTTTAATTACATTCCCTATTTCAGAATGGTTGGGATCAGTCGGTCTTTTTTTCTCCCTACAGAGATGAGGGACTTTGTATTTAGGATTCAGGGAGCACAGAGACTGCCCATAGGAGAGAAGAGCCCCCATAAAGCAATGGATGTAGTTAGCAGGATCGTTATTAACTATAAACAACTCACATGAAGAAAGGTCAGAAGCACACTTACCCTTTCCCATCTGTAAACAACCAATTATTCAGCTCATCAAACAAAATAATGCACAAGTATTTACATATGTGTGGTGTTTGTGCATGCACATGTGTGTGATCAGGTGCACCTGGCCTAGCTAGAGGAAGCCCCACGACTGGAGTGCGTGCAAAATCCAGACTGGATAACTCGGCCCAGGAGTGACTGAGGAACGCCGTGCCTCCGGCGGCAGAGCCCCTCTCCTCTCCCCAAGGGCAGGAGGCAGCAGCCAGGGCCAGGCTCCCTAAGGCCGTGGTGCTCGCTGGCAGGCAGCAGCACCGCTGCTCTGCTTGGGGGCAGGGATGTGCGTTTGAGCAGCATGTGAACGGTGGGGATATAAATAACAATATCCTGCGCTGTCTCGGAGACAGCTGTGTGGTAACTCTTGCAATTACTTGCTTGTAAATGGCAACCTTTACATGTGCTTGACTCGTGACATCTTTACGCGCTCCATCTCCGGAGAGCTCCCGGGGCAGCTCGGCAGAGCTGCCTCCCACCGCGGTGCCGGCACGCCTCCTGCCCCACCAAGCCCACCCTGGCCGGGATGAGCGGTGCTGGGGGACCCCACCTCCCCACCCCACCGCCGTGGGGCTGCGGCTCTGTGCCCACCCTCGTGCCCCAGCCCCAGGCGGGAGCCCCGGCGAGCCCCCTGCCCGGGGGGCCGTGATGCCTGGCCAGGTTCATGCAGCCACTGCGTGTTTCGGACGGGCACGCGCGCAGACCCGGACCTCCCTCCTCACCTCCGGAGCGCGAGGAGAAAGCAACGTGCCCGCTGCCTGTGTCTGGTCCGAAATGCCTCGGCGCACCCCTACAAAGAAGCGGCTGTCTGAGAACCGCCCCAGGTGCAGGACACGCAAATCTATGGCCTTTGGGGGACAGGAGAACGCTCCCCAGTGACCCTCCAAAACACGCTAACGGGGAGGGGGGGGGGCCCTGCGGATGCGTGGGTTGGCTGCTCAGAGCTGGTGTGCAGAGCTGGGAGCAGCCAACAGAAATCGGGAAGGGAGAAAGCTGGAAAACCTGTCGTCGGCTGCATCATGGCCACCCCTCCCAGGCAGGCACGGGAGAAAGCTCCCCTCTCCTCTCTGCTCCTGGCAATCAATTCATCCCCCGTGCGGGAGGATGGCGGTGCAAGGAGGAGCACTTAAGGCTGAGACATGTTTATTTGATGCTGGTACACAGCCTACCCGCCCCACATTTCTCCATCTGGACAAAGCATGACCACTTCTCTAAAGCAATTTTTTCATCCCTAATGCAAGAGCTGCACTTTAGCATTAATTTTTTTCCTAGACAGACTTCAATCTCATTAATTTTAAGACACTCTAAGCTCTCTTTAGCAGTCTCTAACATAATTCTCCTAACTTAAGATACACTAGATAGAAGTAGCCAATCCCGTTCATAATTGTATATACGGCTAGCAATTCAAATTCACTTCCCCTGATTTAATGTCCTATTTGTATTCTATCAATAAATGAAGTTCTCAGGACCATATTTAAATGGAAGCAGCACTATGCTCTGATAGCCAAAGCCAGCAAAAAAAAAAAAAAATTTCATCACTAAACCAAAACGTCTTGTAGTATATGATTCCTTGACTTATTGTTCTCTCCTCTTCACTGCACTTGAATATTAAATGTTGTATTAATAGCTCACTCTTAATTATCCATGAGTAATGTACTACAACCAGAAAATTAATGGAGGGAAGCACCACAAAAATGGAAAAAAATTCTCACTATCCCCAATACATTTTCAAGCAGCCTGTGAGGGGAAGGGAAACACACACACTGCCTTGAACACCACCAGACAAAAGGCGAGTGCTGAGGAGGGGTCCACTGCTGAACCCCTGCGAACGCGACTCCTCACCCCTCTGGACGTTGCTCGCCACAACATATGAGTACAAGCAGGGGTATGATAATGATCGTATAAATCCCAGGGTGACCTAGAGAGGGGAGGGCAGGGGCGACCACAGCCTCTGTCCTGAAGCCTAAGATGGAGGAGATGATGAGTGAGATCACAGAGAGAAATTCAAGACTGTTAAGGAAGACTTTTCCATAAACACGTAATTCAGCTCTGGACTTCACTGCTGCAGGAAGGCGTTGAGATCTGAACCTGAAAAGACTGACAAAGGACTGGGTGTTTTTATCGACAACATGGATTCTCAGAGTTCAACGTTACAGCTTGCGTGGGAGGAGACGCTATGCCCCTCATCTCGCTGCCATGGTTTAAAGCGCTCTCCAAAGGGCACCCGAGAGGGAGGACCCCCGTCTCTGCCGACACAACCTCCCCTCCCCAGGCCCAAGGGCCCCTGAGCTCGGTGGGCAGCAGGGCAGACCCCCCGGCGCTCATCAGTTCCCAGGGTTCGCATCCGTGGACGTGGGCCCAGGGGCTGGACCAGCCAGGCCCCTTCTGACCCGGCGACGCAGCTCAGCGCTCACCCACCTACATCCCACCCTGGGTGCCCACCTGCCATCAGCCTCCTGCCAACTCACCCACGCTTAGAAACTGAGCCCTGTGAGATGTCACCGCTGACACACACATATGGCACAGACCGTATAGATCACCACCCTCAACGTACTGCCCTGCTTTGAGTGTCTTTGTCTCCACAGGTCAACACACGGCTGTCGCAGCAGCTGCACGCCGTGCAGAAGGCAACGCACCTCTTCCTCTCCCACCACCAGCATGATCCCCGTTCACTGGAACATCGCAGGCCCATGGAACCAGAACAGAGCTTTCTAAATCATGCTCTTGGCAAAACTGCTGCCAGGGATGGACACCGTGAGGACAGACAGACCCCCAAGCAGGAAGCCCGCTGTATAAGTAAAACCAACAGCCTGCTTTCTGGAGCAGCACACTCTGGCTGGCTGTGATGCAGCCTCATAAGAGGATGACAATCAGCACTGAAGAGGAAGCAGGCAATAATATTCCTTTAAGTCCATCACTAAAATATTGCCCAAGGGAAGGAAACGCTGCAAAAGTGGTCTGTACCCTAACCTGAAGCACAGAAATCAAAGCCCCGGTACCCTGGTCAGCTCTGAACTTTGTGAAGCTGATTTACTGAACTGTTCAGAACAAGGAAGGGAATTAGTTACCTCGTCTCATACTTAATGCAGGGATTAAAAAATTAACAGGCCATTACTAAGTTTTCTTTGCATTTCTACCTATTACAGTCGTTAAATAACACTCGGGGCTCTGCTCTGAGCTCAGCACTGTTGGTGCAAGGAACCTGTTGCCGCCCAGCCCTGGCAGGGAGGAGGCAGAGCAGCAGTCCTGGGGAACCCCCCCCCCCCCCCCCAACCTGCTGCAGACCCTTTTTGCTCCGGAGCTGTGCCCGTGCTCAGGTGCCCGGCGCAGCACAGCGCTCCCCGGGTCCGTCCCCAGCCCGGTGCAATCAGCGGCGAGGCACGGGGCACGGTGGTGAAGTGCAACAGGCCCCCACGAGCTCAGCCAAGGGCAGCACGGCCCGGGGGAGACTCCCTCTTCCACAGCGGCCTCCACAGACCGTTCCTGAGGCCGGTGGTCCTCCAAGGACAGCACGGGCTGAACGGCTCCACAGCGGGCTGCCGCACCCCCGCACCCTGACACGCACCGCGCTGCCCGGAGGGCCACGCTGTCGGGTGTCCCCAGAAAGTGCTGCACCACGAAGCCACGGCACGGGGACAGCCCCAGCACAGCCTCTGCGAGGCGGGTGGGGGCTGCGGCAGGCAGGGCCAGCACAGCATCCACCTCTGCAGGTGCAGTCCCGAGGCGGCTCCAGAAGAGTGAAAGGGTGAGGTGCCTAATTAAATATGTGCCTCCCATTGCTGGAGCCCTGCAGCAGCCATGAATTATGCAGCGGCTCACTTACATGTCAGCGGGATCACAATATTGATGAGTTATCCCATGTGTAATCTGATAAAAACCAAGATAAACTCAGCAAAAATTGAGTGTAATATAATCCTTTCCTTTCAATAAACAATTTCCAGCCCAGCGTTGGGAGCATCTCTGCACTCCCCTCTCTCCCCGGGCTCTCTCCTCACCTCAGGCAGCCCAACCCAGTGGCTCCTCAATATGGCCTAACACCGGCACAAATAAGCAGCCAAGCTGGCGGCATTAACCTACAAGCTGTGAGACAGCGCTGGGTGTCTGTGAAGTGCTACCTGGGGGATATTTCCGTGCCATATGGAATTAGAGGCTGGTGCTCTCCACAGCGCCGGCGCATTCCACAAGGTCTGCGTTTTGGCATTTAGATTAATGTTGGAGACGGGGAGGAAGAAGTTGCCATGTCTCACGCTGACTCCCTCCTCTCTGTCTGAGCAAATGACGGATGGCAGAGTGCAACTCCCACTCGGAAATGCTTTCCAGCGCTCACACAGACCCGGGTCCGACTCTGCCTCCCATGACAAGCCAACTGCTTTATAATCCTGGCCCAGGTGCTTTCGGTACCCTGAGATCAGCCAGCGGCGCAGGCGCCCGCCCCCAGCCAAAACGCAGCCCACAAGAAACACCACGAGGAAAAGGGAGATACTTGGTGCTTCTGGCCATGTCTGGTCACCAGCCCCATGCATAAAGCCAAGGGCTGAGATGAGGATGGAGGATGCCTCCCCTTGCCCCAGCACCTCCCCGGTGCAGCAGGGACCAGTGCTGCTCGCCTCGAACATGGCAAGACCTTCAGAGAGGCCCTGAGCTCGCGAGGGGAGGCAGCGCCCATCCCCACGGCTGCTCCCCGAGGCTGGGAGAGCCAAGACACCCCTCTTCTGGAGGGAGCCAGCGTCGATGAACAGCGGAGCAGAGGGACTGTCCTCACCTTGGGGACGCGCACCAGACACTCCTCAGCACAGTCTCAGTCACAGTGCCCTCGTACCATCAGCTGCAGGAACATAACGAAGCAAACACTTCATTAACAAGAAACAAACAACAGATGAAGTACAGACACGGCGGTTACACCGGCTGCCAGGTTTGCCACCTTCAGGAGGCGGCACAGCAATACCGTGCGGCAAAGCAGGCGCCAGCAGCAAAGGGGGCTCCGGAGTCTGCCAGACACTGCCGGGAGCTGGGAGCCCTGCGTCCCCCCACAGACCCCACCACCAACCCCACTGCTGGTGGGTACTTGCAGAAGAGGTGATCTTGCTCGACCTTCTCCTGAGGGACTTTCACGGCAGGGAACAAGAGCAGAGCAACACTATTTTTCTTTTTAAATAATATTTCAAATCCGTAGCAATGTTAAATAAAGAGACAGTCAGGAAAACAGAAAGAGAAAGAATCTAACTGGTGAGACAAGGGGAAGACGGGAGGAAGGGGAACTTCCCAAGAGAAACCAGGAAACTACAGAAAAAGACCAGTAAACCTCAGTGACCGATGAATGCAAAGGCCCCAGCATCGGAATGAGTGCCTGGCTCCCAGCTCTGCCGCTCTTCCCTCCAGCCCTCTCTCCAGCACACGGGAGGGCATCAGCAGGGCGAAGCCCCGGCTGGCAGACCTCCCGCCAGTGACAGCGGGGGGTGACACCACCGGGCAGTCAGTGCCACGTGCCCAGCCGGCTGCGGGCAGCCCCCGGGCTCGCCACGGCCACAAGTCCCCCCGCTTCGACCCCGGCCGTTGCAGGAGCTGCCCGCTCCTCCTTACCCCTTGTGCCCGGGGGCTCGCGGAGGCATCAGCCAGGAGCTGACCCGGCGGGCACGGAAAACTGCGGCGAGCTGGGGGGGCTCGTGCTGGCCCAGCACCCTCGCAGGGGTCTTCAGCCCCCCCAGTAAGCCTACGGGGAGGGACGGGAATGGTGCTGCCTGGAGACGCCTCATTTCACAGATGTGCCTGTGTGCAAGAAACTTTCACAGTTTTACTGCTTTTCAAATATTTTAATGCGAGCCATTTGGTGTCATATTTTTAAAAAATGGATACCAGCATGAGCTACATGCGCATTAGCAAACGTCTCTATATTAGTATAAATACAAGAAGCAGAAAAGCACAGTCTGATTCCTAATCCATATGGTTATTCCAAATAGATTGCATGGTCTTAAACTCTGGCTTATTAGACTGGATCTTACATATGGAAAGAATTAAAATGCTGGATTTACAGTGCAGGCTAATCAGAACATGTTTAACTTATGATGCCCCAGAAGACCCAGAAGGTCACAGCCTCCCAGACACCTGGCTCAGAATCTGATTCTGCTCACACCAGTGTAAAAACCTCACAAAACCCCAGCACTACGCAGGCTTTACGATGGCGTAAGGCAGGGCAGGATCCAACCTCCAGCACTCTAATACAAGCAAGCTGCAAAAAGGAAATACCTCATTTCCCACTGACTAGTCCATACAAGCGCAGAGACAATAGGGCCAAGTGTGCGCTGCCGGCAGCGCTCCCATGTAGCTGGCTGCAGTTTGGGCTGCTTTGCCATGACTCTTCGTATCTGAAAAAGCCATCAGCCTGCCTGTTCCTTCACTTAGAATAAAAGGTCACTTCAGGGCTTTTAGGGTTTTTTTTCCAAATGAAATAGTTATCTTGATTTTTTAAAAAATACTCTGCCCCAAGATCACAAAAGCTGTTAAAAGCAAGGCATGCTATCACTGTTAATGAAGCCAGAACTCATGGGAAGGTAGAAATACATTATTTACTTCTGCTAATTTATTTCTGGACAAGGCTAGACTCATCTCAGGTACTTCAGTACACACATTTCCACCACTAGATGTAAGCACACTGAACTCCCCCACCAAAAAGTCTCTTTTGCAGCAGCCTGAGCCTCACCCCCTTTGTTTTCACATGGATTTATTCCACTGATGTTGTTGTTTCCATGTGAGTCAGTTGCCTTTTTATTACTCTTCTAACTACAACTTTCTCCAAAGTTGCTGAATTTCTGGACTTGGAGTGATGACAAAAGTCTACACTGATTCACCCACTTTCACACTGTTCTGTCTGCTCTCGCTGTCTGACATCTCCCTACAGGGATCATTTCATATGTTGTCTCCAGTTTGCTTGTTTTTCCAGTGATATTTTTTCTATGAAAAGCTAAATTGTTTGATTACGAGTACGTTCTTAAGTAAAAAGCTTCAGGAGAAGCATTCTGCTTTAGCTTCAAACTGGCTCTCTTCCAAAAGCTACCTTTTCTTCATCTTTTACATGTAAGGAAATTGTTTATTACCAGCTTGAACAAACAGGCACACTGCTAAAATGCTTCAGCAAGGCTGTCCTAAAACTGTGCAGTCTTCATGATGGGGTATTAACAACTGATGGGAAATTAAAAAAAAAAAAAAAACAAAAATCAATATTAACAACCTGTCTGCACACACACATCACACAGGGGCTGAGAAAAAGCAGGGAAACTTTCAGTCCAATGGGTCACTGTTTTCAAAGTCGGTACAAAAGCACAAAGCGGTTGGACTTTGGAAGGGCTGCTCTGCTCATATCAGCGGTGTCTCTGCTGCAGCACTGTAGAACTCTAGTTCTGAAGAGGAAAGAGAAATTAGAAAAGAGTAAGTTTTCACTAAGCACTCCTTATCCTGGTGCTCTGGAATCTGCACAAAGCTGCAGAGTCTGGGAGCATTCAGCTCTGCCACATGAGGTTATTTTCATCATCCTACTAAAAAAAAAATAAGATGCGGTTGCTAGACCCTGGCGTTACTTTGCTAAAGGAAAAAATGCGGACTGTGTTCAGAAGTATCACTGTGGAAATCTTATTAAAACTGTTTTTTTTTTTTTTTTTTACTCTGTCCAAACTGAGGCAAAGCTAACCTGCCAGACCAGCTGAGAAGAGGAGGAGCATTTATTGAGAAAACCACTTTCAGCGATGTCACCCAAGTTCATCATTCACCTGGGTCCCAATGGCACAGCTCCTGTCTCGGTACACTTGCTGTCTGGTATTAATCGTCACACCTGATGGTTACAGAAACCCATCTGGAAGCAGCACAGAGCAAAGGGAACAGCAAAGCCAGAGCTGGGGTGACCATGCCCTGCCTGTGCTGTGACCAGAAAACGGCACTGAAAACCGCGCCAAAGCTGCCCCCACCCAAACAGCAGCAGCAACCACCCAGCTTCTCCCAGCAGGTCTCCAGGCTCAGGATCTCTCACCACAGAGAGCGGGAGCAGACTGTGTCTGAAGCTTCTGGAGATGCCTCACCACGGCCAGTATGAACCAGCATGAATCCAGCAAAGGAGGACTGGAGGGACCGGCAGAGTCCTGCGTGCAGGCAGCCTCAAGGGTATGAATCCTCTGGCACCCAAGTGTCTCTCCAGCTCTGATCCACCTCTCCACTGACCCGGACAGTAAATCCCAGTGCCAGTGCTGGGCCCACTGCATGCTGCACCACCCACACTCAGCTCCGTGTGCCACAGCCCATGGCATCCACACGCGCCAGGCTCTGTCCCGCCCCTGACATCGTTAATCAAAAACGCTCCTTTTGCTGCAGAGGCACTAGAGGCTGAGCAGAGGCAGGAGGGGAGAGGGGTTTAACAGCACAGCAGCCCCCTCAGTGATTAAGTGTATGGTTTGTGTGGCACAGTTTTGGTAGTGGGGGGCTACAGGGGTGGCTTCTGTGAGAAGCTGCCAGAAGCTTCCCCCCCGTGTCCAAAAGCCAAGACCAGCCAGCTCCAAGACAGACTCACCGCTGGCCAAGGCTGAGCTCATCAGTGACAGTGGGTAGCACCTCTGGGATAATGTATTTAATAAGGAGGGGGAAAAAAACCCAGCAACTTCAGCCAGAGAAGAGTGAGAACATGCGAGAGCAACAACTCTGCAGCCACCAAGGTCAGTGAAGAAGGAGAGGCAGGAGCAGAGATTTCACTGCAGGCTGTGGCAAAGCCCACGGTGAGGCAGGCTGTGCCCTGCAGCCCGTGGAGGTCCATGGTGGAGCAGATGCCCGCCTGCAGCCCGGGGAGGACCCCACGCTGAAGCTGGGGGGTGCCCAAAAGAAATTGTGACCCCAGGGGAAGCCCACGCTGGAGCAGGCTCCTGACAGGACCTATGGCCATGCCAGAGCAGTCTGTTCCTGAAGGACTGCATCCTGTGGAAGGGACCCATGTTGGAAAAGTTCATGGAAGACTGTCTCCAGTGGGAAAGAGCCCACACCAGAGCAGGGGAATAGTGTCCCTCAGGAGGAAGTAGCAGCAGAGCCAACGGGTGATGAACTGACCGCAAGCCCCATCCCCTGCCCCGCTGCCAGGGAGGAGAGAGAGAAAACAGGAGTCAAGTTAAGACTGAGAAGAAGGGAGGAGTGGAGGGAAGGTATTTTTAAGATTTGGTTTTATTCCTCATTATGCTACTCTGAGTTGATTGGTAATTAAGCTAATTGATTGATTAAACCAATTTCCCTGAGTCAAGTCTGTTTTGCCCATGACAGTAATTGCTGAGGGATCTCTCCCTGTCCTTACCTTGACCCACAAGCTTTTCATTTTATTTTCTCCCTCCTGTCCAGTTGAGGGGGAGCAGCTTTGGTGGGCACCTCACATCCAGCCAGGGTCAACTCACCACATTACATCAAGTAGCAAGCCATTTATTAGTCTCCTTACCTGCCAGAAAACATCAACTCAGAGACTGGAGGGCAGCGTTTAGCATCTCCTCGTCTCCAGGTGCCAGGACGCACGCAGCATGCTGAAGGGCAGCCAAGGGGCAGGACTGCCCCCCCCAGCCCACCCCTGCCCCCTCCCCGCTCCTCAGCCCTGGTGCAGACCAGGGGCTACAGCTCAGGCTCGCAGAAAGCCACACGCTGGGCTCAGCATCTGGCAAGCACTTGCAATTCGGAGCAGAAGACAGCAGCTCCGTGGAGCTGCACGGGGACGGTGCAGCACGACAGCCGCTCGCAGGCTCCTTCCTGGGCAAGTCCTGAGAGCACAGCTGAAACACAGAACCATTCCCCCACACGGTCTGTACTGCCCACTACAACAGAGGAGCACCCTACCTCCGCGGAAACCATCATCAGCTTTTGCTGTCAAAAGATGCAGCAAAACTTGGAAAGGCCATGAATAACCACGCTCAAGCCATCCACGTCACTACTGAAAGTGGTTCTGCAAAAATACACATTAGGGAACCACCCTGCACTAACTATGGCCTAACAGGCTCTTCCTCTATCCAGCCTTTCGTTACTGAGGACCAGAAAAAGATAAGGAGCATGTTCTCCCTTTGGTTTTTAAGAAAATTATTAAATTGGGATCAACTTTTCATCTTTCCCACAAAAAAAAGTGCTCTGTCATCTCGTGCCCATTCACCTACGCAAAGATGAGATGACATCGCTGGCTAAAGGCCGACAGTTCTGCACCTCCTTGTCACTTTTAACAAGAAAATAATCCTGCAGAAACACTTGAAAAACAAATCAGTGTTGACACTCCTCATCTGCTAGGTACGTTTTACGGAACGGAAGAAATACTGCATTAGCGTTTGACCTCCTCACCTTTTTGACATTGGAAGAAAATAAAGAAGGAGAGGCTCAGAAAAGCTGGAGTAACAAAATAATGAGAGCAGGCAGCACTCGGAAGGCAGCAGCCCACCTGCCTGGCGGGGAGGCCAGGCAGGGCTGGAGCCAGCCCAGGCAGAGGGAAGCTGCGAGCCCCGAGCGTGGAGGAGCCAGCTCATGGCATTGCATCGCGGTGGGTGCCCGGCCCTCCCGCTCCCTGCCACCCACCACCAGCAGCTCCTCGCTTGCACCAGCAGCACCCTGTAACTGGCGCTGGAGGCTGGACCCAACTGGGAAGACCGCTGGAAGCAGAACGTGGCAAGTGATGGCAGGAGGTGCCGCTGCACACGCTGCGGCTCGGCATGCTCAGCGGCAAGCCCGGCACCCGCTCGGCTTGTTCAGAAAGAGCAGTTCCTTACACAAGATGAGCTTACCCTGCCAAGAGCTGCTGCTGCGGATGAGGCCACAAGGACTGGAGTCCCACACCTTAGAGAAGGACCACAAAGCGCACCACCAAAAAAAATTTTCAGCCCTGCAAAGTACAGTGGCTCTGCCCTACACACAGGCTGCAGTCCCTCCATGTGAGCAAGCCGATGTCCTCCCACCATCTCATCCTTCCTCTGCAGAAGCCCTGCTCCAGCTCCATCCTCACACCATTATGTGGCTGTGAAGTGCTGAGGGGCTGCCCGCACTCCCAAGACTGCTCTGTCCTGCTCTAAATGCTCATGAACCACCCAGCACGCTTCCAGCTTCTGACCTCTGCGGCCTGTGGGCAGGAGCAAGAGGGCTTCCTCGGCTCCCAGCTGCTGCCTTTGGTCTGGGCACAGTGGATTTCACCAAATAAGTGAGATTAACCCCATCTCCTCTCTCCCGAGCAGAGGTTACCAAGAAATAAAACTGAGATTTGTCTTCTCCAAGCCAGACACTTTCTCCATGAACATGCTACCAGCACAGGCAGGCTTTCCCTTTGGACATAACACTGATGACTTTCCACATACGGGGGCACCAGATGGTCTCACTGCTTCCCCAGTATGGCTGGGTATAGTTTTGCTGCTGCCTCAACAGACACAAGTCCTTGCCTGTAGGAGGTGGGGGCACTCCAAGGAACTCGCAGAAATATTTTCCCACCGGTAGCTGTCGGCCTGAGCTAATGCAACATGACACATATCTCGCTATGAACAATGCGCTGACATTCAGAGCCTGCTCGCCATGTTCCAGACCGCGGCACTGTCACCGCAGTGTGATCGAAAGCGGGGGGATACATTTCCCCTCTGAGCTCATTTTGAGCACTCCTTGGAGGTGCCGGTGCCAGCATTCCCTCCACAAGACAGCTTTGTAACAGGTAGCATGGTGCCCATGGTAATGTCAGCTGGAAACGGGAGGGCAGAGAGCAAGGCGGCGCTGCCTGAACAAGGAGGCTCCTGCAAAGCCACTCATTAGCATCCACGCACACCGGCAGCTTCAGATCCTGCAAGGGCAAACCTGGCATCTACCACATCTACCGTCATCCCTGGAAAAGATGCTGCTAAGTAAGGGAGCAGGAGTCAGCCACGTGCCAACCACCCCCAGCCTGAAGACAACCCTTCCACCAACAGCACGTTCTGAGGAACAGCCCTGGCAGCTTCCCCCCGCGACGATGCCGGGAAAGCGGGTGGGAAGTCCCTGGGACAGATCCCCCTCCAGGCTGCAGGTGGGGAAACGCAGGGAGCACGACAGGCAGCGTGGCTCAGGTGCCGAAACCCTGACACCCGCCAGTGCCCTGCTTACACAACAGCGTTATACAACCCAGCGCTTCGGCAGATTGCATAAGGACAGGGCGGGCACACCTCGAAACCCCGGAGCCGGCGGCGTGCCGGGACAGCAAACCCACCGCTGGTCGCCTGAAAGCACATTCCCCACCACGCTGCCTCCCCACGTACCCTTTCAGGGGGCTCCTGAGCTGAGGCCGTCCGGCCCAGCACAGCCCAGTGCGCCTCAATGCCAGGAGGCAAGAGCAGAAGCTCTCCCACCCCTTGCTGGAAAGAGGCTGATTTGACCCCAGATCACAGGACCAGGGCAGCTCCTCCTTGGACGAGGAAAATGTTTTAACTTCTAGAGAATTTAAAGTCATTTTTGTTAAGAGATTGATGGGCAAGCAGCAGTTTGATGCAATCTGCAAGTTTTGGCTCAGTGACAAAGGCAGCACCGTGGTCACCAGCAATTCAAAACTTTTGCTCTGAGCTGCTGGGAGGAGAAGCACTGTAAGGCGCTGCCATACAGCACGTGTGAGGTTCTGGTCTCTATTTCAACAAAATCCATCCAGTACATCAGTGTGTAAAAAATCAAGCATCTACCACACCACGTGGCATACAGAAGGCTGCTGGGAAGGATGAGGTTTGAGTTTCTCCCCAGCTGCTAAAGTTTCCGTTTTCTGCACCCGAGCAAGATGCCTGCAGCTTGAGCAAGGATTTACGACAGAATAGGCTTCAGAGTCCCTCTGCTTCTCAAGGAAGTATCAGGAAATAAAAGGGCAATTGCATTAGTCAGTCATCAGGAGTTCAGGGTTTCTGCTTGGTTTCAGATGACAGCAGGTAAAAAAAATTGCTCAGCTGCCTGACTGCAGCCAGTGGTATCCGTACAAGGCAGGACAGACTCCCCTTTGCAGTGTGCTACACACACCACACACCATTTAATAACTGAGCAGCCACACAGCACCACCTCAGAAACACGCCTGTTTTCTGGTAACCACCAAGACCAAGTTCAGGTGATTACAACAGGGCTCTGCCACCCTCAGCACGGCAGGGCAGGTCCTGGCACACACCAGTGCCTCACCCCAGCTCTGCTCCAGCAACTGCTGCCTGTGCAGGGGGGGGCGGATGGAGCAAAACACAATGCCTGCAGGGTGCAAGCGTGCCCATGGAGGTCCTCCCTGTCCTGGGGGCTGGCACCGACACAGCTCCAGCTCTACTGAAAGCTCCCACGAAGATGAGATTTGCCTGTCACAGCTGCATCCCACCAGCAGCCAGTGTAACCAGCCCCTCTCCCGGCTGTGGCTGGAGCACCCATCAGCAAGGCCACATACTTCGAGTCCCTGCCTGCTAACCAGGACGGCCATCCACATCTGCCAAGAATGCCTGTCAAGGTTACACTATCACCAAATTTCATAATCAAATTCCAGTTTTTCTTGCAACACAACTAACCAAACACTAGCCAGACCCAAGACTAAGCCTTGAAAACCTCACTAACATCCTCCCTCCGTCATCCTTGTGCCACCCTCCATACTCAGTTGGTGACCATACAGCCAGTTTCACCCACAGCGCTGCCCCCACTAATTTGTTTCTTATCTCACGTAACCAATCCTAAAAGGCCAGTGCAAACTATTTCAACAAAAGCTGAGGTGGCCAAACCCAGCCCACACTAGACTCTCTTCCTCTCTTCCTCCCAGATATAAATTTTCTTCTTGAAACTACTAAACTTGGCTGAAAATAATGATAACTGACAGATGCTGGGTTAAATAGGCCACAGTCTTTCCCTCAGGCCTAATTTAGACCGGATATCAAAATGATATAAAATATCATTGCTTGCCTTCACTCCACCAGGACATCTGCAGACAGACCGATATTAACTCTTTCCTAGAAGTGTTTTGTTGGCACTGTCACCTTGGAAGAAAAAGCAGGTTTTATCTAACCTATTCCTGCTGTAAACCCAAGCTCCACAGGAGCTCCGGTGCTCCTCAAAGACAATGAAGTTCAAGCTCAGTGCCAGGTATTGGGCAAGTCATACAGGCCTGAACCTTCAAAGGTATCCGAGCACCCTGCCGGAACGCTGTCAAGGCGAGATGTTCAGTGTATGTAGGTCTGTGTGTGACAACTAATAGCCCACAGCAGGAGCAACAGACCTTGAGAAGGGTTTCAAAATGATAAACCATGGAAAAGGAAAATGAGGTATTCTATACCCCTTTCCAGACAGATGTTTTGCCATTACACTTTAAAGTAAACATCTCCATCAGCAATTCCGGAGCTAAAACATCACTATACTTCAACAGGAGTGGGCATCACTTCCAGGTAGCTACCACCTTGTGCTCCACTATCTGTTAGCATCAGTCCCGCACCATGCACTGGTTTCAAACTGGATATAAACTGATGCTGGACACGAGGCAGTCTGGCAGTCTGAAGACAGAGCCCAAAGCTGCTCTCATCCTTATCAGCAAAGAGCTGATGCTCATATGTCTGGTGGGTTTCCTCTCAACTAACTAGAATTAGACAACTAAAAGCTGTCCTCAGAAATGGGGAAGTCACCTGCCCCTCTGGTTTGGAGTTCATACAATTGGCTTCAACCAACTGCTGGTTTGAAGTTAAACAGGAAGAGGCCTCACCCATAATACCAAAATGCGAGCACCATTAACCCTCTTGCTGCTGGTCACAGACAGACTGGAGAAGCCAGAGAGCCATCACACAGCAATTCGCAGTCTGAGTAGTGCCTCATCCAGGTCACACAACAGACATTCCTGTTCTTATTTCCAGTGTGACTCCCCATATAGCAGGACCTATCACAGCTTCTAAACTTCAGGAAAAGCCTCTTCACTGCACAGGTATGTCCCTGAGCTGGTTGCATATATCACCTGCACAAGATGCTGCTGGAACTTTAATTTATCAGCCCTTTAAAGGGACAGCTGAGGGATACACATCAGGATAAAACCCAGTCAACGCTGACCAAAGTAACTCCACAGCTATGGGCAACTACTTGCAACTGTCCACTGGGTCATTAACTATGTCTTGCATGGATAAAAACTCCACTCATGGGCAGTGAAGAAGTACAACTCCTTACCACGCTCAGGTAGCATCCAGAGGATTTCTTCTGAAACACCATACGAATTTGCTTTCAACAGAATTCATCCCCTGTCAGCTGCATGGAGATGCTGAGCAGGGCAAAGAGCTCACCTGAGCTCTTAACAGAAGAGCAAAGACACCACTGAACTACCACACAACTTCTGGTTGGCTTTAAACAGGATTAAGCAGAATATAAATTCAGTGCGGGCACTGTATGTGAATAGGGATCACTTAGTGCAAAGATGCTGTGTGGAGAGCAGAGTCAGGAAATCACAGATGAAAAATCCGATATAGTTCTGATGTTTCTAGGAGATCACCAAAGCTATTTCCTCCCATTTTTGTCTTACGCACTGTTTGTAATCGGAAAGGGCTATTTTTAACAGCAGCAGCAAAATCTTTTAAAAATCCTCTAAATCCATTTTCTGAGGCCAAAGAAGTCCAGCTGAGAATGCACTGCCGCATCCTAATGGCACTTTGTGGGTGGCTGAGCAACAAGGGCTCAGCTCAGAGCCCTCTGTGCCTCGTTGCTCAGGTAATTCCATCATCCTGCGCTTGCACCATGGAAGGGAGGTGGGCCCTGGGCTGGAGCTGCCCCCCCGGCACTGGAGCCCAGTCGAGGTAGCTCAAAAGGTCTGTCTGGAGCCTGACCCCCCCCCAATGTCAGGGTGGGGGCAGAGCCTCCGCTGGGCTCATCCATCTCCCCCCCCTTCTCACTCTGGGTACGTGCTGCCTTCGGTCCAGCTGCTCCAGCCTTGTAACAGCACCAAAATGTCAGAATGAAAAAAAAAAAAAAAAAAAATCTTAAAAGTGCATGTCTGTGGATATCAGACAGATGCAAGCAGCATCTCCCTCGATATGCACCAGCACGGTGACAGCACAGGAGTCGGATCGAATCGGTGGCCACGCAAAGGCAGAGCGGCACCCGGCCGCGCAGCCAGGCACTCGCACGTCAGAGCTCACATCACAGCAGCAGCCTTGAACTTGGCAGCCTCACGGCCTCAAACCGGTAACACACCCCCAACATCACCGCGAACAGTACAACAGTATTTTCACTTCTCTACTTAAGGACACATGCAGCTCAGACAACTTACGACATGTAATTAGAGACTGTATTTTAATGAATATGCACAAGGGGGCAGAGTCAGAGTTGTGCACCTGAGGTTAAGTTTTGCATATTTTTAACTTCTCAGCACTTATCAGTGCACAGTCTCGCTTCATTAACTCGACCTTCTGCATCTCATGTCCTAGGAGGCTTGTTGGTTTTGTTTCTCCTGAAAGGAAAAGAAACATTACAGGAGAGTTTCCTTTGTTTCCATCAGGCATTCAAGGTAGGCCCACTGGGCACCCCCCGAGCCCAAACCCAGCCTTGCCCAGGACTCACACCCTCGCCAGACTGCAGCTGGGTCTGACCCAGCTCACACTGGATCCCCACAGGCACCCACCTGCTCCCAAGGCAACAGCCCCCTCCACTAGTAAGATTGTCTGAAATATCTAACTAGAAATCTTCATTCGATTTCTTATAAATTTGCCAAGTGTTAACTGATCCGAGCCCAGTTTTTCACGGCAAATACATGAGCCAGACTGAATATACTGATTTGAAGATGTAATTCAGAACTTCTTGGTTATTTGGGAAACATTTCTAAGGTAAACTGTCCATCATTCCCACTCTCTTTACTTCACAAGGCAAAAGCATATTCCTGTGTTTTGAGAGAAGGTTAGAGATCCAAGAGCACTAAGGACGCCTGGCAGGTTTAATACCAACAATGGCCTTTTTCTGTCATCCCATGAAAATCTGCACAAACGTGCCCACTTAGTCTTCCAAAACCTTTCCCCTTCCTCTCCAGCCCTCAGATTTTAGCAGCTGACCTCCCCCCAAGGCCAATCCCCCCCGAGATGCCCAAAGCATAGGACAAGCAGGGCTCGCCCCATGCTTGCACCCCGAGCGCCACGTCCAGGCCCTGACACACGACGTTTGGGGAAGCGGAGCGGTGCCGCTGCCGGCGAGGGGCACGAGCCAGCCCAGAACCCCCGCCACCAGCCACACTGCCCAGCTGACTTGCACCATCTTGACCCTTTGCAAGCACACACTGATGACTTTTCTCAAGCAATCCATCCTGGACTCAACTGACGGGTGAATCTGTGATATACAAACCTAGCCGTGGCATGGCAAGACTTCAGTAAAGATGGTTGCAACGTAAGAGGGGGGAAAAACAAAAAAAAAAAAAGCTTTGGATCATTTTGAAAACAGAAGTTTGATTTACAAAAATATCAGTTACTGCACTAAACAACAGGCAGTAAAATGCAGCTCAAGTCAAAGTAGCATTGTTAGAGCCACCTCTACTCCACACACACCTGCAGCTGGCTGCACATTCACAATCCTCAGAGCTCTCCATCTCCAAAGGTTCAGCACTCCTGAGGTCTCAATGAAACCCACAGAGTTGGCCAAGATTGAAGAAAACACAGTTGGTGATTTAAAGTGAAGCTCAATTCAAAGAAAATCAGTTCATCAGTTTTAAAGTCATAAATGTTAAACTCAGCAAGGGGACCATTTGTGCTCCTGGAGACTCGTAAAACTGTATTGCACATTAAGTACTATGTTAAAAGGACATTATTTCTGCGTTTCAAATCCAGCATTCAGAAGTTTGGAATGCCTCTGCAACCTGAATTTGACCTTCTTGTTTCTTTGGATTGAGACAGACTTGGGTTACACTGGTTTTCCTCTGAGAAGCTGGGTGCAGCCATTGCACTGGGTGCTAAAGCTTCCCTGTGGATGAGCTGGAGATGCAGAGCGGTGGACACCGATGCCGTTAGAATCCAGCTTTACCTGCTGGAGCTAAGGTGCATGTATGGGAGGAAAAAAAAAGTGGTTGTTCCGTTAAGGGGAGTCTACATGCCTTCCCGGCACACTGCTTGGTGTGCTCACTGCTGGTGGATCTTGTGCGTGGTGCTACTCAGGCACTGCCGCCAGGTGTGAGCCTCACAGGGCTGGGGAGCGGGGGCACCCCAATAGCAGCAGGGGGGACGCAAACAAGCTGGCAGCACCCGGCACCCAAGGGAAGCAGCTCGTGGCACATGGGGTGTCACTGGGAGGCAGAGCACAACAGCCCTGCAGAGCCAGCGGCTCTGGCCAACCCCGCAGGAACCCCTCTGGGGCTGGATGAACCCTGGTGCACGTCTGACCCGCGATGGGGGGGGGGGCTGCAAGAACCCAGGGGGCCGCCAGGCGCAGGCTGAGCCCACCACTTAACTGGACACGGAACAAGGGTGACCCGTCAGCGTGTCAGCACGGGGACTCCTAATCCGAGTCCGTGTCAGGGACGGCCAACAGTCTAAATATAATTGCGGGGAGGCACATGCCCGTGATCTGGCAGCAGAGATGCTGCTACTGAGCTGACGTGACAGAGCTGGGGAGGGCGGCAGCGGCCACTGGCGCCGGGCAGCAGATCCTCCGACCCGCCGTGCAGAGAGGAGCCCCACAGCCCACGGAGCTGCCCCGTCTGTCCGCCAGCCCCACGCCGGCCTGCAGCCGCCACCGCGGGCAGCCAGGGGACAGGTCGCACCCCCAGCAGAGCCCAGACCCTTGCTATAATTAAGCGCTCTCTTTTTCAGAAGGCAGGGAAACCGGGGATGGCACAGAAAAGGGATTGCCTCAGCCTGTGGGCAGCCAGGCAGTATTTATACCTACTTTAAAGCAGCAGCGGGGTGTGCAGTACCCACCGCTCTGCCAGACGGAGCTCAAGGCCGCCCATGCGGAGATGTCATGTTAAAGAGCCAAAGTGTGTCAGAGCCCCCAACGGCAGCTATGGTGGGTTTACTCACATTATTAATAATTACACTTTGTGATTTGGAGAAAAAAAAAAAAAAAAAAAAAACCACAACAAACTGCACAGCTGTTTACTAGCATTGCCGAGGGAGTACACCTTGTCCCCATGACAGAGTGTAAAATGCACAAGACCAGGATCACCTCCACTCCCACAGCAAAACGCAGCCTCCCCCGAGGCATCGCATGGGAAACACCACTTGGGGCCAGCTGCAACAGGAGAGAAAGGCAAGAGAGCAGAGATTAGTGCCCCAGGTTGTCCTGACTCATGCGGATGGTTGCTAACATCCACAAGCAGAAACAGTTGCCATCTTATCCTCCAAACAAAGAGTTTTCTGGAAGCAGTACTAACCGCAGACTATTATGATAGGAAGGGCCAGGAACAGGGTGCTCACCCCACTTGCCAGCCTCACATCACAGGGCTCTGACCAGGGCATGCTGAAGAGCAAGCACAAAGCTGATGAGACAGCCCACGATCCTAAAGGGCACTGCTACCGAGCACCTTCCCAGCAGGAGAGCTTGGGGGCCTGGATTTGTGCTTCCTACCTGGTGAGGCAGAGGCTCAGGTTACACTAAAGCACGAGGAATAAATCTCTCCTGCAAAATGAAGCACTGCGCATTGCACAGCGGGATGTGCCACTGAGCTGACATCACCACCAGCTCTCAGACAGCACGTCCATATGGCAGGCCGGCAGCCTGCATGTTCTTTCACTTACATTTCCCTAAAGTTTTGGTATTATACCAGGAGCTGCAGCAAAGCAGTTTAATGCCTAGGCTGATCATGTAGCAGGATCGTGGTGAGAGGGTTTTCCTCAACAGCAGTACAAGCAGTGATGAGAGACAGCGTTACCCATTAACCAGGTTCCATTAGACTCAATCCAGAGACAGATGTCGGAGCAAAACCCCTCGCTTCGCTCCAGCCCATGCACCGAGGGGCGGCCCCACACACACACACTTGCACACTCCCAGTAGCAGAACCCCAAGCAAGGTGGCTGGCTGTGGGAACAGCTCCTCCTCCCTCTCCACCACCAGCACCCAGGGTGCAGGCAGCCAGCACAGGCTGCACAGCCCAAGGGTGCTCCCACAGACGCCCGAGGAACAGATCCCCGGTGTCCAGAGGGGCAGACCCAGAGCGTGGGGCACGGAGGGCAGGCTGGGGGGGGCAGCCCCTGACCTGGACAGATGCCCACGGGCAGCTGGGTGCATCTCGCCTCCGTGCTCAGCATGGCTCCCTCGCTGCCCCCCTTCCACCCAGCCCAAGCCAGGCAGCCCCATCCCTGGGCTCCAGCCACACTCTGGTGAGACTGAAGAGCCATCTCTTCTCCTAGGCTGAGTGGACTCTCCTCTGTGAGTAGACAGAAGAAGGCAACAAACTATTTCATTTTTACTATTTGTATTTGACCTTTTTATATTGTTTGCTTTTTCCAGCATAATCTCCTAAGAACATGACTCCAATGATTTATAACAAAAGAATATCTCTATAGAGGGTGCCTTGCAAGACCTCTCTCCTGCTGCTTTAGAGTGATTTACTTTTGGATTAGCCTCTGATAGAGAAGGGCTCGGCTGACGATTTGCCCTCGTATATCAAAAGGGAAATCCTTAAGACATCACTATAAAACAGCAGGAAAGAGCACCTGCCTGACTCATAAACTTATATGATGTGGTTTAGTCAGATAGGCCATCTGCTTCCCTTACATACCCATATGTCCTTCGCTGTTCCTCGCTACCTCACTGTTAACTTCAGTGATTTTCCTCTCCACTTCTGCAAAGCTAAAATAAAGAGAAATGAATCGAATGATAAACTTTCATGCAGATGGGAACAAGTGAAGTGGGCACTGTCTCTGCCTTCTAGTTAACACGATAAATAACGACAGTGAAGTTGAGGAAACACACATCTCAATTAGATCCACATTATAAACTTAATGTGCCAAATCCTGCCCTAGCTTACACCCACATAGCTCAGCCGACCCAGGTGAAAAGAAAAAAGACCCATTCTTTAAGCATATCTTTGCCAAAGTCTGGGTGTCCACAGCAGGAGCAGGACATGTCCCCCTAGCATGGCTGCACCCCTATGCTGGAGCCTCTGCCCCAGTGCCAGTGAAAGGTTCTCCAGCCAGCATTTGCCCATCCCAATGCTTAGGGAAAAAATACAAAAAACTGGAGGACCCAGGAGATTGCTCCTTTCTCCAGGACAGGACAGCACCCTCCTGCCTTGTGACTACCTATTTAGGGACTGAGCTGAACCGTGTATCAAACCGTCATCACAAATAACCACAAATGGACTTTTGTCCCATGAGCTCATCCATTTCCCTTTTGAATCCATTTCTGCTCCGGCTTCTACAACAATCCATAACCATTAACTTCAGTAACATAGTTAAACACCATGATATAAAAGTTACTTCAGCTTCAAAACTGCTGCCTAACTTTATTACACACCCCTAGCTCTTACACTACAAGCGAGCAATTAATTGTTTTGTAATGAACCTTTGCCCTCCACACACAACTACACACAGCTGCCTACCACCCCCAGGACCAACACAGCACTCCTTTCTCAGCTGGATAGGCCTGCTCTTCTAGCCTTCCTTGCACAGAAGCTGTTTCGTGCCACCTTCTCCTCCCACCCTCTTTCGAGATTTATTCTGCTTTTTTACAAGACGGGGCTTGACTAGAAGAGCAGTCGCTATATTTAAAAACGTGCATGCAAAAATCACTGCAGCTTCTTAACAGTAACATTAATTTTGTCTGGTCCTCCAACCTTTTTATCCACACATGACCATCAAACACTACAGTCCCCTTTGACCTCTCACAAGGAAACAAGCAATAGATCCTGATCCCAGCCACCATCCTCCCCCAGCCCTGGTCACTCACCAGTTAGACCAGCCTGGGGCTGAGAAAGGCACTGGTGGGGCAGGACAGGACCTCCAAGTCTTCCCCATGATCAACACTGGGGTCCATAGGCCTCCTGGGGAGAAGCAGGAACCTGGATAAACACCATGGGGCTTCAATGGCCAGCCCTACGCAACGATGCAGAAGTTTATAGAAGAGCTGGAGGCGAACAGTGCTGGCACATGCTGCTGGGCTGACTACTCCTGGTGCACCCTGCGCAATAATTTACAATGATAAATGCATCTGAAGCAATCATCTGCTGGCAGATAATGCATGGCCAGCAAAAGAGGCAGCATTCCCCAAGCAGGCTGCCTGCTCTGCCTGGCCCCTTGCCGAGGCTGGACCCAAAGAGCTTTTCAATCCCGCATCTCTGGAGGGTCTGGTAGCAGAACATCTGCAAACGGCTCCGGGAAGTTGGAAGTGCCCTGCGTGGAGGCGGCGGGAGCTGCTGGGGAGCCCGGGGCAGGGCAGGTCTGCATCCACCCGGCCTCAGCAGGCTGCTGCGGCTAGGGGAGACAGGGATACACCAGCTGCCTCTGGGGACATGGAGCAATCAACCCCTCCACAGCTCAGTGGGGATGAGAAGCCTCCTGTTATTTACGTTCCTTTTTAATGTTCATCTTGCTTTTTAATTGCCCAAAACCAGGACTCTGGGAGTTCATTTTTTTTCCCCTCTGCAGTAGGGTAAAGCAAGCAGAGGGTTTTCCGGCTCTCTGGAGAGCTGCCTATAGCCTACCACAGAGTAGATAAAAACCTGCATAAAAAGACCACCCAAGGGACTGGGAAAAGTGGTCCCCACAGGAAAGAAAGAAGCATTTTGTTTAGAAAGGCTGAAGCTCAGACAATTACCCAAAGCAGAAAAACAACGGCATGAAATCTGCTGCTTGGCTTCCCCCCTCGGCCCCCCGAAGAGCCCTTGACCAGGAGCCTGGCCAGCGCCACGCTGTGCCACGGGTGAAGGAGCCACCTGCGTGGGAGCGGGCACCGGGAAGCATACATGTGTGTGTACATGCACACGTGTGTGCGCACCAGCATGTGTCCTTGCAGAAAAACAGGGAGCATCTCAGACACCAGGAAACACTTCCCTGCCCAAACACTTTACACCGCTTTCCCCCTCAGAGACCCTAAATTATTGCTCATTAACACTGTTGAGCAAGTGACCCCAGTCAAGCAGCTGATCTCTAAAGACATCCAGCTATTGCAACACTAAGAGCAAGATTACCCACAACATGTCCTCCCCATCTGCTCTTACACACCCGGCAACAATGGTCTTGCACAACTGCGTGGGCAACAGCTTTCCCGGGTGCCGTGATGCTCAGAGCCTCGCTGCCAGCCTGTCCGGGCGGTGACACGGCACAGCCAGCACCCACGGGCCTGCCCAGAGGGGCAGGGGGAACCGGCAGGGCTCAGCAACCGAGCACTCCCACCCCGCTCCCCACCAGCCTCCAAGGACATCCTGGAATTCAAAGAAATTAAAAGTGGAAAAGGCACCACATTAACCTCCTTAATTTTTCATTTCTGACACAGATTGTTTTCTCCTCATTTCAAAGAATTTCAAGTTAATGTCTGGAGGGCAGAAAAAAAATCCATTTCCCAATACGCCTGCTGCAGCTTTTTCACCAATCGACTGCCCTTCCTGGTACAATCACTGGGACATTGATTTTTTTTTTTTTTTTTTTTTTGCTAGAGCATCATCCGAAAATCTATCAATGCAAACAGCATCTTTGAAAAAAATACCAGCAATCCGAGACAAGCCGCTTTCTCCACCCTTTAACCCCACTGCTGCAGAAAAAAAAAACCCTCTGCCCAGTACCTGTTCTAGCAGCATCTATCTCGGCAGCGCAGCAGGGACCAGAGGCAGACCCGTGAGGCAGCTTGTGTCCCACCCGGGAGCGGTGGGCCAGGGAGACGTGCCAGGGAGGCTGCTCCATGCCTGCCGACTGCCAGGGGCAGCACCCAAGGGTGGTAATTTGGGGGAGACCACCGCAGGCAGCCCCCGGCTCGCCGCCCGCAGACATGCCGAGGGACAGACCCGGCCGTCACCCCCGGGGGCCACAGCCCAGTCCCACCTCCTGCAGCACTGGGCCCACCTTGAGTGCCCGCTGCCGTCCTCCCCGGGCAGGGAGAGCTTCGTCCTCCACCTCGCTCCAGGGAAGCGGCCGCAGCGCCGACAGGCAGCAGGCAGAGGCTTTTCTGCCCATGCAGTGCCCTCGATGGGGCAGGGCGCGCAGCACACGCTGCCCAAGGTTACAGATACAACAGACTGTTCTGGTGAGCCTGGCAATAACTGCCTCCTATTACTATGCTAAATAAACACTTCACTCAACAGTCTTGGCACTTATTAAGCACCTGGGAGAGAGACTGCCTTGTGTTGTCCAAAACACTCTTAATTACTGTTTAATCAAGATCTCTTCCCCTCTAGAAAAAAAAAAAAAAAAAGAGGCTGCTAAACATTTGCATGTATTTTCCACTGCAATCACATTACACATCTCTGTGACAAGCAAATTCTTGGCAGTGCTTAGGAAGAGCTCACTGCCTGTGCAGGAGCATCACAGCACAGCGTGCTAATCCAAATAGCCTTAGGTCTCCCCTTCTTTAGGTAAGGAAAGGAACCAGGAGGATTTCCTGGCACATGGTCTAATGCTATCAAATGCTTCTTTTATTTGTTGTTGACACATGTATAACAGTTGAAGAATCACTAAATAACCTTGTAATATCTTGATTTATGGATTATTCTTCCATATGAATAGCACATGGTAAGGACAACATGCATTCAGGTCTACGTTGTATCTCTGCTAGTACAGGAGCATTTGATTCCTGCTATTAAGCACCCACAAATCCCAGGCAGCACAGGACTGAGCTCCGTGCTGTTCAGATGAGATGCCCAATCCCCTGCTATCGGAGCGGGTGAACGCACAAAACGCTGTGTGGGCATTTAGGCACAAATCGTTTTCCTTTTTGTAAACCAATTCCTGGAGCTGGGTTTTCTCTGAGCAACTCCTGCATTGCAGCTTTAGAAGTGTGCCCAACGATGTGCAGCTGCAATTCCAGAGGCCAAAGACTGTAGGTGTGCTCCTTGGGGCGGAGCAGGCAGAGCCAGCATACAACACAGCACCTCCGTCCTGGGCTCCCCAGCTGGCACACAGCATAGGCTTGGGCTGCGAGAACCCACACAGCAGAACCTCCCTTTTCCTCCACTTTACATACAGCCCAGGGCTCAGATCTTCCTTAAAATAAAGGGGATTTGTCTCAATTGATTTAACTGGCAGTCACAGTGGTCAGACAGCTCTGACAAAAATTAATTTACATCTGAGTAGCAGGAAGAAGAAAAGGGCCTTTGAAATAGCAGCACTATAGGGCTTCGCACCAAGGGCTGGGTCCCAAGCGGGCCAAACAGGGGTCAGCCTGGGTTGCACCACTATCATCACCATCACAGCTAGAAATGCACCAAGCAGCACTGGTGCGAAAGCTCAGAAAAGCAGATGCAGCAGGAAGGTGTCCAGGGCACGAGCTCCCTCCCAGCAGGGCTGCTGGTGGCATCCCCTGACACCTTATGTTGACTAAGTGACAATTACCCAGGAATTCCTGCTGGTGATAGATTATCAATGGCATATGACTTTGCATTTTAACAGCTGCTAATCTTCCTGTTAAACTCAGAATATCGGGTTAAATCACCTCATGTGATCTTTTGAGTAAGGTAAAGGAGAGTTCTATGATGATAGCAATTTAAACATAGTTGCTGGTATCAGAGAAACACAGCTGCAATATTCTGATACAGATGTCCACCCTTTCTGCAAAGGGGACATCTGTACTGGAGGGGACAAGCTGGCTCCCCATACCTTTACGCTGTGACTTCATTCAGAACATCCAAAATTCTTCATAATGGCAGGCTTTGGGAAAAAGGCAGGAGTTTTTGGAGGAGCTGGGCACAGAGGTTTGTTTCTCTAGGACAGATAAGCAAGGCATAGGCATAAGGATCTTTGAGTACACATGAAACAGATTCATTTATCCACTTGTATGAATGACTTAATCCCTTCCATTTGCCCTCCCCATCCATGGTACAAGGGTCATCCTCACACAGACAACAGATACGTGCACATCCATGTTCATGTGACAGCTATCTGACCACGAGCTGCATGAACCTAACAGCAGACTTCAGCTCCCAAGCAGTATTCAAATACAAACTGAGCCTGTGTCAGGCCTCATATGCAAACCAAACTAGTCTAAGATTACCTCTGTTCTCAACCCATTTACCAAATAGGTCTCGTGGTGAGCATGTGCTGACTCTTGATCTAGGGAACGCATCCAAGGAAAACAGCTGCCAGAGGCTTCACTGCGAATGAACACCGTGTGCTAAAGGAGTCCCTCGCCTTACCCGGGGCTGGAGAGGTTTAAGTGGGGACAGATGAAAAGCCAAAGTTTGCTCCCTCCTGTGCCATTTCTGAAGGAAGCCACGCATGGACACAAAGAACAGGGGTAGCAGTTTGCGTCAAACCCCAACCTAAAACAGTCCCCTGCAGTTTGTACAAAACTGCTTTTGCTGCCCCTGAAGAAGCCCCCTCAGCCCAGCCGCACGCCTGCCAGACACCGTGCACGAGCTGTGCAGCACTGCCCCAGCACATGCCTTCCCCACCTCAGCTCAGGGAAGGCTGGATCGCCCTCCAGCACCAGCCAGTCCGACCAATAACCCCTCCAGCCCCAGGCAGCAGAGCAGCGACCACCCCGAGCATCCTCCAGCCTGGGCACAGCTCAGGGAGAGCACTGTTCCCTCTCTGCAGCAGGAGGGACAGGAGCCTGAACCAGCACTAACATACTAATTAAAAACCCTGGAAGGGCTTAAAATTAACTTTCCTGGGGAACGGGAACAATTTGAAAAATGAAGCTTAAATCTTTTTCATAAACAGGGAGCGGAGCCAGGATATCAGCATGCTGCAGCCAGGAAAACCAACCCAGGGAAGGGGCTAATGCCCTGCCTGTCTCAGGCCCCCACCTGATGCTTTCCACTGCTGCACCACGAAGCTTTATCACCACAAGCAGAAACACACCAGGAGAAATGGGCCAGCTGCTGCTCTGCCATTTAAATGAGACATATTTCACATGTTTCCAGTTGTGAAATTAGCATCTGACTTCATTGATTTCTCCCTCCCGCACCCTCCAAAAAATCTATTTTCTCCAAGATTTTGAGAACCTACAGCAAGGAAGACAGAAACCAGTTTGGGGTACGCAAAAGAAAGGCCAGAAAGTACATCTGGATAACTTTTAAAGATAATTACTCATTTTCATATCCTCCTCCTGTTCTTCTGGCTGGGAGCACCAGACACCGTGCAAACAGCCTTTCTTGAAGTATTTTCTTGGCGCACCAGGGTACCAAGGGTCTTCAGAGGAAGCTCTGAAAGCAGTCAGACCTGGGCTGTGATACCCTTGCATCTCATCAACATGCATGTCCCAGTCAGAAGCCAAGGTCTGGTGTAGAAGACATACATACATACATTTCCCACTGAACCCACAAGAGGATTACCCCAGGCCTGTTCAGTGAAGTCCTAGCACAATAGTGTTGTAAGGCCCTTAATCACGCTGTGCTTTAGCAGCATTCCTTGGCCCAGAAGAGCACACCAGCAGTACGAGACATGAATGCTGGCCAAGCTTTGTTTCCATGTTCCTGTCTCCTGAGCCCATGAGGAACATCTGGTTGCCTTCCTTCCAGTGCAGAGGGTGGGCATGGGTGGGTCTCCACTGACAGCAGCAAGGCTACAGCCAGCAGCACACCCCGAGCAGCCTATTGATCAACACAAGATGAGGCAAGACAAAGGACGTGCTTGGAGAGGTGCCTGCAAGACTTTTGCCATGCTGGCAGCAGAAGCAAGGGACACAAATTAGGATCTACATGAATGTCAGCACTGCAGAATAATGTGAGATAAAAGACATTTGACCATGGCCTGCAGAGAAAGTAGCCACCCATTTCCTCATCTCCACAGACTAAAGCAGGAACCACAGCACTTCGCTGCAAGATGCTTCCTGGTCCCTGCCAGGACACGACCATCTGCTCAGAGGGGCTTTAACCACATCACAGGGTCAGCCGCAGGAAGACACTTGGGCTCACAGTTGATTTGAATGGGAAGCCAGGACCATAAACCAGGAGTCAGCAACCCAACACCCCATAGCCTGTGCTAGTCTTAGAAGGGCTCACAAGGTCTCTTCCACAGAAGTTTCACACAAAAAAAAAAAAAAAAAAAAAAACAAAAAAAAAAACCACACACACCTGCCTGTGCACTCCAGAGACCTGGTTCTGCCTGAAGAACATTCACCACGTGGGATTCCCATCGCTCAGGAATACAGCAGAAGCCAGGTCGCTCCCTGCTTCAAGGGAGTTTAAGCTCCAGGCTTTTTCCTCCTTTTGAAGCGGCCAGGTAGGTGCTGCCTAGGATAGACAGACAGCAGGAGTACATGAACTTCTGTGCTTCTGGAAAAGCTACTTCTAGAAACAAAAGGTCTTGATCCTGGGTTGTTCTACAAATAATTCCTATAAAGTAACTCCATATAGTCAGCTTGCCTGACTTGAAAGCCAAGGCATAATTCAGAGAGCTTTGGGGGCTATGAGATCTTGGAGGGAGACACCAGGTCCCAAGGAGGTTTCAGACACATGCCTGCCCCACTGTTTTCTGCTGAGGAACCCGGGTGGTTCCCCAACCACACTGGCTTGTGCGTGCCACATCTGCAGGGGCCCAGGACTGCAGAGCCACCCCGACTGGGGTTGGGTGTGTGAACGCAGAAGCCTGTCGGTTCGGCGTGCCATGCCCGGGGCAGAGATGCACCCACAGGTGCAGGGTGGTGATGGAAAGGTGCTGCCTTGGCTTGCCTGTCCAACGTGACCAAGCAGTTTGTTCCGGGTCCTTGGGGGCACGGGCCCTGCCAGCAAGTGACACACTGGCTGCAGGCTCAGCAGCTCCATGCAGCTGAGAGTCCAGCACAGAGGGAAGCCTGGATTAGCTCCTGGCACTGTGGGAAGTGAGATAATAGCAGAAGCAGAGCAGCAGGCAGCAATTGTGGAGCCTGAGCAAAATCCCTTGTTTTCACTGGCTAGTTCTGGTTTCATGTTTCTGATCTTTTAAACATCAGGCACAACCCGAGCCCGGCCAACAGCTCCCTAACGCAGCAGTCTATTCTCTGCCAGTAGCCTGACCTGTGCCAATAGGTTTCCTGCAAACTGCCAGCTCTAGGCTGGAGACAGAGCTCTAGCCCCACTGCGTATGGACTGGCAGCATCCCTCAAGGCAGGAGCAGCTGGGCTCAGCTCCCTGGACTAAAGCAGCACCATCCCACTCTCCTCCAGCTGAGGCTCACAACAGGCAAAGCTACTTTTCCCAGCCTATCTCCACAAGCAAACCCACAAGTACCCCAAACCAAGGCAGTCAAGGCATGGAGAGCACTCTGCAGTGAGACAAGACAAGTATAAACCAGTGCCAGCTATGGGCATTAAGTGGCTGGCCTGAAAGCAGAGCACATGTTAACCACACTGTTTTTTCCTCCCTGTCAAGGCATCCATTAACACACACCTGCCTCTCTCCCCTTCCAAAAAAAGATGAGAGAAGGAAGCTTGTGGAAACTAAAAATCACCCTGCACAGCCTGGAGAACGCTGAGTGTTACAAGACCACAGAAACGATGTGAGGTCCTGTGGGCAGGTGAAGGGTTAACAGGTGGAAGTCAATGCCCCTCTACCAGGCAGCCAATAGTTCTATCAATAAATTATGCATCAGCATCTAGTAATAATGACCTAGCAGCCACAGCTATTTAAAACAAACCAATCAATGGTATTAACGTAATCCCCAGGAGAAAACAAGACACCACACAGAGCTGGGACAGGAGCAGATCAGGCCAAGGAGAAAGAGACCTTTGGCTGGGAGAGCGGTCAGCCACAAGGGAAGGAGAGGTCCCCGTGCTGAAAGGGTAGGCAGAGGCTCTGGCCAGGATAAGAGCACATAATAGAAACCACCTCCCCAGCCACGGGACGGGCTGGCACCGAGACCCCCAGCCTGGCTCACACACATGGCAGCTGCTGCAGTCCAACTCGATCTCCCAGGCCAGATCCTCCAAGAGCACAGAGGAGACCGACCACTGCAGAGCACTGCTTGCTGTCCCAGGAGCCACCCCACACCCCGCTACACCAGCCACCAAGGCCTGGTCCCTTTGCAAGGACACGGAGCTCCCCTCAACACTGAGGCTGCACCCCACACTCCCCATCTTATTTCTGTTCTTCCGAAACAGGCAAGGGCTCTCTCTGGTGCTCATCTGCATGAAGAGATGCTGCTGAACGGCAGCCTGGGACCGGCTCGTGCAGTGACCCTGCAAGCACCACGCTGCCCACCCAGGACCAGCCCGGCACCGAGGGCTCGGGCAGCAGCAGTGGGGGGTCTCGAGAGAGGGAGGACACCCACAGCAGAGCTCCAGGGCAGAGCCACACACCACCAGCCATCCTCCTTCCACCACAGCCAGGGGCTTGCCCTCACCACACACCATCCTGGCACAGGGAGGTGCTCAGAGGGAGCACAGCAGGGTGACAAACGCAGACAAGCTGGAGAGGGCAGATCCGGGACCTCCCAAACATCCCTCAGTGCCACAAGGCAGGAAGAAGATTCACCACTTGCACAGATATGCACACGCATGCCTGACATTTACTGCCACTAAACACTAAAAACTGTATTTTCCACATTTACTGTTTAAGTAAAAGCATTCTTGGCTGTTATTTCTTTTATCCTTTTCAGTAAACTGGCCCAGATCTTTTACCCCATCTGATCAGCAGATAAGTATCACAGGGGATTCCTTTAAACATCTGAAAGAGAAATCCTGAGATAAGACCAGCACACAGGATTGCTTCCCATTTCCTTACATCAGCACAGTGCTCGGTCCCAAGAGCACATCCCACCCAGGGATGCAGAGCTGTACAGAGAGGATAGGCATCGCCGCTGCTAACGTAGGGGTTGTGCTGCCTGGAGATAAGGCAAGGAGCTCGCTTGTAAACACTGAGAAGAAGGTATCTAGAAACTGATATTCCAGGATCCTGACCTACAATTCAAAAGGTGAAATAATTGGGGAAATTACATTAGTTTGCACCATTTTGTTCAGTTCTTGAAAGCTGCCAAATCTTTTGCCCTAACTGTTCAGCAGGAGGACAGTTGGGCACAGAGTCTGCTCGATGCTTATCTATAATGAGCATCTTTACCAGCAATCTGAAGCAGAAGGGTTTAGTTTTGCTGTTGTAGCCCTTTTGAATACTGCCCAGCTCATGAATGCAAGAACATCCTGAAGGATTTGCCAACAGCATCAAGCCAGATGAAATGACAGCCATCCTACTCAGGACAGCACCAGCACTGGGTGGAAGCAAGTCCCTGATCACAGGCCCGATACATCCAGGCACAAAGGTAATTCAGGGGGACATGGCAGGGCCAGGACACTGGCTATCTTTGTTTCTGCTCCTGATGCTTGTAACCAGTTGTGAACTCCCTGAAGCAGGTCTGGCAGAACTTTGCTTAGAACAATCTGTTCCTTTTCCCCTGGCTTAATTAAATTAAATCAGCTCCCACGTAACCCTACAGTAGCGAGACAAGGAGCACAGACGTACAGTCCTGTATAACCAGCACGTGCAGCTCAGTGTCCGGAACACCAGCACGTACCAACGAGTGGTTTGCAGCCGAGCACAAGGTGCCTGCAAACAGCAGGTCTGCCGGGGCTGTGCCACGGAGAGCAGCGGGCAGCAGAGCCTGCCGCAGAGCCCGCCGGGGGCAGGCTCGGATCACCCTCCAGAGCACACAGCTTCCATCTCACACTCCTTAATAACACACCACATCTCCTCCCCTCCCCAGGCACGTGCACCTCTTCCCCTTCCAGGCCCACAGGACACCCTGCCTGGGTGCACACCGAGAACCCCCCATACCACAGCAGCCCTCGCTGCAGGGCAGGGCCCAAAGTCCACCCAGGACAGGCCCGATGTATTTAATCCTGCTCAGTCTCAGTGCTGTTCGCCATGCAGACACACCAGAACCTGGAGGGACACCGGGGGTGAAAGAGCCATTGCACCCCAGCAGCCCCCGCCCTCCGCTCACCCCCCAGCCTGGCTGTGGCCAGCGCTGGGAGCACAGCACCCGTGCAGGAACACAAGGGCTCAGCAGCCCATACATACAGCACACTTCATGTGCATTCTCCATATTAATAAATGGGGAAAGAAGGAACCATAAATCTATGAACTGCCAATTTGCACAGGACTAGCTCTTTTACTGGCTACGCACTAGCACCTTTTACAGCCCATTAATTACTTTCTCTAATAAAGTTTGACAAAATGATAACTTGCCCATGAAAAGTGTTGTAATAAATACATTTTCTCTAACTTTGGACCATTCTTGCATGTCTGGCTCATAAACCCCTCCCACGGTTCAGTAACTTACTGCCTACCTGTACTTTTTCAGCCAAGGAGGGGGCCCCAGTGTGACACCCCCATGCATGCCAGACAGTACAACAGGACCAGTGCCACAACCAGTGAGCGGGGTTCCTCCTGCAAACTGGGCAGGAGCCAGCGCTGGTCCAGCAAACACAGCCTCAACCAGTCCAGGCTGAGCAGTGGAGAGCACTTCCCATACTTCACACTGCAAGTCCACTGCACACTGGAGCCCCTGCTTGCCTGCCATGTCCTAGGCACCCCATAAAGCCAGCACCCAGGGCACCCCCCTTCTCAGGTCACACAGAAAACACCTCTCAGCTCATGCCCCAGCAACACCCATGGCAGAGAACCAGCTGCATCCATAGCAGCACCAGCTCTGAGCTGAAGAGGGTCAGGGTCTCCAAAAGCCCGGCGTGCCATCACCACCTCCAAGATGGCAGATACCTGGCTGCTTCTGCATGCTCCTCCTCATTCCACTTCTCGGACCAGGCACCAAGCAGCAACATGTTTCCCAGCCTGATGATCACAGCTTGGGGTGCTCACTGCTCACAGTATTTATTTACATAAAGCCACAGCTGACCTCAGCAGAGAATACAGTTGCCAAAGCTGGTCTTTCCCAATACAGAAACAGGAAACAATAGGTATGTTTTAGTCTTTCAACAATTCCAAATTATAAATTGTTTAAAGACTTTCTTGTGCTATGATTCAGAGGATCACTAAGAGACTCAAGTCACCTTCTGACACAGAAATTCAGATCTCTTACCTTACCAAGCCAGCCCTGTAAATCTGAGCATTGGGGACGAACCCCCGAGCCCGTGGTCGGCACAGTTGGGCATCACTGCAGCCAAAGCATGAGGCACGTCCGCCCTCGGCGCCTCTCTCTGACTTTCGTCCTCGCCCAAGGCCAACCAGCCAGCATTGTTCTTGACTCCCAGCACTTTGCCTCTCACTCTCGCAGACACAGACTGTGCTCACAGAGCTGCCACCACCTCTGCAGAGGACCAGAGCAAGTACAACAACTTCTAACGAAGGTCCGAGCAGGGTCATGCCACGATGCCCTGGCACCTACCCACGCTGCAAGCCGGCCGGCTGCATGTACACTGTGCAGGCTGTGCTGCACCCCAGGCAGCCAAAGGTTTCTTTCCCTGTTTAATTAGTTGAGTGACTCTGCTCTGCCCAATAAAATCATCACCCCCCTCAGCAGTGCCATGCCATGGAAATTTATGATCATAATTTAGAGGCTGAATTACCACTGTCAGTACCTGTGCCATATGAATTACTCAGTCATATTAAATTCAACTGTTGATTTTGCAGGGTTATATGAAGCGGTAACACTTAGAGCCAATGAAATAATGGAGGAGAAAGAATTATGGTGAGGGAAGTTCCATTAGCTGTTCAAAGCATCCTGTGCAGGGCCCGCCTGCCCGGCCCTGGCCAAGGGCTGTCTGCCCGCAGCAGCGTGCCGTGCCAGCAGTGCAGGGGCTCCCCCGGGACCGTCCCACTGGGGCTGGGACCTGCGGCCGGTCCTCGCCCCCCGCTCCACCCTCCCAGGTGGCAGCAGACCTGCAGCCAGGGTGCTGGCCACGCGTGGCTCCGCTGTCAGAGGATCAGAAGTGGGATCCATCCGTAAAGAAGAGTTAAGGAACTCCAGAGGCCTGCGTTGGTGTGAAGTCCCTCCATTTTTGAAAACGGTGTTCCCCATAACAGGTGCTGTGATAAGACTTTTTACGTCCATATGCACTCAGAATGTGCTGGTCTGTAAAGCCCCAGCGGGCAGCTCAGGGACGCTCAGCACAACACCAGGGACCTCAAACCCCAACATGACAATCTGAATCCAGCACTGAGCTTACTTTCACGGGCAGATATTTTAGAAGAGTCACTCAGCCACTGGTCTACTCTGCAAAAGCACATCAGTGAACTGGAATTCCAGCCAGCCTAGACACACTCAGTCCAAAACTTCACATCCTAGCAGCCCACTCTGACAGTACAGCTTGACTTGCTTAGAGAAGACTAACAACCTGGAGCCCTGCAATGTCACAAACTGGAATTTAGCATTAGACAAACAAAAACCCTTTGACCTGAAACCTTAAATATAAAGCAAACTGATTTTGGAGTGATGACTTTAACAGCACATCCAGCTTTATGGGTAGGCAGGATTTTTAATGCAGAGACTAGAAGAGCAACGTGCATTTGTATATGGAGCAAGTATTAAGCAACTACTGCAGAAAAAAGGTCCATTGACAAAAAAGGGAGCGTAAACATTCTCACTTGTCTCCACTCAGAGGCAGCTGAAGCTCTAACTCAGAACAATGGAGAATAAGGATATGTTTTCTCTTATTTACAGGCAAGCTTAATTTACTATTTACAGTGGGTAGCACTGCAGGGGAAAGTAGCTGAGCCAGTTGCCACAGAGAAAAGGCAACATTGGAGCTCCCACTAACCAAAGGCTTAGAATCAAGTCCAGCCTCTCCCAGGTCCTTACACAGCCCAGCTCTCCAGCCCTGTCCTTGCCATTCCCAAGGGACCCTCCTCCTCTCCCACCCCGCAGCAAGCACTTGCAGACCCCACAACAAGGCTGCTCTGTGCAGGAACCCAGCAATGCCCAGGGCAGCAGGCTCACCCTCCGCCCTGCGCTCTCCCCAGGAAAGGTGTGGGATCTCAAATCCTTGTACTTCTAGGGCAAAAGGTGCGCATCTTCTGAGGCTCAGCAGAGTGGGAGCTCCCTGACCCACGGAGGCATGGCCCTGAGCCTGGGACACTTCATTACAATCCTGAGGTTCTTGGTATTGGCAAAACAATTTCCTTAAGAAACATAAAATCATGAAGGGCCCTTCCCCCTGAGATTCCAAATTTTATTTGTTACAATGCCTCATTTTATACAGATCTCCCAATGTCCATCCAAGACCTGTCTAACCATGGGAAAAAAAATGCATATAAAAATTCACATGCACAATTTCAATCAAGTGCATTTATCTGTATAGATAGCCCTTTTTTGCCAAGATCACGTCAGAAATTCTACACAAATCATCACAATTTACATTCTCCTCCTCTTTAGTATAAGGCAGACTCCGCCAAATCAAGGGCTAATATATCACATTATTTCTAGTAATCCAAGGGCTGCCTCCTGCCACATGCTTTATGAAATACCTATGTCTTTGATTCATTGATTCCTGCCTCACCTTGTGGGTGGAAAAGCTTTTGTCCCTTCTTGTACAACTTACAGTTTAACCCATTATGCACTGTGCTGCTTGGCCATCAGCCCTCTGTCCTCCAAGACAGGATTAACCCCTCTTGTGCTAATACAGAACCAAACATATTACGGAAAGCTTGCCAATAATTTATTTTTTAGAAACAGAGTTTTTCTCCTTCCAGAGAGAGCACACACATTTCCCCACTGCCACAGCCAATGCAGTCGATTATGCATTTGAGGAAATCGCAGAGGTGAGCACAGCTGGAGGATGTCCCATCACCACAGTGTCTTCCCTGCTGCAGCCCTCCCTGCCCAGCACCTCTGTTTGCCTAGTAAGAGTGTACAGACGTCAGGACAGAAATTCTTTCTGTTCTGGCCATGCAACACTGAGCATGGCAACAGCAGCTGTCACCAGAAACTTTTTTATAAACCTTTTTTCCAGGTTACACATAGGCAGTCATTAGAGTTGCCTCCATGAACCCAAACACCAAGCAAAAGCAACTTCCAGAGAGTCACACTGAGAAACAAGAACGAAGCCCAGCCAACCTGAACACCTAAATCCCTGCTCTGACAACTTCGCAAAGAGTTCAAGGCCCACAGCAATGCCGGGCAGAGTGCAAGCAGCAGCGTGGGCACAGAGCGTGGCGGCATGCCGAGCAGATGACTGCCGGACACCCCATTTCTGTGCACGCACCAAACCCATCTCCTGGGGAGAAGAACCTCAGTCACTTGGCAGGCAGCCCCCAGGCCCCCCCACAGCCACGAGATGGATGGCCATACCCGAAAGCATTTGGGAACAGGATTTAACAGTTCTTTGGCCTCTGCCAGCAGAGTCTGCAGAAGTGGTGCTCGTGCTGTTGTGAAGCAGGGACTTCTGCAAGAATCAGCCATGCCTTGTGATGGAGACAACTTAGTATTCCAGCTGTGCATCTCAGCACCACACAGTAGATCGAATATGCATTGGTAAATACTGCTTTTGGCGCAAAAGTCCACAGAGAAGTTATCAAGAGGAAAAGTAAATGTGTACAGCAAACAGTAAGCGCACTGGAGAACACAACTGCAATACAAAGCATGTCCTTTTCCCTCTGACGCCAACTCGAGGATGACTAGTTCTGTGCAAGGATGCCAGTCACTGAAAGACCTGAGACGCCCTTCTTCCACAGCTCTGAAAACTGAAATAAAAGTACGAGACTGTCTTGCAAATCTGATGCCTGAAGAACCAGGTGCTGCTGTGTAACCCCCTCCCTACACAAACAGGCCTGTCACTGCTCTTCACGCTAACTCAGCACTCGCCCACCTTTGGTACAAGCACTCACCAGCTCTCTTGAAGCTCCACTCGCCATTCCAGTCACACCTCTGGGCTGGAAACAGCCTCCCCCCTGCGCCCCACATGTTCACAACAGCAGCAGATCTGAGTTCCTTGTCCAGACAGACCAGTCCTTCACTGGGCTGCTGCTTAATCACCAGCTTTTAGAGTGAAAATCCAGAGCCAGTGGGGGACAAATACTGAGATCAGTTCCTGGCCAGGTATTTTGCACATTGTGTGTATTTGTCCAAATTACCAACATCAGCCTAAAGCTCTGTGCGTGGAGAATGAGATCTAGGAGTAAAACAGGGAGAAGTACCAAAACATACACCAGTGATGCCTCGTAAGGAAGGGCAGGGCTTCCAAAATCAACCTGGATGGAAAGCATCCTTGGGTGCTGGCAAGCTCCCACCCATCCACCAGCTCTGCTCACAGCTCCTGGAGATTTGCTGCCAAGAGCCCGTGTCAGGCTTGCAGTTAGCTTGAGCTTTGCCAGTCCAGCTTCTACAAGGTCTCACAGGGTTTTCAGACCAGGCTGCCTCATCCACTGCCATAACCAGCAAGAGCTGTTGCTTGTCTACATCTGGATTTCAGATGGCCTAGTACCTGGGAAGATCCCCATCACCAAGGTTCCTTGGTGTCTCCTGGATCCCTGTGAACTCATCACGCCTGTGCTCAGCACCTGGGGTAGCCCAGAAGGTGGTCCCTGCAGGGACCACTGCTGCACAGCACATCTGCTCCCACTACCAGGGCCAAAGCATCTGCTTGCAGGGTCCTTCCCAGCCACAGCCTAAGACTAACATCCTTTTGGCATGCATAAGTGCCTGGGAGTCTACAAAGGGGCCATTTTACATATCAATAACAAAGTACATGACAATGCAAGCTGCAGGAAAAGAAAGGGAAAGGATGTGAAGGCTGAGCATCCCCCAGCAGACAGGAGAGGCTATGGCCAAATCCTAGGGAGGTGGGAAATGAATCCTTCCCTTCCAGAACTCAGGCTGGCCTCCACACAGCCTTCCTGCCCAGAGAAGGCAAAGGCCGCTTCCCCTCCGAGATGGGCAAGGGCTCCTAGGTAAGAGGAACATGGAGAAGAGAGCCCCAGAGAGGCCCTTCCCACTGAAGAGCATGCACCACCCCAGCTTCCCCACTCCCAGCTCATCAGTGCCAGGGCACTGCCCCATCCACACCCCTCCTGGCTGCACCCTGCCCATCAGAAACTCCCCGAAACCCAGCTGGAGCTGGAGCTCAGCCCCTCCTCACGCTTCCCTGCACCCAGCCAGGAGCTGCTAGCCAGCCGAGGGCAGTCACCGGCACACAGTGTGCTCCTCCACCTTGCCAAGGCTGAAATAGCCACCAGCCCGATCCTCCTTCAGCCTTCCAGCCCCTCTTCCTCCACAGATTGGGTTGCAACCCACCCATGCTAGCAGGTGAAGAACAGACAGCATGCTCAGTCCAGTTATTTCCTCAGGAAACATGGTTGAAAAACCCTCTGCGGTTTCCAAGTCTCTTCAACAGCCCCCAAGCAGGACCCTCCTTGCTCTTAAGGACTTCGTGCCTGGGCACAGGTCTGGCTTCCTTGAAGAACCAGCCTTCTCAACTCATGCTTTTACAGAGGTCTTGGGTCCCTTTCAACTAAAAATCTTTAAATGCAAATCCTCCCTGGTCTTCCTAAAAGGGCTACAGCTATTCACCTAACAGCTTGCTGGCAAGATTTTTCCCTTGTGCTTTTTGGTCCAAATGCACTCTTCCCATTTGCAGCCGTGCAGCACCCTGGGGAGCAAGGGTGGCTGCTCCCACGCTGAGCCCAACGTGAAGGCACTCTAGGGCCTGGATAGCAACGAAGGATGCACTTTGTCCACTTACAGCCTTTACCAAAGGCATAATCGCAGGGTTTTTTTGCGGATTTGAAAAAAGGGATTTATTTTACAGGAAGCAAGTCTGGGGCCAAAACTTCCCTTGCATCTCATGTCCAGTAGCGAGCTCTCCTCTGTTCATTATAATCTTCAGTGTAACTTCTGCTCTGCAGCTCCTCTAATCACATCAGATATGGGAACAGAAAAATGTCATTGTTCCTTGGTCATGAACAATGCTATTCGTGGAGGCATGAGAAAGCGCAAGATGGATATAAAAAAGGCGGGCTCTTGTCTCCCCATAATCTCTTCTACAAACTGACAAAAGAGGGTTTTGTATAGAGAAATTGTCACATACAGAAACAAAACAAAAATAGAGCATGCGAGCTGGGACCACTTTTATCTGGAGAGGCACCACAGGGAGATATGCCAAATGTGATTCATTTTAACAAGTTTAGCCCTTGAGAGACAAGAGCAGAGCCCCCAGTTAAGAATGAGGAGGTTAGTCAGGAGGGTCAGGGGTGAACAAGGCCTGGCACAGCCAGGGAGGGTAAGTGACCCTGAAGACTGCTTCTTCCCTTATTACAGGGGCAAGAAGCTCTGGCATGGGACAAGCATGTGGAAAAACAGACTGGGGTGGGGATGTTCAGGGTGTTTTACTGTTGTTAATTTTGTTAGGATAGCCTGTGCATTGGCTCATTTACAGTGGAGTAATTAAAGTATATAAACAGATACAGAGGTTCTTGCTCTCCCATCCATAACGGGCAGCTAGCAATGATTAACTACATAACCCTTTGGGGAGACTCTTTCTCTACACAGGCACCTGAGCAAACACCCCAGAGCTGCTGAGCAGCTGTGTGCAAAGCACCAAGAGGCTTTGGTAAAATATCATATACACTCACGTGTGTTCAGGACCAGCCCTCCCGCTCCCCAGGCTCTGCAGGTAGCAGAAAGACCCAGTTCAATACAACTGCAAGACCCTTTGAATGAAATCAATGCAGCTGAACAGGCATCTAAGTCCTGGTGTCATCACATTATTTATTCCCCAAAGTCCCCATCCTGCTTCAGTCAGAGGAAGCACTCGAGCACATTCCCTCCCTATGCTCAGCAGCATGCAAATAAATCAGGCTCAGGTTCTGCTTCCCAATATATGATGGGATTACAAACCACTGGCACCAAGCACCCTGCTAAGCACCACCAATTTGGAACAAGCAGAGATAAGCAGGGGGACAGTGGCACTGGAGCTCTCACCCAGAGAAGGTGAAGCCAGCACACTTCTGCAAGCAGCTCGGCGCCTGCAATCCTCACAGGTTCTCCTCCTCCAGCTCTTCACTGTCTCCCTGGGATGTCTCTCTGTTCACTGCTTCCTTTCAAGCCATTGTTAGTTTATTAAGTGCTTTTTAAGAGATGCAATTTGTGCCCCAGGAGAAGGAGCTGCAGAGAAAGAGCTCCACAGTGCTGGTGGCCTCACAGCACCAGCCAAACATCACATCCAGGCCCAGCAGGCAGCAGCACAGAAGCAACCAGGGCCATCCCCCACCGTGCCTCCAAAGAATGGGTGAGATGGGCACAGCCCCACCACTGCACTGCCCACCCTCCGCGGTGGGGCCAGAGTCGAGCTGCAGCACCAGTAAAACTGCGGGGCACAACGGGAGACAGCCACAGGACTGGGAGCTGAGTCTCCTCCCGAGCAGAATGATTTGGAGGTACAACATGCCCAGCCCTGGCCCTGTCCTGCCCCTTGGGCTGGTGGGAGTCGAGCAGGGCTCAGGCAGCTCCAGACCAGCACCTTCTCTGCTGGCTGTCAGCAAGGGCTTCATGCAAGGAGAGGCCTCCCCCAGGCTCACGTGCCCACAAAGCACACCAAGAACAGCTGCCAGCTCTGGCCTTCCCTCCTCTCACCCACAACAGCATGGCACACCCCAGGAAAGAACTGACAGGGGTCCTCGGTATGACGAGCCCATGAACTCCCACAGGATCCTCCCCTGCTCTGCTTTCACATATGTTAAGATGCAGTTTAAGTGACTTGTTATATAATCATTCTACTAGACACTTTCCAGGTCCAACAGTGCTGGGGTGCTGGTTCTCAGCATCTGTGGGGTGCACAGTAATCCATAAAGCAGGCCATCACCTGAAGGCCCTTCCGTCAGCGAGGCAGCAGCTCAGGGCTCACCAAAGGCTGTTTGAAGCGAGTTGTGGGGCTGGGGCAATGCAGGAGAGCTGTGCACACACTGCCTTCCCCGAGCCTGCCTTGGCCAGTGGCTCCGCTCCCCACTGCAGCCTGGCACTTCAGGGACAGGGAAAGCAACCACCCACCCCCCCCAGCACATCATCACAGCCCTCTGCTTCACCCCAGTGTCAGCTTGGACCTTCCTCCTTCACCCTCCTGGCAGCCTCCAGGCCATCAGCAGCCCTGGACCTCAGGGAGAGGGAAGGCCTCCTGGAAACACCTACTTGCTGCCAAAGATCATCATCAAATCAAGAAATTGTCCACAACTCGCACAATATAAATAACCACACATTGTACATATTTCCATGCATGTTTTAAACTCATTGCCCAAAGGCTCTAAAGGTGACTGTTATGGTTTAACCCCAGCCAGCAACTAAGCACCACCCAGCCGCTCACTCACTCCCCCTCACAGCAGGATGGGGGAGAGAATGAGAAGGGTAAAAGTGAGAAAACTCGTGGGTTGAGATAAAGACAGTTTAATAAGTAAAGCAAAAGCCACACATGAAAGCAAAGCAAAACAAGGAACTCCTTCACCCCTTCCCATGGACAGCTCCAGGACAGCTGAGCTCCCTCACACATAACAGTGACTTGGGAAGACCAACACCATCACTCTGATTGTCTCCCCCTTCCTTCCTCCCCCAGCTTTATATGTTGAGCATGTCATTATATGGTCTGGGATGTCCCTTTGGTCAGTGGGGGTCCTGGCCAAGTCCCCTCACAACTCCTTGTGCACCCCCAGCCCCCTCCCTGGTGGGGTGAGGAGCAGAAAAGGCCCTGACTGTGTAAGCACTGCTCAGCAGTAAGGAAAACATCTGTGTTATCAACACAGTTTTCAGCACAAATCCAAATCATAGCCCCATAGTAGTTACTATGAAGAAAATTAACTCTACCCCAACCAAAACCAGCACAGTGACTCATGTCTCAGCCTGTACTAGCAGCATCTTGCATACATTTCACATACGTCTGCTTTTTTCAGGTTAATCCATATTCCCGCCCATGAACAAGTGACAAGTGTTTCGCTTGCCACCTTCACCCGATCAAGTCAGCCAAATCCCCAGTCAAAAGCCACGTCACAAATTAGGTTAGTTAGGATTCTTAACCAACACTATTAGCTAAATCCCTAACACTGTTAATTATGTTTCCTATCACCAATTTACAAAGCAACTCTATTGATCTTGCCCCTACTCTGCAAATTACGAAGAAATGACCAGAATTAAAAACCAAACATCCAGGAGGGAGATCTTCCCCCCCAGTAGAAAGGAGGGCTGGCTGGGTCCTTGCAGACAAAGAACCAAAGACAGGTCTGTCCACAGGCACCAGCTCCCACAGGAGTCTGTCCCACCAGCCACGCTGGGGAACTGCAACATGGAGACAAGGAGGAGGCTACAAAATCAAGTCAGGGCCAGCTGAGGAAATAATTTCAAATAAAAAGACTGATTAGAAAAAACAGTGATTATGCTTACTCCATCAAGGTACCAGCCACATTCCCACAGCCCACAGCCGAGCCACAGGTCCGACTTGCCTCAGGACCACACTCCCCACCTTAAGTCTCCCTGGAAGAAAGTCTGCATGTTGCCATTTTTTATTTGGGCAATGAAGCAGAGGTTTAAGGAGCAATATATTTCTTTAGCTGTGGTTATAGTTTGGAATCAGTGATCTTCCCACAAACACAAAGCTAACCTGAGGTAGAAGTGGCATTTTCCGTTATCTTATTGAAATAAATACCACAGAAGACATCGATTTAAGTACACAGTACAGGTAGATAGCCTGGGAAAACCAGAGAAATCATAATTAGTTGTTCAGAAAAGCGTAAAAATGTAATTTGAAATTGGGAAGCTTCCTCATTCCTCAACTGGGCAAATGCCCACCTCAGTCTCTCTGTGACTCTTTGGGGATGCAGCAGCACCCCTGGGGCAGGCAGAGGGGCTGCATGGCCAAGGTCAGCATTGCCCTTCCTCTGCTTCATGCCAGTCACAGCCCCATGTAGCACCGGGGCTGCAGACCTGGCTCCTACCGCCTGTCAGGAGCTGAAGTCAGCCCTAAAATCTAACACTCATTTTCATGTTGTTTGCTCTGGTAGGAAAAGGCATTCTTTGTGATTAGCTCTGTCAAACCCTTATTCACGTCGATCTCATTACAGCCAGAAAGCTCATTTAGACCTTCAACAACAAGGGGAAATGAACAGTGATTCTGAGCACCGCCCATTAGCAGATCACAAACCCTCTTACTCTGAGGATACACTTCATATTACATCCAAGCAAGAAATCTATCAAGTCACTTTAATTCCCCCTCCTCTAAAACACTTGTGTGCAGACTAGGAAGGTCACACCTTCTCACACAGAAGCCCTGTCTGCTCACCTGCTCCATCCCCCAGCACCTCCAGCTCAGAACCTGGAAGCCTCCCGACCAGGAACGAGCCAGCGAAGGGCAGTGGGGTCCCCGCAGCAGCCCCGCCAGACCAGCACTGCACCCCTGCAGCAGAAGCTGCCTTAGGCAAAGCATTGCCAGCAGGTCAAGGCAGGGCTCCTGCCCGGGGCTGTCACTGCCTTGGCCACAGGCACCATTTCAGGCTGGTGAGGACTGAAGCGAGGTCTCCCACGTCTTACGCTGGGGATGGCTGCAGGAACATGCCAGGGCAGAGCCTATTCCAGTGAAGAACACCTACAGAGGATCACTCCTCCCTTTACTAGACTGTACAGAAATCTGTCCGCACTTCCTTCACAACAACAACAACAACAAAAGTATTTCCTCATCTACTTATAGCTGTAGGTACCAAAGCTTGCAAAACACCAGAGCACCGCTCACCCAGGCTTGGTAAAGACAAGCCCAATCAGAACAAGGGCAAAGCAACTAGGATTGACAAAGCACTGCAGAACCAACTCCCCAAGAGATGCTAGCGTCACCCAGCCTCAAAAATAAGTGTGTTTGGACACTCCACTGACAATACAGGAAAAGAAAAACCACAGGAAAAAGAAGCCTTATGAAAACCGAAGGGATGGGAAACTGTCAAGGGAACACAGAGGGAGGAGCCAGCCAGGAATAAATTCAAGCTAGAAAGCAGCTGGAAGCTTCTAGCAACTGGAACAAGGCTGTTCCAGAACTGAACGGCATTTTTGCCCCTTCTTTCCACACAGCCTTTGTGCAGTGAATGTTACAGACCGCCAGCAGCACAACCCGGACTCGGGAGCCTAAGGACCCTCCAAACGTGTCCTTCTCACACCGCTCCATCCCCACCGCCTCGGCTCTCCCCAGTCCTCAGCCCCTGTCCGCAGCCCTCTCCACCTTCCTCCTCCCAAGCCCCCTCATCTGCTCCGTGAGCAAGCACACCCCGTCCCTGTCCCTGCTGCATCCCCCCCCCCGAGCCCCGTGACCCCAGCCGGGGCAGGGGGGCACGCAGCCCCCTCCCAAAGGCAAGGAGGGGAGCGGGCAGGTCCAGGAGCCAAAGCCAGCACCCGTCCTTCCCGCCACCTTCCCCGTCAGCCCTCAGCCGCACCACCCGGCCCGCAGCGGTCCCCTCCGGGGCCTGACCTTAAAACGGCTCCCGACCAAGCGGCGCCGACCCCCAGCAGCCCGGCAGACCCCTCCTGAGGCAGCCCAGCGCCAGCCCGCGCGTTCCTAGGGGGGAACCGCCGCAAGTGCTTACCCGGGTGGGCGTCTGTGCCGCAGCCTCGAACAGAAACGCCCTCCGCAGCAGGGACACGGGCGGCGGGGCCGGGGCCGGGGCCGGGGCGGCGAGGCCCGACGACGCCGACTGAGCAACCTTGTGAGCGTCACGCCGGGCTTTATATACCTGCGGGGGCGGGGCCAGCCGTGATTGGCCAGCGTGCAGCCAATGGCAGCCCAGGGTCCCCCTCCCACCTCCCCGGTGCCGCCGCTCCCTCAGGCCCAGGAGCGACCCCGCGGGGAGGGGGGGGGGGGGGGGGCGGCCGGGGCTCAGTGCCGGGGCCCCCCCGGTTATAGGAGCCCCCCAACCCCGGTTGCAGGTAGGCCCCCCGTGGTTCGGCGTCGGGCACGGCGGGAGCGAAGGGCAGGGTCCCCGCCGGCACCAGGCCCGGTTCCCCGGGAGCGCCGGCCGGCAGCGCGGGCAGCCCCGGTGGGTGCCGCGGGAGGCAGGGGTGGGTGCCGGGAGGGCTCCCCGCCGCAGCGGCTTGATCAAACCGGGCTCAAACCCCCCGTGGAAAGGGCACCCGAGGCAGCAGCCCGCCAAGTGCAAGGCCCTCGTCCGTGGCGTCGAGTCGGGAGCCTTCCGTCCCTGGGGAAGGGGCGTCCAGAGCTCGGCGGGGCCAGGGCTCTGCGAAGGGAGATGTGCACAGCAGCCTTCGGAGCCCAGCGCGCTGGAAAACGGAATCCATCCCACACAAGATAAACTCGGGCGTCTCTAGAGAACGCAAGGGGATGGTTCAGTGACTGACAACAGCCGAGAGGAGGAATTCAACCCCACCGCCTTCGCCTTGAAAAATCATACCCCTTCATGATGACATTTAGGAGCATCCACCATTGCCGTACTCTAAGAAGGCAGGGCAGACAGAAACACCTGTGATTCCACAAAGGAGACTTCACACAGTAAATCTGTCTGGACATAGAGACTGTGTTCAGCACCGTAATATTCAAACAAACTCCCAAGTGTCTCAATATCAACTGATTCCAAAAGACTCACAGATACTGTGCAGGAAGAAGCCTGGGAAATGTTTTGCCAGATTTTAGAAACAAAACGTTCCTAAATAGCATGAAACAAAAAATCCTTATGGCTGCTAACATAGTTGCAGAGCAGAAAGATTACGGCAGCCACTATGCTGCTACCCTGCACACTCAGCCAGTTGGGTTTTCATTACAAATCCATTCAGCATCTCATTACTGTCCATCATGAGGGCTCCAACACCAAGACCAGATTCACTTAAGCAGTGTGAGCTTTGCACTCCGCTTCCTAATGTGGCTGGATTAATAGGAAAAACATCTTAGGGAACATCCTCAGCAAACAGAGGAAAACAGTAACATCCTCTGACAGTTCTTAGGCAGCAAAGCACAGATCCCCAAAGGGAGAGAAGTTCAAAGAATCTCAAGACCTGATGGGGCAGGGACCTCATGAAAGACTGTTCATGACATGCCTTCCTCTGTGCAAAAAGATCTCACAGCTTGAGCTGCGAGAACGGGAGGTGCATTTCTACTCTGCAGACAAGATTCCACATGAAAAGAAGATGGTACGATGTCAAACTCTCAGCACTGCAGAGCGAGAACAAAAGTAAGACGGAAAAAATACAAGTGTAAAATACAAAAACAAGAACTAAATTACAGTAATCCAGTAGGCTATAAATTTTTAAGAAAAGAAACCTCTGTTAGCTGAAGGACAAATATTTACTGTCATTAAGAAAAGCATTCAAAATACAGATGAAAGAGACAGACTGCTATCATTATGTCACAATCTACCCTTACGTTATGCTTTCTTAGAGCCATGAAAAGGACTTTGGGGGCTCAAGTCAGCTGTGTTAACCAAGAGATCCAATTTTTAAAGTTGTTGTCTTGCCTCATTGGGCACCTTCTCATAAAACATGAAAAGAAATAATTAACTGTTAAAGCACAGGGTTTGGAGTCAGAGCTTCCAGCTCCCAGTCTTCTGCAAAGGCTATCATTAAATGTCTTAGATTGAAATGGCCACTGATGACAAGGTACGTCAAACTCGCACCTTACTGCTTCATTAGTGGTGAAAACAGCAGGGGTGGAGGGGCACAAGATTTGCTCCACTGTTCATTGCCTTTCCCGTGACATTTTCAGGACAGTCTGGCTCTGATACAAAACACCCGTGTCCAGTTCTGGGAAACATCCAGCTCTGAACCCTCCTTTTCCTGAAGGCACTTTGCAGCTCAGAAGCAGTCCCGCTCTCCATACCTTCATTGTCCTGCCTTCCTGGTTCAAAACAGGCGTTTTGGAAGACTGGAGCAGTTACTTTCTGTGCAGTGCAATGCCTTTAGATTGAAAAGCCATGGGTGATCACCTAGAAGGCCGCTAGATCTTTACAATTCGAAAGTTTGGAACAAGCCATCGCTATACCTTATATGACAGCAAAATCCTGTCACGTGAGGTAAAACCCTGTAGTTTTCTGCTTCTCCCTTAAACACTGCCAGGTGGCACACAGAACAGGCACAAAATATGAGGGGAAAGTAAGGCAGGGTTCAAAGCTCAATTTCCAATTGTCTGTTTTGTCCCCAGATCAATCCCACAAGCTCAGGCTGGCATAGGCAATGCTGTGGCATTGCAGTTTGTTCTTCTGATCTTTCTAAGAGGTTGGTCTAAAAAGAATGACCTAAGTTTTATCCCACAAGTTTAGCTTCATCAAGGAACATCAATGGGAGCCCTTCCTGAAGTGCATGGGAAGAGGGGACACAAAGGGTATAATTTCAAATTCTTCCTGTGAGGCTACAGCTTGTGAGGATGGGTGTTACAGCAACTGGATGGTTCCAGAGCTTATATGATGATTAACATCATACCTGGAATTAAGATAATAAGCAGAAAGCATAGCCCATTGGGAGTGCACTGGCTCCTCCAGGGCTGTTGATTAATGTCCCATTAAGTGTGATAAACAATACAATTACTCGATACCCTTACCTCAGGGGGAAGAAAAAAGCCCTTCACACAATTAATAAAAGTTAACAGCTGCCATTATAACTTTCCCCAACAGTGCCCCCAAATTTACAGGACAAAAACTTGTGCCAAGAGATCAGGAACAAGGCAAATATGTGCAACAGTGCTTAACTTGCATGAAAGCTGGCCATCTGCCAGGTAAGGGTGGCTTCTTCAGATGCTGCTCCATGACAATGGGCCAGTCACTGATGAAGGGACTGCTCTCCAGAGCCATCTAGGAGCCAGTTGTTTCCTTAACCTGCATAAGCAAAACCTAGCCAGGACTGCACGACAGAGCTGCACACGGGTGGCGTGCAGAGAGACCAGGGAGGGCTGCCGTGGACAGCCCCGGCTGCAGCTGCCCCCAGGCACCAGGATTTCTGTGTCCGTGGTGGGACACGGCACGTACGTGAGCCAGCCCGGGCACGGGGTGAGCCTGGGCTGCAGGGCAGGCTGCCCCGTGCTCCCGGGGGGGTTGGCTGGGCTTCCTCCCGGGTACCGTCAGTGTTCCTGAGACTAATTTCTGTGGAGAACTTCAACCTGCATGTGCAAATAGAAATAAAAGCATGCAGTGAGAGGGTTTCACACTGAACCGTCTGCCTACTGTCTGGCTAACCTACGCACGCCATAAGCTTAGCCCTACCTGGTAGACACAGCTCACTATAAATGATCAGGCACACCAAACCAGCAGGAAAAAGTTACTGTGCGAGCAGCTACCAACCAATGCAAAGGAAAAAAAGAAAAAGGCTTTATTCTCACTGGCTCTCACAATACAGCCAAGGCCCATTATGGTAACTTCCATGGCATTAGTGGATTTTGCAGAACCAGGTTACACAACCCTTTCCTCCTTGTGCAGTGAACCAGAACCTTTCCACTGAATTCATCAAGTTCTCTCCCAAGTGTCCTGCTCCTGGAAGGAACAAATTCCCGCATCTGCAGGAAGAGAGGTGCTGTGCCTGACTGCACACTGAGTGAGCATCAGCCTGGGTGCTATGTTGTACCCCTCACCACAGCTTGCCCGACGTCAGCAAGAGCAACCTCAGGGAAACAAGAACCTGCTGCTCCAAATGTACACACAGGTGCCACAGCTCCTGAATCAGGAAGACACTGTAAATGAAAATCTAGTCCCCTGCTTTGCCTTCTCCAAAACTAACGAATGATATTCTAAGTATTATCCCTTATGATGGAAGAAGCCGGCGTTAAGATGGCAAGTGAGGGACAGGCAGCCTATGCATGCGGGGTGTACTGGCACACAGCAACGCTGCTGCACAGACAAGCCTCCTGGGTGAGTCACTGCAGACTTTCCTATGCAATTGCCTTAGATCCACGTGCAGCCTTTAGCTGTGTGCCTCCCACATTCTGCCCAGATAAGTTTCCCCTGCACTCCTTGGGCCTTCTTATCAGCCCCATGATCCACCAGGTCTTACTTGCAGGATGTGAGGCAGACTGCCTGCCAATTCCCTTCCCCGAGAAGGCGTGACCCTGCCTGAGGGATGCAAAGCAGAGCGGTCAGCCACACATGGTGGGAGCGCCCCAAATGCTCACAGGGTGGCAGCTCTGAAGGTGCATTTCCATAGCTTGCATTTCCATAGTGTCACGCTGGCAAAGAAAGGCGAGCGCTGGGGAACGACTGGCTCGGCAACGTTGAGAAGAAGGCTCTTCTCCACCGGCCTTTCAGATACAGAGGTCGCGGGCTTGCAAGGGTCAGCAACCCCTCTTAATATTCACCAAAGTAGCAACAACAAAGGCAAGCTGGGGAAAGGGAAGCGTTCCTGTGGAGTCCCATCTTCACTCTGGATACCACTCTACAATGAAGTTATTTCAAACCGCCCATAGGTTAAGCTACAGCTTTCATCCCAATAGCAAAGTTCCCGCTGAGCTCTGCCTGCAAAGGCACATCAAGCAGAGACACTCAGATGACATCGAACCTCACCCAACTCGCTACCGCAGCCACCTTTCCCAGACAGACTGGTAATTTAGATAACAGAAGAGAGCGTGTCAAATGCTTAGCATTTAATAAGACCAGAAGAAGGTCAGCAGCCCTGTCTGAGCAGCACTTTAAAAGCTCCTATCTGATATAAATGTTGTCTTGGACATCAGCAGTGCTTGGTAAATAAAAAGACAAGTTCCACCTTCCAAAGCAAATTACATGAATGATGCTTGGTTTGATGATGATTCCTAGGAGGCGACTCTCTCTTATTTCCCCTGCATACACCTGGGCATTAACCAGAAAGCCAAGGTCACTTATTTCTTTCTCATTCAAACAATCTGGATTATGCCTCCCTGAAATCATTACCACGTTGTGACAGCAGCTGGGAAGCCCAGTGAAAGCGCCTCCCTCTGCCGTCGTACAGGAGCGCTCCTGCGACCCCGGGAACAGAGCGGCCCGGCCAGGCAGGGGCAAACACAGCGTCTGACTCTCCCAGCAAAATGATTCATTCTTTGTCGCGTTTGTTGCTTTCATGATGTCTGAAGCTCATCCAGGTCTTGACACCACCTAACACCTGCACTTTAATGCCTGGGCATCAGCAAACCTACAGAGGGCTGGCACCCAAGAGTATTCCCTTTGCAAACCACGTTCCTCTAGAACAAAAGATGTGGCTGTTGCTAGAACAGGTCACCTACCAGTTTTCTTCCCTCGGGTTTCCCTCGTGTGTGGAGCACTGGAGAGGGGGCCGTGGCCAGCCCTCCACAGCCCCAACCCCTGCCACCCCGGCGGAGGGTGGTGGAGGGGGCAGAGCCCCTGCCCCACACCTCTGTTCCGCCGTGCCTCGGGTCACCCGCCTGGGCACAGCATCAGCAGCACGGGCTGGGCAGCAGCAAGCGCTTCGTATCACCCGCGTGCCCTGCTGAGGCAGGGCTGTGAGAGCACATGAGGAGTTAAGCTTTTTCTGACAAAATGTGTAAAGATGTGGTCTGCACACTTGGTGAGCTGCAGCATTTGTGGGCCAAAACATTTTGCTGCATATTTCTGAAATTATTTGTCAGAAAAGAACGTCAATGACATAGAAAATGAGTTGCAGATGTAACCTTTTCAAGCATCAATAATAACTTAAGACGTTTGAAACTAAATCTTAACTCGCTAGTGCCTACATCACACGAGGTACTTTGTGAGGCGGGGGCTAGCAGATCAGATGCTGAACTGTAATGGAGCCCAGCAATGGTGCCCCCCTCCAGCTCTCCCACTTAGCAAAGAACAATTAAATTCTTGCATTTGCCAAAGCTGCTTCCTTTCCTGGGAGCTTTTTTCCCTGATTCCCGGGCTGCTCCTGGACCCAGTAGGCACCCCTGGGTGGGAAAAGAGGATTCCAGACCAGGTCCGATAGCCAAGTCTCACAATGTACTGAAATTAGGATGGCCAGCGTGCTTTCTCTGAGATCCAACACAAAGGCAAAAGCATTTCACAAGAAAGACTCGTGTTTTAACACTTCCTCATTCACACACACACACACATACCCCCCCCCCCCCCACTCCGCCACAGCATCCAGCCTACACCCCAGGCTCCTTGTGCTTCTCAGAGCCAGGAGGGGTGAGCACCCCCCCCCCCCCCCCCCGCACGCACGGCTGGGCACGCTGCAGCAGGGCTGCAGGCAGCGGCAGACAGTGGCGTTCCGGCACGTGCGCTCGCGGCGTGGGCACGTCCACAGCCTGCGGGAGCCTTCCCGACGGCTCAAAGTCCAGTGGAACCGTCCCTGCAACGGATCTGCTCCCATGGCCAGAGAGCCAGTGCTACCACCACACTGATATTCCTGTAATGAATATCACCGCTGTGTTCTCAGAGGCACATGCTTAAGGAATTTAACTACTTTAATACAATGGGCTCAAATTGCCAAAGAATGTTTGTGCATCAGTGTGAAATCAGAAATTCGGGGAGGGGGTGCTTTATCTGTCAAAGGCCAACATCAGGGGGCTGACAGAGCAGACAGTGGGAAGCTGGATTGCATTTGATACGCATCAGCCCATCAAACACAAACAGCCTTTAAAGTGCTGAAAGGCCGAGCCAGCCCCGTTGCAGGCTGGAACAGCCCCGCCGGGGTCCCACCGGGAACACTCCCCGTGAGCTGCGCTGGACCCGCGTGGGTCTCCTGGCCTGATCTCCCACCATAAATCACAGAAAAAGGGATACTTTTTAACAGCTCAAATTAAGATCAACCACCTTCATTGTCAAAGCCAGCAGCTCCCTGTGCTGGTCCCTGGCCAGGCGTTACCCCCCGAGCGCAGGGCAGGGGATGCCCTGCCCGGGGAGGTGCTGGCCGCACGGACAGCAGAGCCGCCGCAGCCGCGCGTGGATGGGCCGGTGAGCCGGGAAGCAGCGTCCTGGCTCACCTCCCGCCCAGCCGGGCCAGCAACCGGGCCGGTCGCCATCAGTTAACGACCGGGCAGCAAGGCCCTGGTCCGTGCCGTGGGCTGGCAGCACCAGAGCAGACATCAGCCACGCACGGTCACCACCCCACCGGCCCCGCTCCCGCCGCAGCACTGGGGCCGGCCGGGCAGCGGCCAGCGCGCTCCCAGTGCCAGGCGGCCGCCCCTCCGCAGTCCTGCTGGAGCGTTACCAGTGCCTGGAAAGAGCTGAATTTAAATTGCTCCAGGGGGAAAAAAAAACACAAACCCTTGCCTTCAGATTAATCCCCAGACTTCCACCCTGAAAAGACCCTTTCTGCAGCCCCCCGCGGCTGAGCCCAGCTCCGGCACCTGGGCCCCAGCCCTCCCGCACAAGCTGCCCTCGGGGCTTTTCCAAGGGGCTCCGCAGCCCTCTGCAGAGCATGAACACCGCCGAGGGGAATAAAGACCATAGCCCCAACATGTAAAAAATAGGCTTTTCTTACAAAGCAAAGTCTCAAATAATAAGTGAAGGAAAAGGAAAGGGGGGAACATGCCTGAGCGACCCCTCCTAACCACCTCCAGCGTGGCACAGCGTCACTCAGCCAAGCAGGGTGCACGGCAAATAATACCCGCTCTGCTGTCACCCCCGCCCCGGCAGCGAGACCCCACGCACCAGGGAATGCAGGGGAACAGATGGATTTTCCATGGGAAGGAGCTGCGACCGCTCCTTCCAGTCAAACATATCAGCCCCGCAGAGCTATATGTGCAAAACATTAAACCCACTCCCTTTGCTAGGACAGCAGCGCCGGGAGAGGGCTTTTGGGGATATGCAGGGGGAAATGCCCCCCAGCCTGGCACAAGGCTAACGGGCAGTGATTCACAAGGGCCCACAGCTGGAGCCCGAGCCCATCGTTACTACATACCCAACCCACCAGGTTCTTCCTCTTCCAGGTGCTTCTTGTCAATGAGACAGAGCAATGGTAAAATATTAAATTGCATTGAAGCAGCAGTAATCTCTCCGCACAATGGGCTGCCTTCACTAGCACTTGTAAGCAAGAGCCTTGATAAGGTGTATCAAGCTTACAAGGCAAACATGTTTAGGAGGTTATTCACACACAGCACAAGCCACTGAGGTTATTTCAGGCCGAAACCTGTGCAGAGCATTGTGCTAGACACAGGGAGATCTCAGAGCTGAGGGCCTCAGCCATTAATTAGGAAAACGCAATTCCTAATCTCACTGCATCAAGAATAAGGAACCTTGAGGGTCCATGAATTGAGTTTGTTTGATTTAATTACAAATATAATACACATCTCTCTACCTTTATTAACCTTGGAAATTTAAATAGTTTAAAACAGAATGAAAAGCAGCCCCTGCCACATTTGCTCACAGTACTGCTGGGAGAGAAGGCCAGAGCAGACATGGTGTTTGCTTATAAAGGATTTCAGGCTTAAATCACCAACCATTTCCCCAGTCTTGCCGCAGAGCCGCCAGCAGAACGGGTGAGGAGCACAGCGCGAAGCCTGAGGCCGTCGCAGGGGCACGGGCGCTGCCGCACTGCACAGCCAGCATCTCCCAGCCCGCCGTGACACGGGGGGAGCCCCCCGGCCCCCCTGACCCCAAATGCTCACCCCGCAACCAGCCTTGCCAGCCTACGACCAGGCTGGGGTCCCACGCAGAAATCCTGGGTTTATTGCCAAGGGACGCAGTTCACCTGGCTAGGGCGTGAGCTGCTCTGTGGGAGGCTTGGAGGCTACCAGCGGGCACGTTACCTCTCAGGGAGACAGGCACTCTTGTGCAACAGCATCCCGAGAAAGGCACAGCATCATTACTGGCAGGCAGCAGGAACCTGAGACAAACTCATGATTTTTCTGGGTCTCACCCCGAAACACATTTCTTTGGGCTGAGTGATGCTCTGAGTTCCTTGGCAGACCAAGACTTGGGAGCACAATCAGAATTCAGACCATTTAAAAATTTAAATATTCTAATACACAACCCACAAGACCTTCCTAGTATGGGAGCGAGGCATTTTTGGGGATAGGTCTCCACAAAAGCAAAATATTTCCCGAGTAGGCTTTCCACTCAGACACAAGAAGAACAAATAAGGTTTCAAAGCCTAAAACACTGCAAGAAGTGCAACTCGCACTGTGGACCCAGTGCATTTGTCTCTCCAACACCAGCGTGCTGCGTTGCGTGCTGCGGCCGGCTGGGACGCTCTCGGGGTGCCTTTGGGGCACAGCAAGTGCAAAGAGGGGTGCTGGGGGCACGGGGGGGGGGGTGCAGGGCTGGCCTGTGTGAGGGGGCTGAGAGCCCAGCTCCCCCCCTGCCCCACAGCGAGGGCTCAGAAGGAACACAGCTCCGCCGTGCAAATGCATCGGGTCGACAAATGCGAGGAAGAGCAGTTACTGAGGCCGAAGTGCAGGAAAAAATGGGCACCAGCTTGCCCAGGCCCTCCTGGGGAGGGAGCAGGAGTGCCGGCAGCAGCGAGGAAGGGTCTGAGCATCCTCCAGCAGGAGCAGGGGGCACCGGCCCGGCTCCCCACGTTGCGCCTGGGGGTGGCACCGAGCCCCGAGCGTGCAGGAGGTGGCACGGGGAGTGGCGAGCCCCGCCAGCCCCTCTCCGCCACTCGAACACGCAGCGTCGGACCAGCACCCTCGCGACTCCTCGGAGCCTGCGGAGGTTGAACGGCCCGTGGCGAACGAAGGAGCTCCGCGGCAGGGCCCGGGGACGCCGAGCGGCGCGGAGGGATGTGTCGGAGCTGCAGCAGCCCTGGCCAGCACAGGTTGTCACAGGAGTCCCACACGTGTTCGCGCCTCCGAGCGTCCCTGCACGCCCATAATAACTGCGCTGAGCATGTCCAGCTTTGTTGTTTTAGCCATACTGTAGAGGCGCCTATTTACTTGGGAATCATATGTTTTCTGTCCTGGTCCTCACTGTATTCAGAACAGTTACTTAGCTTCAATAAGCCCCTTGTTAAAGCCTTTTCCCTTCTGTAATCTCATCAAACTAACCAAAAGGAGTTTGTTCTGAAATAGAGTCCCATTTTGTAACCCGGCTTCCTATAGGAGATCTCCCCATGCGCACTCGGCCCCTCCGCCACAAAAGGGCTCTGCTTGTCCTAGCGCGCTAACAAAACACTGCCGTCTGTTTGGGTTAGTCAGCAGGGGGTTAATGAAAAGCCCGGCCCTGGGGACTCCCACCTTATCTGCAATCATGAATTTATTGAAGAATGTGTTAATGTGCTGGATTTTATTCATCAGGGGTCAGGGCTTTTCAAATTCTTCCTCCCAGCTCCCCCTCTTTCCATCCCTCCCCAGCAAGCTCACAATGCTGTTTAAACAAAGGGCTCCCAACACAAAGAGCAAATTTACACAGTAAAGTTTTCTTGCAAGCCCAGAGCAGAGTCTGGAAGAATTCCAGCTTTATAAAGAGAAAAGGGGGTGGGGGGAGAAAGGGGGAAGGGAGAGAGGGGCATTTTGCAGAGGATAAAAGGAAATTGAGAAAAGTTCCCACCTCCTGAAGCCCAGCACTGAATATTCTCTGCCAGTTAACCCCGATGCATTACAAACGCTCGAGGATGTTTCAGCAGGACATGCGCCCTCATAACACCAAACTTTTCAGCCGCCTTCAAGGAGACTGAAATTAATGTTTTAACATCAAATTTAGGGTGACATTTCAACAGCTTCTTTGTGGATTAATAACATTAGCCCCTAGAAGGACACAGCAAACATTAACCAGGTTTCACAGTTTTCCCCTTGTGCCAGTTTTACAGGTGGTGATATAAGCGAGATATAACAGGAAATAATGAGGCTAAGCCGTGGCTTACAGGCCTCGCAGTGACTCCGTGTCTGAGGCCAAGTGGGAACGTGAAGGAGCCTCTGTTCCCACCTCCCCATCCCACCCGTGTGCCACGCACCGCCCCAGGACCGGAGCCCTCGGGGGTCCCGTGGGGAGCGTCCCCGCGTGCCGCCCGCCCGGGCTCGGCAGATGCACAAACCCACCGCTGCCTGCAAGTGCTAGAAAAAGGTGGTGTAATTCCAACACAGCCTGTACGGACGGCAGGCTCCGTTCCCTTTCCATCACTCCAAACGTTATCCCCACTCGACAGCTCGGGATAAAGGGTTGTTTGGTTGGTTGTTTTTCTTTTTTTTAACTAAAAGGTTAGGACCCCCACCGCTGCTCTGTCAGCTTTAGTTGTGCTGGTCAGAGCTCTGGGAATTAGAGAACAGGGAGCAATCCTGCGCTAATTAACCAAAGATGACCTAAATGATTTTCTTCAGGTCTTGTCACCTCCACTTTCTGCACTATCATTAATAAGCTCTGGCAATGTCTCAGAAAGAAGGAGAGCTCAGAACAGACATCACCTCTATTCACACCTCTGCCCAGCAGGCACAGCGGTACGGAGTTCACCCGAGGAAAGAGTTTTCAGACGTTTTACAAGCAAAAGATATGTGATGTTATTGGCCATAAAGCTAAAACTGCTGGGGAGGCTACAAACTCTGGTCACCAATCAGGAGAGTAACCACCTCAGGCATGTAGCTTGGAGACTTTTGGAAATACTCAACTAATATTAAAAGAAACCCATCATAACTCCATTTTCTAACAAGTTTCTCCGTCAAAGGGATGTCACTGACCCAAATTTCCATTCCCGTGTTTATTTACTTTGGTTTGCAGGGAAAGGGATGCCTTCTGCCATACTCTCATAAGACCAGCAGCAGTCCGTAAGCAGCTAGCACAGACAACGGCCTGGGAAAAGGGGCTTTAAATGACTCTGGAGTCCCACAGAGGAGCCCACAAGCAGCACGCATGTCTCTGCATCCTTGCAGCTCTGCCCCGGCTCAGACACAGCCTGAGGGGGTTTGGAGTGGAGGCTCCACAAGCAAACGGCTCCTAAGGCCTAACGGCCAAACCCGTGGTGCCAGGAGCCGTGCCGGGATCCGTGCCGCGCTCGCAGCCGCCCCCGCTGAAGAGGCTGCGGTGCCGGGGCAGAGCCGCCCCGACTGCCCCCGGCTTCTCGCCCCGGCTGCCGGCGCTGCCGGGCAGATCCCGGCACACGGGATCCAGCTGCGCTGCCGATGGATCCCTGACTGCTGAACATGCAATACATATTTATAGGGTCTCCTCCGTGACAGGAATGAGAAAGCCTCGTGCAGAAAATAACTCAAAGGACATAATTAAATCAGTTAAATGGCTTGGGAAAAGAGACACAGCTACAGCCAGATTTCAACTCTCGGCACAGTCTCAGGGCACAGGGAACAACGACTAGGAAAGCAAGAACTATAAAAGCTCTCTGACCAACTACTTGCTTTTCTTTAGTTAATAAACTATAATCCCTGCTTAACACTGACACAGACCAGAAACACGGAGCACAGAGCACCGGGACGGAGGCAAGCGTTCAGGGCAGGCAAGCGCCATGCCAGCGGCACCGGACGTCACAGACATTACCAGACAAGTGAAGCCAGCACAAAGAGTAGGAAATCAAAGCTCAGGCCATTTATTTTTTGTCTGTTAACATGATGCACAGCGAACAGCGAGCTCCTGCCGGCTTTTCGGAGCCAGGAGCTCGGCGAGGAGCACGGCTGGTGCCGGAGGGGCAGCTCCGGCTGCCGCAGCAGCGAGAGGAGCCTTTGCCCGGAGGATCTGGCTGTCGAGAAACCGCCATCGTGCACCCAACCATCAACAGAGCTCGTGGCCAGTGATCCTGGACGAGCGAAGGGGCAGCGCTGCCTTGCCAGGTCGGGGCGGGGGGGGGGGGGGTGCCGCTGGTAGCACCAGCCACGATGGTCCGTCCCCTCTGGCCAAACTCCAGAGCCAGAGGTGAAAAGAAGAGAAAGAGAAACGCTGGAACCGAGAGAGAGCACGCCGAGGCGAGCGGGACGGCCCCGAGAAGCCCACGACAGCGTTTGGGCAAAGCGGCTGGGATTGAAGCGGTACCGGCCGTCTCAAACAGGCCATCAGCCCCGAGAGGCCCCAGGCCGACACGGAGAGGGTCACCCTGTCACGAGCATCCCCGGGGACGGGCTGGAGAGCGGCCGGCAGCCACCGGTGGGAACGCGGACCCGGGCGGGCGGGCAGCGCTCCTCTCCCATGGGTTTCCACTGCGAAGAAACGACGGCACAGCTGCCGGGAACACTGCTCGTACTTCTCCCTCAGGATCATAAAGAAGTCCAAACTTAAAAAAACCCACCAATACTGAAAAAGTCATTTCAAAAATTTCAATGTTTTTTTTGAGCTGAAAGTTGTGGGGGAAACATGCACGCTACTTACACAGCAAGGAGCAAAAAGCTGTGAAAATAGACTTTTCAGAAGGGTTACATACAGAAAAACGTAAGCAAGTTATTTATTTTTAAAGCTAGCGTTACAAAGTACCTAACATATAATTACCAGATTTAGTAACAGAGAACGTGTCAAAATAGCTTTTTATAGCCAAAGTTAACAAATCTCTGTCTGCTGCCTCTATACCAAGCCAACGTAATGAGAAGTGAGCTCACATCTTTGGAGCAGATTACACTTCTCTTCCATACATTGTTTTGTCCCTTCAAGAATATTAAAAGCACAGTTCAAAAATTAAGCAAAGCTTTCTCCCTCGACGGAATTGAAAGGGCTCTCAGAAGAGTTTCATTTTTCCATTTGTGCTTTACAATGTTACAGAAATACACAGAGGGATCGGATGGAATTCAGTGCCCTGGTACGTCACTCATGCTTTGGTGCATTACGAGCGAGTTCCCGCAGCCGGGGCGGGGGCACGCGGCAGGCCAGCAAGCGCCGGGCAGCGCCGCGTCGCCCGGCACCTCGGCACGCGCCGCGCAGCGGGGACGTACGCGAGGCCCAGCACCGCTTCTGTGTTTCCTGCGAGTATGAAAGGTAAGGAAGGTTGTTTCTTCAGTCTGAAAACAACGTGTTTGAACATTGCCTGGGCTATTGCGCATTTTTTTTTTTTTTTTTTTTTTTTTTTTTTGCTTTGGAAATATACCATGCAACGTTTCTCCTGAAGGACTCCTTAGAAAACTCGCAGGCGTGTGGAAGGATTGAGTTTGAAACTTAAGAGAGATGAAGGGATTTTTAAGAATCTTAGTAAGAGCTCTAGCCAGTTTCCTTTTTGTTCATAGAATTCAGATGAAAAATCTCACCTGAAGTTCTGTGGCAGATCCAGCACTCCGGCTCACAAGGAGGCCAGGAGGAGCCTCCTCTTGTACCAGGGGTCCTCGGGACCCGGGAAGGAGCCTCCTCAAAATCCAGACACGCCGCTGCTCCTGGGCGGGTTGCCTTCCCTCACTGAGCCCCCTTTACTGCAGACGAGGCGGCTCAGCAAAACCTCATGGATTTGCTGTCCGCGACACCGGACGAGAAATGACTCTGCCAAAAAGATGTCTCGGATCGCTCCGGTTAGTTCCAACCTCCACGACCTCCGTGTCGGTCACCGTCCGAAGGCGGGGGGGGCGAGGGCTGGCCCCGGCTGCGGGGCTGCAGCACGAGCTGGGGGGGGGACCCGCACCCCGGGGCAGGCGGGGGGGGGGGAAGGGGCAGAGCCGCGCTGTGGTGGGGTCACGCCGTGTCCCCAGCCCTGCCCGGGGCCACCCGGCTCCGCGTCAGCCCCCTTGGCGGGGGAAGCCGGTTGTCACCGAGCATTTCCCAGACAACTGCCAAAATCTGTCCGGTCATCGCGAGGCCCGGGGCTCACCTGCACGTGAAGGGCATCATCTCGCTTCTTCGCAGCTTAGGGGAAAAAGGACTTACTACAAAGATGAACAAACATGGCATGAAATATACAATGGCCACCATTAACATCATATTTATTGTTATTTAGTTGCTCAGTAAAACATATACAGATATGTACAATATGCATGAATACAGAAGACTGCACTTTACATATTTAAAAAAAAGAAAGAAAAATAACACTCAATTTCATGAGCTATTGTCACAGTCTTCCAACCAAGCATTTAAGAAATGAATTTAACAAGAATCAAAAAAAAAAAAAAAAAAAAGAAAAAAAAAAAAAAGAAAAAAAGATTACAGGATTGCCTAACACACAGCAGAGTCAAGTTTTCATATTTTACATGTGCAATAACATTTTTCAGAAGAGTTTGCTATGCAGTACGGATTACCAGTGTTTTGAATTTTTTTTCTTTTCCACGAACCAAATTTAGTACAAAGAAATAACATCCTTTTGCTTAAGGCTGTTTTAAAGCTGTAATATTCTTGGGTAGTGAATAGTGATAAAGTTATAACTGCCGGAAATCACAGCCTGCAGTTTCATCAGTCAGAATCTATGAGCGGATGGACTCAAACCAACAATTTTAATAGAGAATTTCTAAGACAAAATTAGACTATTTCCTCCATTAGCCTTAAGCAATAAAGGAGAAACAATTCTATAAAAATGGGTTATGCTCTTACACACCATCCATTGAACAGCTGTGAATCTAGTAGTTGAGAAAACCTTACACTGCAGCTTAACAAAAATAATCAAAATTTACCAGTTTTGTTTCTGTCTGCGTTCCCCCCATCGCCTCCTCCCACCCTCCCAGCACCGGCCCGTCGCGCTGCCCTGGGCTCACCTCACCCCTTCCCTCCTCACCAAAGGCATCGACGTTTGGTGGCGGCTGGAAGCCCGACACCAGCTCCCGGTTTGGGAGTGACCACGTAGACACACAGGCTCTGAAACAGCTCCCTAAATGACCCAGGTGACGTGGTTCTGATGCTCATTCCCTTCCACCCTAACCACGCAATGAAACCCTTACCTACTGATGAAAGTCACCATAACTAAATAAAAGTGAGCCTAAACCCTCTCTCACAGATGCTCTAACAACCGAGCTAGAATAGCAGAGAACTAGTAACCCTAGGAAAAAATGATCTGGAGAAAATTCGCAAGAGTATTTAATAAATAAGGCCTAGTCTTTCCTTTTTTTGGCAAAGAGATATTTTATCACTCCTCCCAATTTAACTGCAAGAGAGATTTTGTTCAGTTTGCTACTACATTTTAACTCGCAGACTAAGTGCAGCGTTTCTTTTAACAAATACCAAAGGAGTCAGCGAGCTGGGTCGGGGGGTCAGTGACGTCCGGGCTCCCCTCACCCGGCCCCCGGGGCTGCGCGGCAGAACCGACAACGCCAGGCAAAGCCGTGTCGGAGCTGTTGGTCACAATACAAAGCAAAGACAGTGCATAGCTCTGTGGCACATTTGCCGCGGGTCTCGGACTTCTCAGTACAACATCCCCCCAACTTGGAAGCCCCAGCGGACAGGCAGGGGTGAGTTTACGTTATTCTGGCTTTACCCGGTCATTTGGGGAACACGTAGCTCATAAAATTTCACCCTCTGTTGAACCACCTCATCCTTCCAAGGAAGCAAGCCTCGAGTCGTGTGGCTCACGAGCAGAGGTCAGGCCCAGCTCAGCTCTGCCACCAACAAGCCTTTGACCCAGCTCGGGCTGACCCTGCCCGTGCCTCAGTTTCCCTCTCCGCAAATGAGCGCAACTTACCTCCTGCACAACAGGTTTTTACCTACAGCTCTCACATGTGCTTCCAGTGGAACTATTATTACTCAGAAAATAAAGTAATTTCAATTCTTACCACATGGGGCTATGCTGGTATTTATCTATGTTGAAAAAAATAATCAGTGCATTCAGTGTCAAATTAATGGAGAAAATGAGCACAGTAAAATTACTGCAGGCAACAGAAGCTTTGTGAAAAAGCTCTACCCTTCTGCATATGCTCTCAGTACCAAATACACCAGGTTATGAGCATGAAGTGATGCTCGTCCTGGTCAGTCACATGTACCGTTTCTGTTCTGATCCTTGGCAAAAAGCAAAGAAACCACAAAAGCGCAGGTTGGTCCTGGCATTGCTAGCAGCTGCCCGCCGTAAAGCTCCCAATGTCTCCTTTTGCTCAGCTGATAACGTCACCTAAATCAACCAGGATCGAACGGATAGGTTAGCAAAAGGATCACATGTGACCATATTATCCAGCAAAACTAGATGGGCAATAAGGCCCAGAAGCCAGTCAACCACTGTTGTTAACTCCTCGCTACCGTGAAGTCCCGCTGAGGACATATCCCCTGGCTTCAGTGCAGCCAGGCCTCCTCATTGCATGGGATTTAAAACTGTTAGGATTCCACTGGTTTTAAGGAAACCCTTCCACTTTGTATTTCTACGAGCAAGTGAAAAAGTAAGTTCCAAGTGAGTGAGAACAAACCGTGCAAGCCGCATAAGAAAAGGGTGGGTGAGACCAACTGAGGCACCATGTTTCTACTGAAAAGAGGATTTCTCTTTAAAAAGAGATCTGAACTGTTTAATTCAGCGTTCACTGAAAGGTCTCTTCCTGGTAGCAGAGGGTGTGCATCCCTGACCTCAGGAAGCCTGAAAAACCTGTTCTCTTGAATGCAGCAGGAAAAACTAAAAACAAAGAAGTAAGCCATCAGGGCTGCACTCCAGTACAGGAATGCCACCAGACCATGAACTCTTCCTAAATTTTCAGCTGAGACATGGTATCATATGTCTAGGCGTGTGTTTCGCTGGGGTTACTCCAAGACCCACCCAGGTGGAAGGGGGACAGGGTGGGAGCTGTGGACCCTGCTCCCCGCCGGCAGGCGCAGAGCCCCCCTTGGCTCAGCAGCCCCCGGCTGCTTTGTTAGGCGGGATTTAAAGTTAAACACATATTTGGGTGAACCAGGATTTAAAGAAATCACAGGCAAATGGGCATCTTCCAGAGTGGGGGCTGACAATTATTATTCTACCAGGAGATGTTTTACTGGGGATGGTGATGTGTTATTGCAGGTACAGCGCAGAGCTCCGAGCTTTCAGTAGCACACACACACCTACAAAAGGTACAAAACATCCCATCCTCTTGTTCCAAACCAAGCGGGCGTGAGGCAGCTCCACAGCCAATTGCTACAGGATGGGCAAAAATCCTCATCCTCGTGGGCAGCTCCAGCAGATTAAAATAATATTGAAAATCAAGGTTCAAAGCTATCCAAATTCATCCAAAGTCAAGTCACTGACCAGACCCATAAGAGGAAATCAATCCATGCATGGTTAATAAGAGCACATTCAACTAACATTTCCAAACACTGTGAGTCTCTCTGAAGCCACATATGACTGAGAGTGAGGATTTCAGACCACACCATGCCACTGGCATTTTAGGCAGAATTTCCTCTCCATTGGTGCCTACTGAGAACATTACTTCAAAATAATTAAAGGCCCAGCACAATCATCAAAGATAAAATACAAAGCAGTCTTCAAACTCCATCCCTTGAGGAGGGACACATTTTGTGAAGTCATGACAGAATTAAAAAGTAACCTTAGAGAGGCCGACCTTTATTTCACAGCTAAAACCTAAATCCCCAGTGATGTTATTAAACTTCAGGGAGCAGAGGAAAGTGAGCTGGCCTGAGCAGGGTGGGACAGCTCCCACTCCTGTGCACAGAGAATATACAAATAATGGACAGCGTTACGTAAAACCACAGGAGTGTCGGATCATCGTGTCAGTCATGTTTTTATCTGGTTTGCTTCCAACTTTCTTCTCGAATGAGTATTATCTATCGCGAGCAGGAAAGTATGGTTTTCCTTTTATTGTGTGCATCCAGTGTCACTGTTCTTCAATGCGTGGTGAAAATGGGGCCTCAAGTGAGTTTGGGGCTGGGGGGGTGTCTAATGCGGCGTCTCCCTGCCCTGGCAGATTAGGAAACACCGACCCTGGGTGTACAGCCCTCCCTGCACCCCCTGCTTGGGCCGTCCCCTGATCGCTGCCACCGCACCAGGACGGCCGTGGCAGGAGCCAGGGCACCCCACAGACAAGCGCACGGGACGCTGAACCCCATTTCCCATCGACAGCGTCTTCCTTCAGCTAAAAAAGGGGCGAAAAACGGGCAGGGTGCAGCAGCGGCGCCTGGCAGGCCCGTGGGGACAGCGGCCACCAGTGGCCCCAGCACCGACCCCCATGCCGGGACCTCGCGCCGCGGGGCTGAGCGCAGGATGGGTGCAGCAGCTCGGGGGGGGCTTCGTTTCTCCAGCGGTGATAAAGTGGGAACCGTGGGAGCATCGCCGGGAGCAGGAGGCTGCGGCCACGCTGGGGAGCGTCCCCGGTTCCTCCCCGAAAGCAGAGAGGGAGCCTGGGCATTTGGTGGAGGAGATAATGACTCTTAAAAATTAAGTAAACTTCCTGTTAGACTTATTTAGAAAAACTTCTCTATACCTTCCCCGGCCGTGTCTGAACCAGCCCGTTCGTGACAGAGCTCCATCTCTGAGCTTCACCAGGGTAAATACAGGAACGAGCGTCCTCGCCTCGCAGGGGGAGGTGGAGAGCAAACGAGGCTGAACGTTATTAACAACAGAACATCATTTTCTCAGAAAGGGCAGGCTCATTGCCTGAATATTCAACAGAGCATTAACTGTTTGGTTTGTATGTGACTGGCAAAAGCTGGGTGTCAATATAATATAATATAATAATGACCATTTCACTTTAACCGGCGTTTATTCCTGAACTGCTGTTCTTCAGGATCACCATTGTAATAAGCACTGAACAAAGCAAAACAAAAAAAGAAAAAACAAAGCAAATGAGGAAGAAAAGGAGGAGGAGGAGAATCTTTGTCTTATTATGACATACGTGACTTGGACATACGCTGAGATGAAAAAGGAAAAGGCCTCATCTATAAATGTATGCCAAGGTTACAGAATAATGGGAAAAAGTGGTCTAGCAGGAAAATCTTAAGCAAAAGTGTGCTAACTGCAGAAGGGTTAACACTGGTAACATACTGTGGCAGAAGATTAAAAAAAAGTTGAGGTTTACTTTAAATTAACCCTTTCCAGTCCATATGCCACTAAGCAGGTACCAACCTAGAAAAATAGTCCACCTAGCAGTAGCGGCCCTTTGAAATTAAAAAGAGGAAAAAAATAATTTCTTTTGTTCAAGTCAGGGCGGCCACAAAAGTCCCAAATCTGTTGGAGATGTCCGAGTGCAGGGACCTCCACGTCGGCACCGCAGTCCGGCCCTTCGCCTCGCCCACGTCGTCCGTGCAGTGGACCGAGAGGCACTGCAGGTGGCTGCCGGTCTGCGCCGCGGCCGAGGTCTTGCTCGGGGGAAGGTCGTGGGCTGGAAAGGGGCCACAGAGAGAGCGTTAGCAGAACCACGCAACATCATCACACCGCCCCCCCCCCCACCGCCTCACCTGGCCCCGCGCCCCTGCCCCGCCGCAGCTCCCCCTTCCCACCCCGCAGAGAGCTCCCCCGGCTCATTTTTCACCGTGCCAGGAAAACACCACGCGCTGGGGATGTGTACACTACTCATGATGTGTGTCCTGGATTGCAGCACAACTGGGAGCTTTCACTCCCCGGGCACCCTCCGCTATCTGAAAGCAATGCTGAAACTTCCCCAAGCAGGAAACCAGCCCCGAACCCTCCGTGTCCTCCAGGTCATTCCCATTGTCCAACTCCTACAGGCACAGGCCTCCCTGTCCACCTCTTTTAATGGAGCACCACAATAACATTTTTCTTACAATTTCTTCATTTTAGGACTTTGTATGATCGTTAGCCATCATTAAGTTTTGTTAATCACAGAAATTAGAGAGTTTAACTGAAGCATCCTAAGCAATGTCCGGGACTTTTCGCTCTGGATTTTACAGTTAATACTAAGAGTAGTTAAAATTGTTCCTTCCAAAGTGGACTACCATACTCACGACTCGTTCCCACTGCCAATTCATTATTTTTCCCTGCTTCCATTCTAAATACATTCAAGTAATCTTCTCTGTTGCAAACATATTTTTCTCATCTTCAAAATGTGCCTTGGTGCACGTGCCCTCTCCCTGCTCAGTGCAGCCAGGCACATCTTTCTTTCATCACCTTCCTCCTCTCTGAAATCAATCACTTCTTCAGTTCTTCACCGCTCCTGTCAAATCACCAAAGAAAAGCCCAAAGACAACCCCCCCCCCGCACCTCATTCCTCCCCCCTGTAGACCCTCACGTCCACCGGCCCCTCCTTGGGGTCCTTCCTTCCCAGAGACCCTGTGAGACGGCAAAGCGGCGGCCGGCGGCCGCCCCGGCTGGGGCTGGGCTGGGGCTTGCTCCCCTCGCCCGGGACACACAAAACCCTCTTGGAGCTGACGTGGCCCCAGGAACACCCAGAAACGTCGCTGCTTCTGCCAGGGAGGATGCCCGAGCCGATGCAGACAGCTCCCCCCAGCCCTGGAAGGAGGGCTTTTTGTGGGATAAAAACAGTGAGTAAGTAGAAGAATGGTGCAAGGCAAGACAAAAAAGCCAACAACATCTTGACAAGCAGCCTGCAGTTCCTCTCATCCACCATTTCGTTCATGTTCACCCAGAGCACGAGAGGTAAGAGCAGACCTGCTGCAGCACTAGCAAACACAGGGACTGTAATTTCTCTGATAGACCCTGAGACTTCCCATCGCGCAGGGCTGGGGGTGATGCTGGAGCGTGCCAAATATGCCAGAAAATGGCTGTGAATGTTTAACCTCCTTAACACCTTTCTTCACATCATCTTTCCCATGTTCCACAAAGCCGAGCAGTGTGGGTTTACCACGCTGCATGGAGCAAGTTATATTTGTTTCACTTAACCAGCTTCTAAACCAGATACAAAATATGAACTGAAAAGCTTGTTACGTGATCACAGTGATATTAAAAAATAGTCTTAAACTAGTCTGGAAGTCCCTGGTTTAAACTGGAAAATGCTTTTCATGCTGGATTATAGGATGCTCATATTCAAAACAGTATCATAACACCATACAGAGAAACTAATTAGAACCTGTGGACACGATGCTATAAACGATGGGAGAAGCAACACGGCTCCAGAGCAGCGCTGCTGCCTGCTCAGCCACGCGCTGAATTAGTGCAACCATGTGCAAAATCAGCACAAAGCTCCCTTACACACCTCAGCCTAGCACAGCCATGCTCGGGGTTTGCATTTCTGTAGGACACCCGCGCCCACTGCTCGAATAAAGAATCCAACATCAGCAGGTCAAAGATGCCCATGTTCTCTAAACTCCAAAATAGATTACAGTCCCCTGTAGTTGGTGTTGGTTTTTTTGTTGGTTTTTTTTTTTTTTTTTTTTTTTTCCAGTTTTGCTAAAAAAGCAGTACTGAGGGTCCGGGCTGGAGCACAGAGCAGAGTTCACCATGTAACACCCAAATGCAGAGTTTCAGCAGGCAGAGGCGGCATTGGGACAGCCGGGCTTTGCTCCAACGCTGGGAGCCTTTAACTCTTCTTTGCCGATACCCCTGAGCCCCGTCACGCCGCAGGCAGCTTTACCTTCCCCGGGGCAGCGTTCCCACCTCGGCCACGGCACGGCGGGACGTGGCCGTGCTGCGGAGCGGGTCACTGGCAGCCCTGGCAGAGCAGGGAACGGCCCCGGCTGCCCCACCGACACGGGGCTCCCAGCCGCGGCACTGCCGACCAGCAAGCCCCAGGCTGACACCACGGTGCCACCTCAGGAAAATCACCGGGAAAAAAAGACTCCCTGAATAAACACTATTTGATGAAGCGTTCAATTTAAACTTACTATCCTGAACGTAAACATACCAGAATAACATTTTGTTTATGTTTAAAACTGAAATGGGACTGCGCAGAGAATTGAGAAAGGGAAACATTTTTCATATTTGTATTTGTTCACGTCCCTTGCAACGCACACAGTACCCAATATTTTTTATTCTTATGTCTCCCTGAACGTACAGGACATGCTGGTCTCGCTACAGGAAAAGCCAGCGCCTTGAGATTAGTATTTGTGACAGCAGCTTTCTTCCTCTGCTGCAGAGAAAGAGGAAAAAGTCCCACTGCTGATGGGCTGTCAGGAGGGGCCCAGGGACCTGGGTGGCGTTTCTGCACGCGGCATTCACTGCAGGGCTCCGGGGGACCGGCTGCTCGGCTGAGGACACCGGCAGAAGCGGCAGCGACAGCGTGTCCCCAGAGCAGGACGAGCGCCCGGCTGGGTCAGAGCTGGGGCTGGGCTGTGCCGGCACCGACATCTGCACCGCCCGCGCAGACACCACAACGGATCAGGTCCTCAGCCAGCCATTAAATGAGGAAGTTCGTATGCCACAAGCATTTAAAGAATCAAAAATTAGGCAAGTTTACTTGTAAATCAGCCAATTCTTTCTGAAACATTTGCTGTGGATAAAATTCATAAGCAAACTACTGATAAAAAGAATCAATGCAAAATCCATCCTGCAGTGAATAGCAGGACTCGTTGGCCTCAGAGGAAAATCCAAGTACAGGAGATGAGCAGCGTCTGGTCCTGAGTTTGCAAAGCTGATACTGATTGCCACTGTCCACATGATGCCTAACTCAACACCACCGCGTGGGAGCTCAAGCTCCCTTAGTCTATTGTTAGAGAACACAGAAAATGAGCCATTCAAATCCAAAACAAAAAGAGGATGAGAGCTTGCAGTAAGGCTTGCATTGGCACAAGTGTTCTCAAAGCCAATCTGGAAGGAAATATTCAGTGTGATTTACCTTTTTCCAATATTTCTGTCTTGACAAACCTACGATGCTTTTTTGAAAAAACCCTCTGTATTAAAAAATTAAAGTTGTGCTGATCCACCTGATGAGAATTATGCTCTTAAACATGAGATATTGCCTGATGCTTGTCCAAAACAGTAATACCCTCCCAGCAGACCTGTTTCACCGGCCTTCCTCACTGTCCCTTTGCCTCCTCCAAACCAGCAATGCCCCAGCACCCGCCTTCTGCAGCACACAGTCCTGAGGGGTATCGTTAGTAAAGACTGATGGGACTCAGCAGGTTAAAATTAGTCAGGTAATGCAGGATGGTATCATCACGTCATTGCCTTGCAGTTGCCAAGTTTCAGATAAATCACTGTCAGTCATGAAGCACACCTAATTGAAAGCAAAGAATTTTCAAACAAATTATGTTTAAACTGCACAACTGCCTCTACTAGCAACTACCGCAATAAACTTGTAAGTGTTGTTAATAAAAGCAACACCCTTCTAATAAGAGCCATCCTCCATACCCAAGATCTTGAGATGGTCTGGGTGGAGATTTCCTCTCCAAACCGAAGGACGTGACACAACAGAACCCGGGACAGATGCGAGTAAAACCACCCTATTCACAGGATAGCCTGTGCCGCCTGAAAATGGCAAATGCTGAGGCAGAGATAAGAGATAAAATATCCTAGGCAAGCACACAAGGTGTTCACATGGAAGGCAGGAAACTCAAAGCAGTAAAGTGACCGAAGACCAAAAGGAGTCTGGAACAGCCCGGCCGTGACGGCGTCCTCACCCCCCGCAGCTGTGATCCGCGCACGGCCTGGCCGCCGCAGCCCCCGCTCCCATAGGCGCTGGGGGGGGATGAGCCAGGGCAGAGGGTCCCCACCAGAGCAAATCACACCCCACTGCCCGGGGTCCCCCCGCTCGGGGCTCCCCTGCCCGGCGCAGCACCCCCTCGCCCCCCATGCGGAGCGGTGGAGGTCCCAACAGCCAGCTACGACACAGACCGAGCTTAACCTTCTGGCACTGGGAACTATTCCTTCCTTTTTCTTTGAATTTAACGGCCCACCCCACCACTATCCTGTCCAGAGCAGCAACCCGTAGTCCATATTTCAGAGGAAGATAAAGAAAAGGAAAATCCAGCCCTGTGTATCCCAGCCCACTGTGCAAAATTGCTCACAGCAGAGAAAATTCCTGCAATAATCGCTGAATACCCTGGAAGTTAACATGGGGTTTGATTAATATTATTAGCTCAGCTTGTGCACAGGCACTTCCAAGAGCCAGCCACAACATCTGGAAGAGCTGGGTGGCTATGGCAAAGAAATATTTGCAAACATTCATCAGAACATGAAAGTGAATTAAATCCGGCCATTTTCACAGCCCTTTCGTGCTCGTGTTCAGGCAATATTCCAGAAGGTTTGTTTATTGCAGTTGAAACTGTATGTTTTAGGTAAATATTACAAAGTATCCTCTGAACAGTTTGCTAACATTCATCAGTTACAACAACATACAAAACACTTAAGAATTGTATCAAGCACTTGGGACAAAACCACCAGGCTGCTCTCCTTTACAGAGGCAGATACATACACAGCTTCACATTCCCAAATGACTAAAAAAGCCTTTTTTTTTTTTTAAAAAAAAAAAAAAAAAAAACAAAACCAAAAACAAAACAACCTAAAGCTTGCTTTTAGGTAAAAGCTACACATTATGCTTTTGAACAAGCTTTACCCACACAAACACATTTCAATTGTTAAGCCCCAAACAAACAAGCTAACAGACAGAAAATCACGGCCGTGAAAGACTCACCCCGGCTTTCTCTCATGCCCCGTATCCTCTGCTCTGACCCTGCATGTTTAGGAAGCTGCTCTTTCGTTCTGCTCTACTTTGCAAAGGCATGCATGCCTTCAAAAAATAAAAGGTTGATGTTTGTTTGTTTACACAGCATTAATGGCAGCATGGTAACTAGCACAGGAGCCTGGCCAGGAGTGTTGGGTGTTGGTAGCCCACAGCTGGGCCACAGGGAGAAGACCAGTTCTGCTCCACCAAAAAATTCAATACACACACTACTGACTGCTTTTTCACACCAGGTCAGGAAAAACACATTTCTGTCTAGTGAGATTAGATCCTGACACTCTCATCACTCCTGAGCACACCATGCATACACACTTTCAACCCCACCAGCTTCCTTCTCACTCCCTCTTTTTCCTTAGCCCACATTAAGCTGCTATGTAAAGCCTCTTCCCTCATGTAGCATCTTCTTATGCATTTCTTAAAAATAAACGTATTTTCTTAACTGTGGTGACCCCACCAAGCACTGTGCAAACCCAGATGTGTCCTAATTTTTAGGCAAGGTAATGCCATTAAAAACGAGTTCACCTGCAACGCTAGCATGCATTACGTGCATTGTCTTGTGAGAGGGGAGATTAATTGAGGGAGCGATGGTATGTAGTCAAGGCAACCATGGATGCTACAGAGGCACTGGGAATTTATGCTGCTCTTCAGGTGCTGCTCATGCCATCCCTCTCCTTTTTGCCAAAACCACCATCAACAAAAGCAACGGGAGGCAGTGACAAGCAGGAGCGAGAGCACAGCCAGCCTGGTAAGGGTCTGGTTGAGAATGGGTTCCACTCCACATTTCAGTGTTCCTGCGAGATTGAAGTGACAAACAGGAGGTGAAGATCCCTGGAACGGCTCCTCGCCCCAGGGCTCGTCCCTTACACTTCTTCCCCAGCTCTGACAAAGCCGGAGCTGCCCAGGGTCGGGCCGCCCGGCACAGCACGGCCCTGCCGCCGCCGCCCTCGATGGCCAGCCAAGCGTGAAGCCCCTGGCTTGCTACTGATCTTGTTAAAGCTAAATCAGAGGATTTGGCCAAAAACAGTATATTCCCTGATCAGAGATCAGTTTCCCCTCTACCATCTGATAACCACTCATAAAGGATGCGTTAATAGGCTTCTGTTCACTCTGCACCCGTTAAGCAGAGGCCAAGCTACAATAAGAGGGAATAGATTTGAGTAATGATCTCTTATGAGGCAGCAAACCTACATATAGTGTTCAAAATTATTCCCTTAGGACAAGATGTTTTTCACCAAATCTCCCACATGACAGTTTGACATATTGGTTCAGGCACACAGCTCTGCATTTGTACACAGTACAGAATCATCTTTTCCAGTTTTCAAGAAAAATAAGGTCTGAAAACATTTCATGTTTCCCTGCACACTGGACCTAGTCTCCATAGATTAATTTACTCCTAAAATTGCATTTTTAAACACAACCAGTTCTTTTGTGTTGATAAACAAATGAGCCATCTCCTCCCTCATCACTGTAGCGCTGACAAAATCCTGGACAAAGGCACTTCTTGACCCTGGAGTACAAGTAAGCACATGTTCTACATTTGTTTATAAACACAAACGTGGCACCTGCCACCTGCCTACTCCAGAAACTTGCACCACTTTCATTCTTCTTCACCTCTGGCAATCTGTACCCTGCTTTGGACTCATCTGTCTCTTCTACTCTAAGTGCCTTGGGACAAAGGCTGTCTCTGGCTTTGGGCTCTGCAGCACCGAGCCCCAACTGCTCCATTACTGAAACCTTCCTCTTACACAATGTAAATGAAGGAGTAAAATTAGAGTAACTTGTGCAATTTTTAAAGCCCATAAGATGCTTAAAGATACTACCCTCCCCAACATGAAGAAAATTAAAGGAAGTTAGAAGTGTTGGTGGTTAAGATAAACAAATGGTGTCGAGGACTTGTAATGACGCGCACAGCTGAAATGGGGACCAGGCCATTCCCCTCTTTGCTGCCCAGGGGTACTGTGCAGAGACACCCCAACTCCAGGGTATCAGCCACACCTCGCTCGTTAACATTTTAGAAAGTCGTTTGGCTTGGTCAGCCCATAGATGTATTGCTGAGACCCAGCCAGCTGAGCTGCCCTGTGAAAGCCTCTCTCACAAAGGCGGGAAGGCTCTTTGGTCAAAAACATGCGCACAGCCCTGAGCATTGTCCCGCATCACTGGTACACCCCGCAAAGCAGGGTTAAAGTGTTTGACTTTGCTGCATATAGACAAGACAGCGCTCACCTGAAGGCAAGGCCAGGCCAGGCCTGCCCGTCGCCGCTCGCTTGGGCTGGGAACACAGTCCACTCCCCTCACCGCTGAGTGCTGCCCACCCCTTCAGCAGCCCTTCAGGTCTGGCAACGTCCTCTGATCCTCAGAGCCTCTTCCTCCACAGACAGCATGATTAATTGGAGGTGCCTGCGACTCTAAAGGGAGCATGTATCAGCCCACGCTGCAAAGATGTTTATTTTGCTTTCAGTGGACTCGGAGCTGGCACGGAGCTCCATCGGTGCTCACTGCTTGCACAGAATTTAGATAACAGGAGACACAGAGTGCTTGCTGTGAATACATATTTTTCTTTTTTTCTCCCTTGACCTCCTTTCTTGCTCCTGTTTTCACCGGGAGCAATGGAAGGATGTGCGTATCACGACAGGGAGGCCGCCCAAACCCACGGCCGCGTTCAGGGCTTGTTGTTACGGCCGTAGGGTTACAGTCGGACTGCAGTGTCCTACCCTACAGCTCCAGCACCAAGCCGGGGCAGGTATCACTTGAGGACAAACTCAGACTGTTAGCCACATGCTAGTGTCTGAAGAAACTGGTGAAAACACCCCTGAGTAGGAAAAAACGCTAACCCTATCAGTGGGAAAGGTGGCAGTAATCTTACACGTAGCATGACCTTGAAGAGGCAGAACGAACGATGTGTGGATGAGGAGAGCGACATTGCTGTTTAAAAAAACGTGTTCCCTCCATCCTGCTGGGAGGAGACAAAAAAGGGGGAACACACAGTTCCCCGCTTCGCTGCCCACTGCCCAGCAGGACAGCAACACGCGTCCATGGCTTTTCAGGAAAGTGTGAAACTGCCTACACCCATTTATCTCTCTGGAAGCTGCTGTTAAATTACTGCTTTCCAACTCTGTGGCTGTCTGAGAAGAAACATAAGCCCTGTATCCATGGGGGAAGCCAGAAGCTCTGTACCTTGGGACAGCACCAGCTCCCGTGCCCTGCTAGACAGCCATGGGGACAACAGACTGGTTTTAACTCATATCCTTCCTCTCTTTTGGCTACCTCCAATTCCTCTTTTCAGTTTAACACATTAACTCTCAGGCTGGCTTTACTGCAAAATATGCAAACCGCAGAAGGGAGTTCTGCCTGTCCCCCTTGCAAAGAGGCCCATGACGGGGTTTTGTTCTCACATAATAAAAGACCGTCCCTCCAAACCAGGTCCCATCACAACTACAGCACTGCAGTGCTGCTTTCTGCTAGCCTGGTCCTGCCTTGCCCCTGGCTCGTGTGGAACAGCCACTGAAAGCTGAGCTACTGATGACCAAACTTTCAATCACGGTCTAAGCCAACCCAACTGCATGGCTCTGAACTGCTGGTCAGGCTCCCCATCACCAACACCATGCTCTCCTAGGCTCTGAACAGTAAGAGAAGCTACAACCCTGCCCAAGTGAGGAAAACCAGCTTTAAAAATCAAACCAAACCAACGGCCACCAACGGTCAAACCATTTCTGAACACTTCCAAGAGAAAACAAACAGGAGTCTGGCAACTGCATCCCAGCACAGCCGATTCAACACTCCTGACATTCATACGCTGCCATCTGAGACCAGTGAATCCTCTGGGAGCTCTGATCTATTTTCCGGGGCCTGCCCTTCTCCCTCTGCAAAAAAAATGAGCACTTCTCATCTTGGAAAGGAGTTAACTGCCTAAATCCCACCTGCCAGCTCCATCCAATTTATAGTCAGACCTAGCATTGGGAAGAAGGCTGCAAACAGCTTCTCCGAACGCTCCCTCCAAAGGACTGCAGCTCTCTCAGCCATGTCCCTGCCTTTGCATCCAGCACACATTGGGAAAAGGAGAACTCCATGGTAGGAGTGAATATTGGCTGACTGATCCCCTGTTTTCTCTGCTGTTGGCGTACATCACTCACTTGCACTAACTAAATGCTTTGAGCCTATTTTCACTGAGGGTAACAACCCACACATCCGTGATGAGTAAGGAAATGCTGGTTTTTGCACTCAATACTTTCAAATTTATTTCACATGTACGCAAATTATCACATGGCAGCTTTACGCACAACTCCATCCCATGTGAAATCCATCTCTCGACAGCCAGAATGTGCAAGCAAATAAAAGGATTTTCTTAAAATCCAAAGTGGAATTTTCTGTGTGCACAGAAGTCATATGAAATTGTTCAATATGCCCTCATTTAACTAAAACCAGTCCCTGGACACTGCCTAGTATTATTTCAGGACAGGCCAAAATTGAAAAAAGACGCTACTTAAATGTTCTGCATTTAACTGCTACCTAGATATTTAACAAGGAGCTAAGGTGATCAACGGTGACTAATGCCTGTCATCTCCCTGCGTGGGATTGCCTCACAGACCTGTCCTCTCCTGCGGGCACCACACAAGTGGCCACCACCAGCCCACACTCCCTAGAGCTGCTTTCAGACCATGTTCCGGGCTACCAGGTTTTACTGATCCCTGAGTTGTTTTTTCCCATTATGATGGAACCTTTTAACGTGTGTTAAATACTGAAAAATGGCCGAGCCGACCTGCGTTTTGCTCTGCCACTGCACCATCACCACCAGCTCAACTCTTCACTGGGACACGGTGCCCAAAAGATCAATATTTACTTTTTGATGCATTCTATAACTCATCATATCATTTAAGTAAGATTTGCTGCCGCTCATTTCTTCTTGAGGACACACGGGTCAAAAGCACCAGTATCATCTTCAGCCTAACGCGAGTTTCAACGCACAGAGCAGGCCTCCAAAAATAGCATGAAAATGCCCACTCACACCGGCAAGGGAAGTGGGTGTATTAATGGAGTTTGTAGAGGCAATGAATAGATGATGATTATGCACAGAGTGCAACAGAGGAGGAAACATGTAAATTCCAGCTTTCTCTCGTCAGATTTGTGCAAGAGCTTCTACATAATTGCTGGGGAAAAAATAGAAATGACAACAATAAGTAGGATATTTAAGCCCTGCATATTATACATGGAAATCTCTATTTTCCTTAAATGAAGTGAAAACAGAGTGAAAGAAGAAGATTCCCTTCAAAGAACTTTGTTTGTGGTCGCTTAGTTTCAGGATGCAAATTAAATGAGTACTTCTTAGCCAAGTGTAAAAAAGGGAATTTGCCTCTGAAATATTATCAGTCTCTTGCGAGGTGAAGGCTTGGATACAGCTGGCCGAAGACTTTTATGTGTTTAGTTGCCTTGTTCCCAAAGAGATGAACAGGAGCCACGTCCTCACATCCCAAAGCCAGGTCTGCATCCAGCTTGGCTGCCAGGGCCAGGGATTGAGGGACCTGCGGCTGCCCACCCCTCAAGTCCCTCCTGTCTCTTCCCCAGCTCTGCCTGCGGCTCCTGGAGGTGCCTCTGTCCAATCTATAACTCACAATTACGAGAGACTGTAATACAAAACTGCCACAGGCAAAGTCAATCTCTCCCAGGGGCCTTCGGCATCTGAGGCTCTTGCACACCAAGAAATGGTGATCATGTGCATAAATGCTCTCGGTTAAACCATATGAGTTCAAGGATATTCGTGAAAACACAGCTGAAGTTTACCAAAGGCTAACAGTAAGCGAGAAGAAACAGCACTCAGGCCTTGAGCTCTTTTATCCTATTTATTTATAACATTACCTTGAAATAAATCCCATTCCTCTTTAGTACACCTCCAACTGCAGTTTGCTGTCTCAGAAGTACAGGCTTATATAAGGGGACATTGGGAAACAGCCTGTCTGAAATCAAAAGGAGCTCAGACAACTTCACCGCTCACAGAGCGAGAGAAAAGCAAGAGCAGAGACCCCAGAACAACGCTGGGTCTCACCAAGGCACCCGCGGAGACGCAGTCTGAGGTGGACACCCCTCTGCCCACCCTGTGCCAAGGAACACAGAAAGCAGAGGCACGACGCTCCAGAAACAGTGGTTTTCAAATCACAGTTTGCAAGTCCCTGGTAATTCATGGACAACTCTACAAAAAGTAACTTAAAAAAGCAGAACTGTCAGGAAGCCCAGTCTTGTTAAAGAAGGGCCAAAATCTCTGCTAGAAAACACTTAAGTGTTTGCAAATCAGACTGATATCTGATGTTATCAACCCAAAATGCACTTTCTGGCTAAATTCTTCCTAGGTCTTTGCTAGCTCTTTTCTGCTATAGAAACATCCCAAATTCTGTTATACTGCAAATTTTATTTTGGCTACAGAAAGAGATCGAAATGCTGTTGCCATATAATGGATTTGGCACATTCAGGAACATCCCATAAAGCAGCAGAAAGGTGTGGTGATTCAACTGGGGGGTCATAAATCTGACAGAGGACCAGGGTTTGTTTGAACAGCATGTTTTAAAATTAAATCTATCTGAAGGAAAAGCGAAAAAATCATCAGATAGAAGAAATATACAGCCATGTGAAGGAGGAATGCCAGCAAGGGAAATTCACCTTAAAAAAAAAAATATCACACAAAGAAACCTGGCTTTCTTAGGTACGTCTGTAAGTGCCACTATTAGGATAAGAAAAATAAAAGCTCATCTTTTTCTTCCAATTGTCACATCACTGTGGAGAGTCTTCACAAAATTCTCAGAATAGCAACAAATCAGGAGCAAACAGCTGTTCAAGCAAGAAAGTCATGGGTAGACAGACTTTCACTGCTTCAACGAAAAATTAACTCTAAAGTTTCACAGGTCAGTAAATCAACAAAATGGGCCAGTACAACACAGGACGGACAGTCTCATCTTCAAACCCAAAGCTGAAATATGGGCCCGTGCTCCCTTTCTAGCCACACGCTTATGTGAATTATGACCCACAACAATTTCAATATCCCTGGAAAATGAAAAAATGGCAGACAATTAGCCCACACCGCTATGCTGGCAGTGGTGTGGGCTCTGCCCTGTGGCACTCGGGGAGGGGACACCCCGCAGCGGCAGCTCCCCTGGCACAGGCAGGGCGAGGGCCTGGGGCTGAGCACCACCCAAGTGCCGGCACATGGGAGCACAGCGTGTCCCTGGGGACCTCGCCGCAGGGGGACTCCGCGTAGAGCAGCCCCCCGAGAGGCTGGAGCTCCTTCACGTCCCATACGCATGTGAGGACCGCTGGCACCCTGGTTCGGATGCGGGCAGCGCAGAGGCGGTGGCACGGCTCCTGGTGAAAGGTCTCCCGAGGCAGCGATGCTCCCTCCTGCTGCTCCGCTGCCCACCGCCAAGTTAACAGGGGGTGGTGAGGGAGGTAAGCCTGAGGCGAACGCTGCACTAAGCGAGAGGAGCACAGAGAAAAGGGATTTCTGAGCCCCGGCCCTGCGGGGCACAGCACGAGGGGCGACAGGCAGCGCACTCATCCCCCTTCCCCGACGGGCCCTCGACACGGCAGGGATGTCGGTGGGGAGCACTGGAGCAAACGGCCTCATCCTTCTGGACACAGCACCACTACTTAACTCACGTAAGTTACAACAGAGAAACGTGCTGTGGCATGTTCATCACCCCTATACAAAGCGGTTATGGAGCACAGAAGTGAGCTGATTAGGCAACAGCTCAACAACCTTCCCATGCACGTGATCTACAAGACCTTTGAAAGCCTATGGACTCGTCCATAAAATCAGAAACAAAGCAGCAAGACTGACGTCCCTTTGTGAAGGACTTTGTTTGCAAACACAGCCCTGACACTCATGGGGGTGACTGCCACCGCGCACCCCGTGACCCTGCCCCTGCAGAGAGGCCCGTTCGCAAAACGCGCGCAAGTTCCACACAAACACCTCACTACCAAAATAAAGCCAAATACGAACAGTTTCAGGACTACCTTGTAATCTCCACCCGCAACTATCCCACGCAGGGCACTGTGTGTGCTTTGAGCTCTGTCAGACCAGGCAAGACTTGGCTCTTCAGCACCCGCTTCACTACCATAACACAAATGCAAAGGCGGCACCGAAGAAAATCCTCCACCCCACCACTGAATCATACCTTTCATTCACTCAGGCAGGGCGAGGTGCAGGTAGTACAGCTTGAGTCATACAACCAAAACTCTCGCCGAACCCCAGCTCTCACTTGGCATCAGCCAGGGCTGCTGCACATGTAAACCACTGCACCACACGCGTCTTAAAGCCTGTGAGATACCGACCCAGTTGGCCCAATGTCGAAGCTGGTTATTCTGAGGGCAAGGGCATTCAGACTGGTCTGTAGGTATCTACCGAGTGGCAAACGCCGCATCGCGCCTCTGCTCAAAAACGTGTCTCCAAACACCAGCATCACGCCCTTCCTGGATGAACGCTTTGTTTACTGGGAAACACGCTGAGAAATACGGGTATCCATAACGGGATTGCAACAAATTACGCTATCCTCCATCCTTCTCAGCGGTTTGGATCCACGCGGCCTCCTCCTCCGGCTGCACTGCTGCCAAGGCAGAGGAAGTGCTGGGCCTGCTGGGCTCTGATAAGGGGGTGAGTGAAATGGCAGCGGGAGCGCCCATCACCACCGGGACCGCAAGGAGATATGCACAAACGGAGGCTGAACTCAGCGTCTAAACGTACCCACCTCGCCTCCAGCCCTCCAGGTCTTCTTGGGCAGAAGGCTGCTGTGCTGAAAGAGTTAATCTCGCCTGGAACAAACATATCTCGGGTTTCTCAGAAAGTCAAAGGCTGCAGCAGAGCTGGGCTGCCGGCTCCTGCCTGCCCTGCCTGCAGCCTGACCCCTGACATTTCCACTCTGCTTCTCCCTGGCATGGAAAACTTAACCATACACAAACAAACAGGTTGGGAGGGCAGATAAATGGAAGACAGAGGAGGAGAAAGGGAAGATTGCTCAGATTCCTTGTAATAGCCCTGATTAAATAGCAGCCACCACCAGACGTGGGCAGAGGGCTGCCGTTTATCAGTAAGCCCTGAAGTCTACAGCAAGACATATCTGTTTAATTAATCCTGAAAGGATTCCTTCCCCCTTCTACATTCCAGGGAGGTTTTGAGGATCCACAAGTTTAAAGATACAGTGAGTCCTTTTTAGCTATTTTCCTTACAAAACACAAGGGCAGAAAGCGCCTGTTTAAAACCATAGCCAGGATTTACAAACTCCACGGCAAAGACTTCCACCACATGAAACCTTGCAGGCAAACCCCACTGAGAGGGTATCTTTGATTCAGTCATACTTAGCCCTCCGAAGCAATATACCCATCAAGTAATACGGTTTTACAGCAACCTGCTGGAAGCACGCACACATGTAATCATAACCAGATACGGGCCTGCAGATTTTACCAGGGCTTGGGGTCTTCTCCCATTCTTACAGAATACCCCTTTTCCAAGGGAGAAATCCATTCAGTGCTTGATGCAGTTCCACTGTCCCCATTTTCACCCAGTTTTCCCATTACCCTGGTGACATCAACATCACTCAGTGATGGAAGGGCTTGCACATACACACAGAGCAAGACATTTGCAAACGTTCTTGCCCCTAGGCTTTCACTTAGCTCAGGGAGGCTTGGGAGGACCTTCCAAGGCACCTTCCATTTCAGAAGGTCCCCTGCCCTTTGATCCAAGGCGGACATCGTACTAGTGCAGAGCACCACAATTTAGGCCACTGGCCACGAATACCCACAAAGCTGGGAGGTCCCTCCACACCTCCGGAGCAGTGGGAGAGGAGCTCCGCTCCCGTCCACCACCGCGCTCGGAGAGCTGCAACGTGCCAGCGAGCACCCATCGCAGTGGCGACAGAAACCCTTGTCCCTGGAAAGGGGACAGGCCACCGGTACACGTCACGTAAACTGAAAAAAAAACAGCTTCCGATGGAAGTGACCTCGGTTAGAGCTTGCCGAGGCTCTGAATCAGTCTGCAAGAGAGAGCAGGCAAGGAGGGCCCGGCCCCCAGGACCGTCAGTCACCCTAAAAACCAGCCAGGCACCCACCCAACCGACCGAGGTGCTGGCAGCCGTGCCTCCCCCTCCTCCTCACCCAGGAGCCGGCCAGCAGCGGAGCTGGCCAACTAACACAGCACCAGCCTACTCAGTTTTACAGATGTTTTTTAATTTTCATATATATTTTTTAAAAGTTGGCCATGAGAGTTCATCCCTTTCTCTCTTCCTTTTCCTCAGTAATTGTAAAGATGAGTGTTGCTGTTTATTTAATCACTTATCTCCCCACATTTTATTTTTCAACATTTCTTTTCTAAAGTCTTCCCCAGCTTCCGAGAATAGGGACACAGAAAATGGAAAAATCTAGTCTTCACACCCTTTTTTTTTGGTAAAAGAATAAGCATTATTTAATTTTCTAAACCCCATTTTCTATTATTTTATTTTTTCCCAAAACTTGTCTAAAGCTGAATAAACCGATGGTAGAATTACATAGATTTACTCTTTTTGTGTGGTGTAAGTTGCAAAAACAGAAAATGAAAAAGTGGAAGAAAATCTCTGAAATAATGATTTCTGGTACAATCAAAAAGAAGAGGGGGAAAAAAGGGGAATTTTGAACATCTAAGTTCAAGTTGTAAAAGAAAGCTGTATTTCACATCAGCTTTATAAAACTCCCAGGAAAATAAAAAGTCAAAACCACTTATTTTCTTGAAGATCTATATTCTTAAATACCTGTTTTCAACATAGTCTCTTTTTTAAAGAAGTACTGGGATGGGGGATGAACTGTGATGAACTGAAAAACGTCTCTGTCTACCCCCAAAAAAATCATTATGCAATGACATGAAACAATCCAGTATATAATCAAAGACAGAATCCTGACATGTTCAAAGAGAAAATTATCATAACAGCAGTGACTTTGAAGATGAAAAGGGGTTTTTTTGATAGAAACAATGGCCGCCAAGATTTTTACTGTAGCAACCAATGCTTAAATGCACAACTTAGTATATGCAGCGTGCCTGCCAGGTACACTTAGCACCAACAGCAAAAAAAAAAAAAAAAAAAAAAAAAAAAAAAAAAAAGTGACACACAAGAAATTCACACCTAGAGTGGAATCAAGCAGCACTCTGAATGGTTAATGGTTCACACAGGGTAGCAAACACTTCTCACAACAAGCATGCTTGTCCTAGGGCATGAAGTGGCCAATGCAGAAGTCTGAGAGCAGCCCACACGTTGCCTAGTTGTGTTTTCCTTTTCAGCCAATAAGTTTTAAATTTCCTAACAATAAGGCAGCTGCACAAGACCTAGACACCCAGGTTCATTAGTTCATTTCACCTGAAGAGCAGGGGAAGAGCTAGTTCTGCCCAGTGACAATCCAGACCGGTGGTTTTGCCCCACAAGGGCCTCAGTATCTGCCAGGATTGCAGAGCACTTCTGAGTAACAATTCCAAAAGCACTCGGTGTAACACTAGACACTACACTGTGCATTTTCAAGTACCACAAATGAGAAAGAAGACTGTAACTATCCAAAAATGTTTTGCCTTCCACAGTTACTTCGAGCAATCATCTTTGTGGGCTTTTGAAAAATTTCATTTTACACAAAAACTCAAGAGTTTTTCTGCAAGTTTGTGTAACATCCCATTAATACAAAACTTGCAAGTTAAAAAGAACTACACTGAAATATTTAGATTTTCAGCATTTGCTTCCAGAGAATAGCATATTTGTCCGTAAAAGTCATGATTTGCAATCTTTGCTGAACTACTGTGATTCACAAAAAGTGAATCACAAAAGGGAAATTTTGTGACTGAATAAATAGCTATTATGTAACCCATCTAATGAGGAGTATAGTATTTTTCTGGTCTTTGATTGGAAGACTATCGGAAGACGACTCTAAGTAGTCAAAGCCTCACTGACTATAAATACCCCTTTCAAAAACAGAATTTGGATTAAGCTCAGCGTTAGCTCGGAGTAAGAGTCAGAAAGAAAACAAACAGATGCCAAGTCTCTTAAGTAAGGTACCAACCGAAAGGGGAAGTCACAAACGCGGACGAACTGGTAAGAGAACGTGTTCTGAACCACGGATGGCCCGGCGAGGACTGTCCCTGCCCCGCAGCACACCCGGGGCTCCGACCTGTCAGGTCTGAGAAAGAGGGATGGTTTGGAATGGACCGCTGCTGTCCCCCCAAAAGCAAAACGTCTATCAGAACACGAGCTGCCTTTGCCCCCGCCTGAACCTCGCCGGCCAGACACTGAGATGCACCTGGGGGGGGGGGGGGGGCAGTCGAGCACCTTCTGGTTGTCCTGGCACTAAATCCCCCAGGGGCTAAGTGCCTAAGGTGATTTCCAGGAGTGTTTACTTAGCTCCTCCCCAACTTTCCAAGCAAACTAGCAGATGTAGACCATTGCAAACACGCTCTCCTGAGTGCGACCCTGCTCGCGCAGCGGCCAGGGCAGCAGCCAGACTTCCACTGACTACACCTGGGCAGTTGGGCATGAGCAGACCCTTTGAACGCATGTAGGGAAGCAACGTCTGGGTAAAAAAAGCCATTAAAACCCCAGTGCAGGACACGTGTGATAGGCCAGCAGATTCTGGTTTCAACTGAGGTGTCCAAAAAATACATTTTCAGACAGTATTAGGAAGATGAGCTCCAGAGTGCTTTTAAAGGCACCAGAACTGCTTTGAGAAAATAAGGCTTTACATTTTTCCCTGTATTTCACATTCTGGGGGATATCCCAAGCACAGAGTCCCTTGAAGTGTAGTTTATCACAAAAATGATGCAAAAGCCTGCTCAGTGCCGACGCCAAAGGAGATTTTTATTTTGAGCATAGAGACTTTGAGTTGTACCAACTATCCATGTCTTCATCCTTACGCCTGTTGCTTATACGTGGGATCCATTTTACGAACACTATGAAAACACCAAGCAATTTATTTAATAAAAGCGTTTTCCCCACTACAACTCAGCAGTGAATAGCTACTTAAAGCAGGAACCTTGCTATTAGTCCTATTCCCACAGTATAGTTTTGTTCTCACCTTCATATTAAAACCCTTTTATTAAAAAGGAAACCATTAAAAAGCATGAATTTATGTTTTGGTTTTCTGTTGCCTGGGACGGGCTGTTTATGACTACGACACACTTGCCAGCAAGGCCGTGACAACCCCAGCACGCTTGCCTGCCTCACGAGTGCCCGCGCCCCGGGAAGGGCCACCATCGCTCGCCGCTGCCGGAGCTGCTCCTGCTCATCCAGGAGGAAGGAAAAACCCCCAGCTCTCGCACGCACTGAGCCAACGAGCCACGGCTGCACGGAGCCAGAGCCAGCGGCCGCCACCCCCCCGGGACCTGCTCATTTATTTACTTTCTAGAGAAGAGAGAAAAGGGACGTATTGCAAATAAGGTCTGCGCGTTTTTGCAAGCGGCTGCGTGGTGCTGCCGGGTCACGCCGTGCTGGGGCCCAGCACCGCTGCTCCGGGTGTGCCACCACGACCCCACGGGCAAAGGCCACTGTGGGCTTGGCCGTTCTCCCGCGGGGAGCACTGCTGGCAAAAACGAGCCGGGAAGAGACGCGGCCGCGTCTCCACGGCGCGGTGGCCACAGGCCGAGTCGCAGAGCCAGCAAGGGCACAGCTGGCGTACACATCGCACACCGCCCCATCCGAAAGCACGAATCCGGACGGGAAGTCGCACGGGTAAGAAGTGCCCCGTGACGTGCACCCTGTGAAGGGATGGAGAGTCAAACTGTGACACTGGCCTTGGAACCTGACATCTATTTTCCATGAAGTACCCAGACAGCCCACAGTAGTTGTTCCAGTGAGATTTAACTAAAGGGGGCGGGGAGCGCTGAGGATAAAGACAGATCAATTTTGCTCTAAAATTTTAAATTAAACACTCCTGCTTTGAAAAGAATTTCATTAAGGTGAAAATATAATATAGAAGTCTCCATTTAGGAAGAATGTGTTATTAATTCTTAGCAGTGTATGTGGAAGGGAAAATTGCGTTTTTATCTAAATGGTTTTTTCTGCATAACCCATTTACAGTATTCTTTTACAGCTCAGTAATGGGAACTTTTCACATTTCTATTTGGGCCAGACCACTGTGGAAGGCAGCCTTCAAGAACATTTCAAATATAACCCCTTAAAACAGATTCCAAGAGAAGCTCCACAAAAAGGAGGAGAAAGGCCACTACAGCCCAACTTAAAAGATGGTAGAAAAAGGAAAGGAACAATCCTTCCATCTTAAAGACGTAAGCCAAATTTTCGAGGTGGAGAGGAAAAAGGACGTGGTTTAGGGTTTTTTTCCTATGGGACAAGAAAAGTTTCGGTCTTCCCCCTCTTCATCCTTGTGTGAAGCAGAAACAGCTCCTCTTCAGTGTAGTATACAGTCCCAAACACAAACAGAGCAAAATGGTGCCACGCTATGAACTGCACAGGGATATTCTGAGCTGTAACAGTTACTATTACATACAATGAAAAAAAAAAATGTAGACTATGAAAAACTACTTTTATCATCATAAACAAATGCTCATTTCTCACTACAATTTCATTCCATTTGAAACTGAATATAATCTAAACAATAATTTCAAACAATTGGCACTATGATCCAAGTCTGCCTGATATACTGCCATCAGGCAACAAGAATAAAGTCAACTAAAAGCAAAAGCAGACTCAGAACTGACTGAACCATGCTTTACCAGGTTTGCCTAACCTAGTACAAATAAATGCAAACATAACAATCAATGTTTTTAAAATTGTTAATTTTATCATCAAATATCTCAAGTAAACAAACAAAACAAAACAATATACTGGCCTTGTGTTTAATAAACAAATCAAATGACTCTCCAAATATTGTAGCAGAGCTCGCAAAAGAAGTCAAAGCTGTATGTTTTCTAAGTACTGTACATTTGACATTCTTCACCTCTTCCCCCACCCCCTGTTGGCTTTTATCAGCTTACTTCCAAAAATTAGTATAACAAAAAAATTTTATCTTTCAAAACAGACATTTGAAAGTGCAGCAGTTATGGAAATACAATTGGACAATGAATAGTTTTTATTCCTTTTACCTAGCCATACTCCTCACTGCAAAGCAGTAATTACAGGAATCTACTTCTGTTTTAAGCTTTACAGTAAGCTCTTTCCAAATTTAAGGCCAGCAACCAACCCTTCATTATGCTTAATAGGTAGACATAAAAACGTAATTGTATCACAATCTCTCCAACTGCATGTTTCTCTGGCTCCTGAAGCTCACACTTGACTGATTCAAGGAAGATTTTAATCTACCCTTTTCTATAACTGAAATATTTCAGCACCACTGGCATAAACCACTCTAGAAAAAAACTACACAAAATACAAGAGCATTTGGATAATTATTTGGAGTAAAACTTGACAGCTCTGTCAGGACCCCCCGTTTCTGAGGCAGCGTTTGCCAGCCCGTGGCAGTCCGCATCCAGTGGCGTGTCCAGGAGCCCCAGCAGAGCCCAGGCCCCCATGGACCCCCAGGACCAGAGCACCCAGACACCTCGCGGGTCCCCCAGACCGGAGCACCCAGAGCCCCCGGACCAGAGCACCCAGACCCCGCGGCACTGCAACAGCAAATCTGCTGCTGCAATTCCCGCAGGCACCTCGGCTAAAGGAGTGAAATGAGGACGCAGTGTGCTAACGTGACTCATCCACAGGACAAATCACTTGATCATGGATATACCATACTACTTTGCATGCACAGAGTTTATAAGTAAAGATAAAGCAAATAACCAAGGCTACCCCCGAGCTCCCTGCAGCTCTTCCTGCGACACCTGCCCCGGTCCCCAGCACAGTTTCAGAGCCGTCGCAATTCATACCCATTTTGCAGACAGCTACACCGAATTAACAGATGACAGGTATGAAACTTCCCACCTGATGGCAAATAATAATAATAAAAAAGAACCAGAATGAAGAAATGTTTTGCTGTTCTCTCTTTTTTTTTTGGTGATCTGCCTATCTCAAAATAGCTAGTATGAGATTTTAATTATACTTGAGACAGTCCTATTTTTTCTTCTGCCTCTAGAACGACTGCGTGGTAGAGAGAGCACAGGGAGTTGGGATGCTAGCTGTTTCTCCCAGCATAAAAAGAACAGCATGTGCCTATATTTAGAGGTAGAGAAGGGAACTACAGCATCCAGGAAAAAAAAAATAAATCATACTGATTTTATCTTCAAAAAAGCACTTGTGTTTTCGGTTTGTTTAAATCAAGAATGTGTTGCAAGTGTTTGACCCTATATCCAGCAACAATAAAATCTGTTCCATCATAAAATACCAGCTGCTTTGCACTTTGGATGATAATACTATTTTTAAAGTGTTTCAGAATTATTGTCTCATAGATTGTGGTAATTTCTGTTACTGGGGAATTCCCTATTTATTTTTTTTTTTTAGTATACAAACAATAGGCAAATTTATTATTTCTTGCTTTTAAAACTGTATTTGGGCTGAAATTTGGGCTACTCTTTAGACTAGGCAAAGAAGTTTTTCAGCCTAACATTTTGGCACTAATAAAAATTAACAAAACCAGTGTGTCAGATCAAAAAATACCTGTAACATGAGATGCAAAAAGTTATCTGCCTGCCTTACACATCTAAGGGATATCCCGTTTCTAGCAGCACTGCATCAGTCACAGTCCAGGTTCGAGTCACACCAGTGTGCTGTGAGGTACCGGACAGCTCAAACCTCGGGGTCGGGTTGGGGGGTGGGGGGGGGGGGAGGAGGAGCCCCCTCTCCCCTCACCCGGAGGAGGAGGGCAGAGGAGAAGCCCACCCGTGGCGATGCTTCCATCCATCCCCAGGCCTCCGGGGGAGGTAAATACCCACCTCGCATCACACTACTTCCACATCATTTTGGTTTCTCTTCCTGCTTCTCGGACTGAGAAATTAATTTAGAAATTCACTCACACACTGAGGATCAGAAATGCCATAACCCGGGATTTTTTTTTTTTTGTTTGCTTGTTTTCCCAGGAGAAGAGGAACGCTACACCGGGGAGGGCAGATCGGCTGCACCGTCCCCACCAAACACGCCAGTGGAAGAAGTAACCGATGCAGGAACGAGATCACCAAGCAGGATCCTCGCTCCCCTGCCTACACCCCGATACCCACGGCAGCCAGAGCCCCGGCCGGTCCCGGCTCGCCAGCTTTCACCGGGCACCCGAGTGCCCCCACTCACCCCCGGGGTCCCTCCAGCTCTGCCGGCGCGGGACCCCCCGTGTGTGACACCGACATCCTCTGGCAAAGCCCCAGCGGCACCACGGCCGTACGGCTGCCGGTTCACCGGGGACGGGCGAGCCGCCAGCAGTGGCCTGAGCGACGTCTGGTTTATCTCATTTGGACCGTAAATCTTTAGCAGTGGGAATGTCTCCCAGGTTTCTAAAGCACCGTGTCAATTTATGGTGCAATAAATATGATCTTAAATAATAAAAATAATAATAGAGCAGGACCTGAACACGGTCTCCACTGCGATCTAAATCAAACATAAACCCAAGTATCCATAAGTGTAGTGGTAATGACTTGACCGACTGTGCCATCTAGCCAGGAGACGGGAACACTCAGGCAGACGCTCCCTCTCCGCCTGTTTTCACCCAACAGACAATCGGAGCATCACCTCCAGCAGTGGATGGGAGGGGACGCTCAGCCCCGCTCCCCGGGGACCCGGCCCTGCTTGCGATGCATCCGCATCTGTGTCTCAGACATCCCCCACCGCCAGCATCCTTGGCTTCCTGTGACTTCTACCCAAGACCAAAAGGCTTTAAAATGTCATTATAGAGGAAGATTATACCCAACCCCACCTCCCAAAAAAAATTAGTGGAAGATTTTTCTAGGAAAGAGATCCTAAAATTCTGACCAGATAGAAACCCCAGTCCAATCTTCATTTCCTATGTTAATAGATCAATTTACATCTTTCTAGCAAAATGGTTTCAGGCTACATTTAAAAAAAAAAAAAAAACACAAAAAAAAACCAAAACAAAACTGGTGCCTTTCTTCTTAAACTGCATTTTGGGAGAGGATTAAGAGGAGGCAGAAAGGATATAAATGTTTCCAGGGGTTTTTAGTGTATTTGCTTCACACAGCATATTAATATTCTCAATTCTAAACCAGGAGTATACTCTTAATTAGGATATGAAATGTTTTAAAATTTTCTTCACTTTACAAATGGCTGCTTTTTCAATTAACTGTGCTTCCTCAGCCTCAGGATGATCTTTCTATTAGCAATACAAATGCTTTTTAATATTTTATGAATACTAATTCACAAAATTAATTAAATGCAGACTTAACTCTGAAAACTTATATTTTACCACAAAAAAAAATGCTGTCTCCCAACTACTGACTGATTACAGGCTTTTCTGTGATCAAGAGTATCAAGTCCTAAAGGCCCAGCAGTCAGAACTGAAGGTAAGAGGCTTAAAATAAACAGTTGGAACTCAAAGTTTTCTCATCTTGCTTTTTAAATGCTCCAAACAGAAGAAGCGGGGGGAAGAAAAGATAAATATCCAAAAGTTCAAGCAAACTGGCCATTAGAGCAAGGCTGCAGCACAACACTGCTGCAGAGAACCAGAATAGCTGCTCAGAGCTCACACACATGTTGTTTGTGTTTAAACTGAAATACACTGTATTTATTTTTATGTAAAAAGTGTATCAAAGCAGCACTTAAATGTAACCAGATTTCTGCTTACCAAACCAAATAAAGCTTCTTTAGACAAATCTTAAAAGCTAATAAAAATTTAGATGGCAGTGTCATTCACTGTGTTTTTATGTTAAAATACTAAACAGACATAAATAGATTTCCTAAAATTGAAAACAAACAGACATAAATTGCACAGCTAAAGACTCCCAGCAGAAGTTAAGCATGCAGACAAGAAATGGTTCATTCTCAGGAGCTTCCCATGACTGATACATATGTGCATCCTGGGGAGTGAAGTCATAAGATGTGATAAAACAGTTATTGTCTAACAGGGGGAAGACAAAACTTGGAAAAACTTTATTTAAAAATAGCCAGCATGGATCAGACCCAATCCTATGGGAAAGGGATGCGCTCTGGGTTTGAGGCAGGTATCTCAACAGTGCACGAGCTCAGAACACACGGCTGCTGAACATAAATACTCTTGTGATAATACCTGTACTGCCACAAAAAATAACTCGAGTACAAAGGAGAAGACTACTAGAAAAGCAGTAACCACAATATTTTTTTGCATCAGTATATAAGATAAAAAGGTGCAACACTCAGAGTACATTTCCAGATCACCAAGCCTTATAAGTTACTACATCAACGAAGGAAAATGCATTCCCCACATACATACGCTTTTGCCATTTGCCAGGAGATGAGCGGAACATGAAGACCTAGAAGAGAGAGCGCTGGGGGGGAGAAGAGAAGTGAAGAAGGGGTGCTGAGAAGGGGAGTAGCAAAGCAGTATCATCTCAGATGTTCTCTTTGAAGCATTAAGAAAGTCAGCTTGTAAAAATTAATGGATCAGACCTCCAGCTGTTCAGTTCTCAGCTCTAAATTTAAAAGGTATTTGACTTTAGAACACTGGCACATAATCCATAAAATGTATTTAGATTTGTAAAAAAAAAAAAAATCTTTGCATTAAAAAAGGTCACTAATAATTCGTAATGTTTTAACTCCACCAACACAGAAGTGTTTTGCAAAGGAAAAGCAGCTAACTACAAAGAATATCAGTATTTTCACAGAAGCTAGTCATGTTATTACTATGCGCAAACTAGGTCTATCTACAGAATAGCAAAAGATCGGATTTACATTTAAAAGTTGGGAAATCTAACCAAGATCAGGAAAGTCTAGGCAGACCTTGATTTTCCTGGAAGATTCCACAGCTTCACCTATTTAATTTCCATAGGTTTCCCTGCCCTGTGTCCCTTACCATCGCTTACCCAAGAACTGGTGCTGAGGAAGTGCACAAGCAAGCCGTGTTCTAAATATACCTCATTAATGGAAGCGCTCCCTTTTAAAAATGCCCCTCAAATAAATGAAACGAGAATAATTCTGTATTTATAAAAAAAAAAAAAAAAAAAAAAACAACAACACATCAATCTTAAAAATGCCCTGCGAACTCTAAGCATGTATTTACAGGTGCCAGCTCGGTTCCTTTTGAGGGCTGAGATGTTTCTGTGTTAAAACCAGAGGAGTTGGGCGGGAGGCCGGTGCCGGCCGTGCGGGACAGGCGGGTGCCTGGCACCGGACACGCGTTATCGGTGCCGCCCGCGCGCGAGGTGCTCCAGCCCGGAACACGTTCAGGACGATCTGGTTTACACCAGCAACAAACCAGGGAAGAAGCCCACTACCCACAATCTGACTGGTGTCTTCTGATATTCTCAGCGTGCTCTAGGAAGTATGTAATTAAACTGTGTATGGTATTTCAGAAAATTTAGCATTAAAAAAAGCATATGTTTTAGGCCACCTGAAGATTCATTTTAGAGCTGGCTTTACACTTTCTGTGGATACTCTACTCACACTTGCGTTTAACAGAATACACAAGAAACCACAGATTAAAAATGTACAGTAATTTGTCTAGTACTAAAATTTTATATGGCCACATAAAGACATTTTGCTGTACCAAAACCTCTCCCTTGGTACAGAACACTGCCGAGGCTGGGAGTCAGCTCTTACAAATAAAAGCAGTCTATATACTTTTAGGTTAGACTTTTGTTCAATGCCTTATCCTTTGCTCTATACAAACAACCAACAACGGTATCTGTAGCTGTTGCTGATTAATAATGTTTTAAGCAAAAAATTATCTGTAGTTCTATGGCAGAGCATTCCACTAGGTCATTGGTAAAAATCCCAGGTATTGCACATTAAAAATTAAGAGCAGACATGGTGTCAGAATAAATCTATGCTGTCATCTAAGCTCATATATAAAGTCTAATTCATTTCCTTTTACATCATATGTAAAGATCTGAAGCACATTCACATACCAATTTCAAGAAATATATCCCCCCAAAGTCTGTCTCATGCACTCTCTCACACTAAGCGTGTATAAAACAACCCAGTTAAAACTAACCTCAAAACTAAATGTGCCACTATAAAATAACAGACTTTGGTAAAAGAAAGCACTGTGACATAAACCAAATTTGTGATTCACATGAATTCAAATACAGCTAGCTTGTCCACTAAAATGAGCAGAACAGGTAAATCGAGAGACCAAAAATTAATAGATATGACAGGTAGATGGATGGATGTGAAGGCAAACAGAGTGACTATGGCAGTTACTGAAATGCTAATAAATTCACACACTTTCTGCATTAAATATCCTAGTGCATTACAGCAGCAATAGCAAATACTATTGAATACTCTGCCCCCTTGCCTTCTCTAATATTTGCCATGAAGGTCTACAAACACACTGTTGCAGAATGTTTATAAAACAAAGGAAAACATTTCTAAACAGGACCGTTTGCTACTAGAAAGTATTAAAAACGATAGTTGGTCAAAGTAAACAATAGAGTATTACTGTCATTCACATCAAGCCAAGCCAGGCAGGGGCAACCGCTTGATTTGGGGGTTTTTTTAACAGGTCAAAAGAGTTTAAAAGATCATATTAAACCCAAATCTAATGCACATTGAACTCTCTCCTACGATATGCAACGGGAGTATTCTTTCCTCATAAATCTGCATGCTAATCCAGATCATTTATTAAAGATGTGTATTTCATATCTGTGGAGTATATCACGTAACTTCTTGGCAAAGGCAATAGCATTTTTTTCACTAACTGATAAAATTCCTTGTGTAAGTTTAAACAGCCCTTTCAAGCAAACAAAGCAGCATGGGGAATCACAGATCCATTGCTGCAAAGTGCACTGAGCTTCGTCAGTGAACTCATTTCCAACAAGCCTTTCTACAGTACAAACCCTTTCCAAATCACAGATTGCTTTCAATGATATTTAAGTGTTTGAAATACCTCACAAGAGGTCTGACAAACTCGGTCTCAGTAAACAAACCTAGTCCCCTGGTAAAGCCTCTAAAAGAATTTAGCAGTATTTAAAATAAAAGCACGCAGCAGAGCATACTAGGAAGAGAAAGAAAACAAAAGCTCCTAGCCACATCTGGACCAAATTTGACCTTCGTTAATGTATTTGGTAGTAATTTACAGATGTTACATACTGCTTCATCAAGAGTTTTGGCCTGCTAGCTCATTCAAATGATAGGTTCGGCTTTACGATGAAGTATTAACAAAAACTCAAAGACAAAAACTAATCGCGCTGCACTGCATGTGCCCATCAGCTTGGACGGACAAGCCCAACGGCCACCGAGCAATTGAATATATTCTCATTTTTTCCAGTCAACACCTGCATGGTTCTAGGTTACATATTGATGACTTCACCTGACATCTGTGGTATGGGACCTTCAAAATTTCAATTAAATACTAAAACCAAAACCTCACCAGCACTTAATTACTGGGTTTCTAGAGAATACTAATCAACATTTCACTGAAGGGGAAATTGTTCTGGTTCAGTCAAACCAGGCAAAGCAAAACCCAATTAAACTGGCCCATGGTTTTTAAGTGAATCTGATCTGGTTATTCTTTGTTAACTAGAGCTGCGGGGTTGGAAGTCAACACGACCTCTCTAGACTCAGTATTATTATATCTTGCTCCCAGCTCTCGCTGCATGGCAGAGGAAAACATGAAATTCTAGAAAGCATTTTGGGGGAAAAAAACAAACTATCAGCCACACCACATAAAAATACATTTTAGTACAAGAAATGATGTATCAGAGAGAACTCTTTACTGAAAAATCACATTTCAGCAAAGATCAACATGCAGCCAGCATTAACAATGTTTAAATTCAGAAACCAAGTGCGAACACAGCACAGAACTGGCTGAAGGCGACCCCCAAATGATGGGGGTGTGTACGTGCTCCACGGGCACCGAGGGCTCAGGTGTCTGACATAACTTCACCTGCTCCCAGCTACCTTTACAACGCACAGCTCACCCCGATTGCTAGACACTAGCGAATCATTTTAATGCCATTATGAAAGAAAATAAATGAGCTGTAAAGAATCTGACCAGCCACTGAAACAACTCAAACAAGTTGTTTACCACAGTATGGTAATCTGGGCATTAACGGCGTATTTGCAAAGTTCTGGGTTCTGCTGCGTTTTGGGGAGCCCGTCCCTTCCGAAGCCGCTGCTCCACGGCCAGTGGCGAAGTGGGAGCCCCTGGTCCCCAGCACGGGCTGGGACAGCGGGCAGGCAGCCGCCGCACCCCGCCGAGGGGGACCCTGACCCCCACCACCCGCCACCCCCTCCTCTGCCCTGCCCGGAGCCCGCGGAGCCGCCGGCGCAGACCGCGGCCGTGCCACAATAGGAATAAATCACCCAGCCCTTTCCCTCCCGCCACGGCAGGTGTAATTAAGAAGCCCACCAGCAATGCCTGCGTGTGGGTGAGGGAACTCGGGTCTAACGACTAATCTCGCGCTCCATAATACTGCACAGTACTAGGAAATGGTGAACACTCCCCCAGCGCAGCGTTCAGCACATTTAGGAACTGCTCGAAATTCGGAGGAGCGCTGTCTGAAGCCTGCGTGTTCACCCTGCACGCGTACACCGGGGAACTGCTGGAACAAATACCACAGATGGAAATCCCAGTCGACTAAAACGGTTTAAAATCTCCGTCACTGGATAAATAAAACCTTTTCTTAAACACAGTTTCAAACACTCAGGGGTATGGCAATGTAAAGTTAAATTATTTCTACTAACCGAGGAGAACAGCCTGTTTTGTCTCACCTATTGTATCTTTATCACTTCCAACAACAGTTAAAGTAAATTCTCCGCTGGTCTATATGAATTTCCTCATGCGATGAACCAGCCCATTCAAACCCTTCAACTGACTAAAGTGTGAAACAAAATGAGTGCCTCTATGCATTGTTGTAAAACTGGTTTGCTATTTTATGTTAAGCCTCTGAAATACTGAAACATTTCCTTATATAGGAACACTGATTAAATGGTTTTCCTTCCAAGTGATGAACTGTTTTAACAGCAACATTGTGGTTATCGCGACCAGAAAGCAATTACTTATTTCACTAGATGTTACTAAGAATAGTGGTGATCAAAGTCAACGTAGGAGTGCTGTTAAAGACGTTAAAGAAAGCATCGCTCCATATGACACACATACACAAAATATACATAATTTTAAGCCAAAATGCACTTTTAATAAATGTACTGTTCAGGATTAAATCACCCCTCAGGATTTTTTTTTTTTAGTCCCTGAAATTAAGATCTATGGAGTAAGTTACTCTTTTAAAACCTATTTCTAAATACAGCACGGTGTGTAGATCTGTGTATCTATATGCGTGTGTGTGTGTGAGATAGTGCACGCATAACAGGGGGGGTGCATGTGTGTGTGTGTGTGTTGTGAGAGAACGTATATATGTGTTCGAGTCTGCCAAGGTAGAAGTGACAGGAACTGTGATTTGTGCTAACTAGCTATTGATCCAGTCAGATCTAGATGTTGTGTACAAGAAACAATAAAAGAGAAGGGGCCAGGAAGGATGCTGTGTGCAACTCCATTTAAAAATGGAAAAGAAGGGCCCCAAACAAACCAATTTATGTCCTTGTCTGGGTGAAGCATGGAGAATGCTGATGGGCTTCATAGAGTCTGCTGTGCATGCTAAACACTACCGCTTGAAATGAGAGTCTCCTGCGCTGGGCATTAAACATGAACAAAGAGACAAACCGTGGGGGCTAGGATTCACGCTTCAGAAAGCCAAAGCTGGAAAGCCAACCAGAACCAGGGGTAGGAAATTGCCCAGTTTTCAAACCAGCTCCCTTTTGATTTTCCCAACACCTTTCTTCGTGAATTTACTAAATGCAGAGGACTGTAAAAAGTCAGTCTGTACCACCAGATGTAACAAAAACAATTTCAAAGTAGCTAGCAGTACCAAAACATCAACTTTCCTCGGCACAAATAATGAGTTTATATTGCGAAAAATACACACGTGTACTTATAGCTCATCAAAAAAATTGCCCGCGTGCATTCATACAGCAGGTACGTGCACGTGCATCTATTGTAATATTCACACACAGGGTCGGGCAGCTTGGAAAATATGCCTTTGATAAGATAAAATAGAAACCAATTGAATCTATAATCATCTTTATCTTAAGCAGCTTTTATAATAGAGGGCTTTCCATTAAAATATTTTTTCCCGAGCTTGGGGAATTATGATGCCCTCTGGACATGGGGAAGGATCAAAAATGACAACTAATGTAGAAATTAAACATCTGTCAACTAAACGAGTTTTATACCCGCAGACCCAGAGCCTTATTTTAAATTGCCTTTCTATTAAAGGAAAAAAAAAAAAAACAAAACCAAAAAACGTTAAGAGCCTTTTGGTTCAGTATTGTACTGCTGGTAGGGAAATACCTGGAATCAGAGGGACAGCACCACTAACGTGTTTTCGAGGTTTAGAAAAATCCCTGTAACAGTTTGGGAGAAATGGCTGGACGATCGGCTGGCTCCGGGGCTCTGCAGGAGCCCCCTCCGTGGCACCCCACGCCCTGTGGGGCTCTGTGGGAGCCCCCTCCCCGACATCCCACGCCCGGCAGCCCAGGAGGGCTCTGCGAGGACCCCCCCTCCCCGGCACCCCAGGCTGCAGCCCCCCCTCCTCAGCACGCCACGGCCAGGAGAACGGCTGGGGCTCCGCCGGGAGCCCCTCTGCTCAGCACCCCCCCCGGAGACCCCCACGCCAGCCCTGGCTGCTGCAGCCCTCGGGGGCCGCTCCCCGGGCAGCACGATGGGGATGGGGCTGGTGTCGGGGATTGCCGCGGGGCCAGCCCTCAGCCGGCGCTTCATCCCCACCGCCAGCCGCCCCGGCAGAGCCGCCCGGCATCCCGCAGCCCCAGCCCAGGGCGGGAAGGCACCCAGCACCCACTGAGGTCAGCACCAGAGGCGGAGCGGGTCCAGGGCCAGCGGGTGCCCGGTGTCCCCGTCCCCCAGCAGCCCACCACCCCCCCTCCGTGGGCCAGCACCCGCGCGGGACGACCGATACCTTCTTTGCTGGGGTTCGGGGGCTTGGGCTTCTCCCAGGGCGCCATGGGCTTGTCCTCCTCCTGCCCCTCCATCAGGGCCTTCTCGCCGGGCAGGTACCAGGTGGAGTTGTGCTCCGCCATCAGGGAGTCCAGGTCGATGGTGCTCATGGCGCCCTTGACACCCTCCGAGCAGCAGCTGCCCAGGTCACTGTCCCCGTTCTGCCCCGCGCACTCCCCCTTCTTGCTCTTCAGCCCCAAGGGCTGGTCTTCCGAGATGCTGAACTGCTGCCGCTGGAGCTGGATCTGCGCCTGCAGGATCTCCAGGGGGTGGATCTCGTCCTGGGCCGAGGTGCTCGTGGGGGTCCGCACCTGCTCCATGCTCGGCGTGCCGGGGTGGGCGCCCGCCGTGGTGCTGAGCCCGTAGCTGTCGGGGGTCGAGGTAGACGTACTGAGGAGGCCGAGGGCCAGGGGCTTCTGTCCGTTGAGAAGTGCGTGCTCCCCGCGGGGCAGCTTGGGCGAGCCACCCAGCAGCGGGCTGCGGGTGGGCTTGGAGGCGGCGTTGTCAGAGCTGGAGGACACCTCATCCTCGTTGCCGTAGCTGGTGCTGACCTCGTCGGGAAAGTCCACGTGCGGGGAGCTGCCGTCCGACTTGGTCACGCTCTGGATGCCGCTGTCCAGGGAGGACATCAGGTCAGGCTGCTCCCCCAGCAGCAGCTCACCGCCCTTGCCCCAGGAGGGCGAGGTCAGGGGCTTGTCGTGGGGGGTGCCCCCGCCACGCTCCGCGCCCGCAGCCCCCGGCGGGCCCCCCGCCGCCGCCGGCACCGCCGGCTGCCCCGGGCTGACGCCGGCCCCGCCGCCCTCCGCGGCCGAGAACTTCTCGAAGAAGGTGCCGGGGCTGACGTGCCCGCTGTCCCGTTTCCGGCGGCCCCGCCCCCGCCCGCCGCCCGCCTTCCCCTCGCCGCCCGCCGCCGGCTCCAGCGCGTAACCGGGCGAGAGGCTGCTCTCGGCAGGCAGCAGCGGGGCAGCGCCCACCGCCTTGCCCGCGCCGCCCGCGCCCGCCGCCGGCCCCGCCGGGAAGTAGTCCGGGGCGGCGGGCGGCGGCGGGTCGGGCTCGGCCTGGCTGAGCTTGCGCTTGGCCTCGGCCGGGCTCTTCTTGTTGAAGGTGACGTTGAGGTTGGGGGCGCCCAGGCTGGCGATCATGTTCTGGCAGGCGGTAGAGAGGGCGGCCAGGCAGCTCTGCCCGAAGACGTTGTCCTTGCTGGCCGGCTTGCTGAAGGAGCCCAGCGAGAGGGCGCCCAGCTTGCTGGCGGCGGGCCGCGGCGGGGGCGGCGGGGGGAACTCGGGCGGGGGCGGCGGGTAAGCCCCCGGCGAGGCGCTGAGGGCGGGCGCGGCCCCGTGGGCCGCCGGCTGCCGCGCCGCCGCCGCGAAGGGGAAGCCCGGCTGGGCGGCGAAGTCGGCGGGGCCGCGGCGCTCGGCGGGAGCGCTGGGCAGCGCCACGCCGCCGCCCGGCGACTGCAGCTGCGAGAGGCCGCCCATGGCGGGCGCGAAGGGCGGGTGGACGCCGGGCGAGGGCAAGGCCTGCGCCGGCCCCTCGCCCGCCATCCGCAGCGGCTCCTGCAGCCCCAGCCCGCCGGCGCCCGGCCGGAAGAGCACGGCGGCACCGCCCGGCTGCAGGCCCAGCTCGTGAGGGGCGGCCTCGGCCGGCAGCCCCGGCGCCGCCATGCGCCGCGGCAGCAGCTCGCCGGGCGGCGGCGGCCCCGCGAACCAGGCGCCGTCGGGGGCCATGTGCGGCGTCGGCGGGTCGAAGCCGCGGCCGCCGCCGCCGCCCGGCTCCCGCTCGAAGGCGGGCGGGGGCAGGCCGCCGGGCGGGCCCACCTCACCGTGGTGGCCCAGCTGCTGCAGGCTGGGCGGCCGCAGGCGCTGCTGGCTGCGGGAGGCCATCTGCTTCATCACCAGGGCCGCGTTCTGGCGCTGCGCCAGCGCCGGGTGCTCGGGGCCACCGTGCGGCAGCGGGGCCCCAAAGGCCTCGGGCGCCGGCGGGGTGAACTCGCCCGGCAGGCCGGGGTAGGCCGTCGGGGAGAGGTGGCTCTCCATGGCGGGGCCGTGCATGCCGCCGGCCCAGGAGGCGCAGCGCTCGACGCCGGGGTTGCCGGGGAAGTCGAACCGCGGCCTCTTGGCGACGCTCACGTAGGGGGCATCGAAGTGCTGCAGTCTTTGATTTGGTGGCTGCTGCGGAGGAGGGTGCTGCATATTAAACACGGGGTCGGCGTAGGGATGCATATTCCTGTTCTCCAGTCTGTGAATAGGGTATTCAAACTGTGCATGCTGGTTCTGCATTATGGGCCCATTGTCCTGCAGGTTGGGGTTGGGAGCGTTGGCTTCTGTTTGCGGTTGCCTAGGGATGGCTGGCGGGCAGGAGTTCTGTCTGGCCAGCAAGCCCGGCGGCTGCTGCGGCGGCGGCGGCGGCGGCTGCTGCTGCTGCATCAGCGGGTGCCTGGCGCTGGCCCCCGGCTCCAGGCTGGCGGACATCTTCCGCGCTCCCCCGAAGCGCTCGAAGAAGACCCCGTGCTGCTGCGGCGGGTGCGCCTTGGCCACGGCCATGCCGGGCGCCCGGGGCAGGGCGGGCGCCCCGGCGAAGCTGCCGCCCCCCGGCACCTGCCGCCCGCCGCCGTAGTGCTGCGGCAGCTGCCCCTCGGGCTCCGACGGCGAGAAGACGGGCAGCTCGAAGTGGCCGGCGGGGCCGTCGCCGGGGTAATTGTATTCCAGCGAGTCCACGCCGCCCTGCGCCGGCAGCCGCCGCTGCTCCAGGCCGTGGGGCTCGGAGGAGCCGGCCGCCGGCAGCCCGTGGAAGGAGGCGGCGCGGTTGGGGGACTGGTCGAGGGGCAGGCAGGGCGCCGGCACGGCGTGGCTGGAGGCGCCAGCGCTGTGGTGCTGGAAGTCGGGCAGGGTCCCGGCGCGCTGCTGCCCGAAGCCCTCGCCGCCCTGGCTCTCGGCCATGTGCTCGTAGCCGTCGGCGAACGCCGTCTGGCCGCCCAGCGCGCCGCTGTAGCCCAGCAGCCGGCCGCCGTGCACGCAGGAGGCGCCGGGGTCGGGCCCGAAGTTGCCGCCGAAGTGCGGGGGGTGCTGGTGGGGGTGGTGGGCGCCGCCGTGGCCGCCGTGCGGCTGCTGCCCGCCGAAGAAGCCGTGCACCGGCGGTTGCATGCCGCCGCCGTGCAGCTCGGCGGGGCCGCGGCCCGGGAAGCCGTAGGCGTCCCCGGCCAGGCTCATGTTCATGCCCAGGAGGGGCGGCTCGCCCAGCGCGCCCAGGGCCGGGTCCACCGCCGCCGCCGCCGCCGGGCCGCCGCCGGGGAAGGCCGGCGCCTTGAAGTGCGCGCTCATGCTCAGTCCGGGCTGGCCGAAGCCCCGCTCCGCCTGCCCGCCGCTCCGGCTGCTGCTCTGCGGCTCGAACTGCTCCAGCCCGAACATGCTGCGCGGCTCCTCAGAAGGGCATGGCCGCTCCGCGCCGCTCCGCGCCGCTCCGCCGTCCCGCTCCCCGCCGCCGCCGCCGCTCGGCCGCCCCGCTCACATCCTGCCGCGCCGCCGGCACCGGCCGCCCGCCCGCGCTCACCCCGGCGGCTCGCCGCTCGCTGCCGCCCGCCGCTGCGCTGCCCGAGAGCCGACGGGGCGGCGCGCCGCCGCTCATAGGCTCCGGCGCCCGGGAGCTGCGCGCCGCATCGCCGGCCCGCCGTGCGCTGCCCGCGGCTCGCAGGGCTCCGGGGCCGGGGCCGGGGCGGGCGGCGGGGCCGGCGCTGCGTGCGGGCGCTGGGAGGGCTGCGCCGCGCTCCCCGGCGCGTCCCTCGCTCTCACCCGGCGCTGGCGGAGCAGCAACAAGTTTTGCATTTCAGCGATGAATTTCAGCCATCGGGGCTGCGCCAATGAGCGCGGCGCGGCCCGGGGCGGGGCTCGCCGTTAAGGTGGCTCCGCCGCGCCGCCCGGCCCCGCGCCCCGCCCGCCCCGCTCCGCGCCCCGTGCCCGGCGGTGCCGCTGCTCCCGCGGCGCACGGAGCGCGGGGCGGTGGGGTCCCGGGACGGGGAGGGGGGGCACCGGGGCTGGAACCGACTCGGCGGGACCGGGGCACCCGCGCCGCCCGCCAGGCACGGCCGGCCCCGCGCTCCCCAACTGCCGGTCCCCGCGCCTCCCCCGGCACTCGCGGGCTGGGGCACCGAGCGGCCCCGCAGCCCCGGCCCCAGCGGCGCGCCCCGTCGGGTCCGCCCGGGCCGGCGGCCGCAGCCGCGCAGCCCCGCTTTGCTCAGCGGGAGCGGAGGGTGTCAGAGCCCGGTCGCGCCGGAGGGAAACGCATCCATCAGCTCCGGGGGTTAAAAACGGCCGGCAGGATAAGGCACTTCAGGTGCTCGCAGCTCGCACATGTCGATAGTTTAAAAAAATATAAATGAAAATTACTCCCACCAAAAAAAAAAAAAAAAAAAAAAAAGAGATCTATAAATAAGCGGCCGAGAAGTATTTGTATATGGCAGGAGTTTTAAAGGGATTTTTTTCTGCAGGATCAGGATGCCGCGCTGTGATTAAATATTGATTTTGTGTAATTAGTTTTCATGTGAACTATCCTCCTTGCTGATGGCTTGGAGATTTCAGAACTAGAGAAGAAATGGAATTGGACATGGAAATTATTACTTAGCGAAGTGACAAGGGCCGGGGGGGGGGGGGGGGGGGGGGGGGGGGGGGGAGAGCGCAGGGCCCGGGGTGCGGGGCTGGCACCAGGGCATAAAATGAAGTACGCGCGGCCCGTCAGCGGCACAAAGGAATAAAGGGAAAGTCTCGCTCGTTCGCTACGGGAACGGTGGCTACGGAGGGAGGGAGGGAGGGAGGGCGGGAGCCGCCGGCCCCTGCGCCCCAGTCCCCGCGGAGCGGCAGCGCTCCGGTCCGACGGCTGCGCCGCCCGGCCGCTGCCCCGCACCCCGCTCCGCTCCGCACCCCGCGGCTGCGGGCAGGGACGGCCGCGGGCTCCGGGGCTCCCCCCCCCCCCCCCCCCCCCCCCCCCCGCCCCGCCCCGCCCCGGCCGCGCCTCCCTCTGCGCCTGCGTGCGCGCCGTCGGAGCCGGCTCTTCCGAACGGGCACAGCGCCCCCTGGCGCCCGCCCCGCAGGCTCAGCGCGGCCCGGCCCGGCCCTGCCGCAGACCCCGCCGGGCGGACAGACGGCCGGTCCGTTTCCCCCCGACGGCGGGCAACCGGGCAGCACGCAGCCCGACCCCCCACACACACCCCCCCCGCGGAAGGACGGGGCCGGGTCCCGGGGGGCGGCGGAGCTCAGTGGAGGCGCCGGAACTACCCGCCCGGTGCCCGTCTCGGGGCACCGGCACCGCCCGCCCGCGGTGACCCTCCCCGGCCCCTCCTGCCGGGTTCCGGGGGCCGCGGGCGGGCAGCCCACCGCCCCCGGGAACCGCCAGCTCTTCGCCGGGGGCAGCTCTGTGGGGGGAGCCCGGGCCACGGGGTCAGCCCCCCCCAGGGCCCCCTCCCGCCCCTTGTGCTGCTGTAGAACGGCTCCGGCCCGGAGGCGAGCGCCTTTCCCGGGGGGCTTGGCGCACCTGGGCAGGACGGTGATTAACAATTAACGCCACCAACCCGACCCCGCCGTCGGGGCTCGGCTCTGCTCACTCCACAGCGCTCCAGGCTGGCTGGAGAGGGAAAGCCGGAGGGCTCGCCCGCCTGCAGCCCGTCCCAGCACCCCCAGAACCGCTCCTTCCACGCACAGCCAACCCCCAGACCGCATCCCAGCAAAGAACCCTGAAGCACACGACGCCCCTTGCTCCAGGCCGTGTGCCCGGCAGCTGCCGCGACGCCTCGGGCTCCCTCTTGAAACACAGAAATTCAACAGTTTAGAGTCCGATATAACTGTTAAGCACTCTGCTGAAGCTGGGGTCGGGCGAGGGGCTGCTCGCAGCACAGAAAGCGTGGGGTACGGGCGCTGGGCACACAGCTCACGGCAGGTTGACACTGTGAACGCAGGACAAGGAGGACACGTTCGCTGAGGAGACTTGTCTGTTAGTGTTCCCCTGGAAGCGGTTCCTCTGTCCTCTGTCACATAATGGAATTTTTGGAGGTTTGTACCTCACAGGAGTGGCACTGATATGCTTTGGCTTTCACTCCCTAGGAGAAGTTTTCCGGGCAGTAAGGGCAGCAGGGCTGCCAAGGGCCGGGTTGTGGCTGCCAGGGGAAGCCCATGGGGACACGAAGGTACGGCCGGGAGAAGTGGGACCCCAGCTCGTCCCTGTGCACGGGCCTGGCACGCACTCAGCTCTTCACTTGTTACTTCATTGAAATGGTAATAATTCGTTGTGTAAAGTAGCATTCACTTCTTATCCAGTACTTTTCTGGCCAAAATGGCAACAGATTTAAAAAATGCATAATTTTTTGAAAAGGAAAAAAGCTGGATTAATTTTAAGAGTGCCAATCAAAACAGTAAGTGCAATAGAACAAGTAAGAGCATTGCAAACCAAAACAATATCGGCATTTTAATGCCTGTCCTGCGAATAGAGAATCAGACAACAAGGTTCGAGGCGCTCTGGCTGGTCATGCCTTTCACAGGCACCTCCTGTAACTTTGGCTTCCATGGAAGGGGCCAAATGCTTCAGAAAAGACAGATTTTTACTGATTCAGATTGACCTTGTCTTTCCCAGATGATTCAGAATCCGTTTGTTCCTCAAACAGAACAAGCACGGTCTCCCTGGAACAACAGAATGGTGCCGTGAAGGAGAATAAAACTAGAGGGATGGAGCCTTCCTTGGTCCACGGGCTGACCATCTCAAATGCTTTTGGGCGAGTGTTAATCCTCCTCCCTGGCCCATGCCCACGAGCAGGAGCCGCGGGGTCCCTGCCCGGGCCAGCCGCTCGCTCCCTCCCCGCCGGCTGCACCAGAAGCTCTTCTGTTCCTCCACTGCCAGCCCGGGCACCGCTGCCTCCCGGGAGCAAATTTCAAGGCTGAAAGTTTCAGGAGGGTAACACGCCGGCAGCGCTGCCCTCATCCAGCGGCAGCTCAGGAGTAGCATATAACTGGCCGATGGCCAATATGGAAATAATATCAGCCCACATACATTGGCAGTAAAACCAGTGAGTTGGCTGAAATGGCAAGGTCCTGCACTAGCTGTCACGTTGCACAGGCTCGTGGTGTAAACGTTCACCATTTGTTAACTGTCGGATGGCGGCTCAACCCCAGTTTCTAACTTGGAGAGTGTTCTGGGGCTGCCAACCTGCCGTGCACTTCCCAGTGCCGTGCTGGGGAGTGCTGCCCGGAGGGTCCCTGGCCCGCGACCAGCACTGTCGGCAGCACTTCGGTCGCAAAGGGTGACGGTCGCCCAGCCAAGCAGAAGGAAGCCTCTCTCAAACTGTACTGACTAGTGAAAAGTATATTTTATAAAACATATTTTTACTTTCAGTCTTTGGGTTTTGGTCATCTTGGGGGAAGTAGGGAAAGGCATTATTTAAATAGTTGTAGCTGCAGGGGATTATTTTCTAAATTAACAATAGTAATTGCTCCTGCCAAATCCAAAATTGAGGGGATTCATTTATTTCGACTCTCAAGACAATAGCACAATTTTGGGTTTCATATTGCAAGCTCTGAAAACCAAATGGTGGGGCCGATGTTTTTTAAAAAATAATTCAAACAACATCAATTCATCAGACTTGAATTCAGCTCTTTCCACTGTGCCAGTTTAACTTGCACTGAGAAAAGTTGCTGCTCAGCAAAAAAAAAAAAAATTCCTTTTTAACAAAATGAATGCATCATACATAAAACATCACGAACCATACAATTAGTAAGCAAATGTAAGAGTTCAGCTCAGTTCATAATTATTCAGCAAACCTATTCAGAATGATTTTTTTCTCCCTGCAGCAATCAACTGTGTGGGCTCATTACCACTGAGAATCTAACGAAGAAACCACCACATAAACTGTACAAAACAAGCCCGTATGCTAGAAAAAACTTCAGCCCAGCTAGTCAATAGCAAGAAGCCTTTTAAACCCTTCCATCGAGCAAAACCACATCTTTCTTTTCTGTGGTTTTTATACCCCCAGCTCTATAAAGATGCCATTTCATTAATATGTCAGGCTTCAGGTATATAAATTTTAGCCACTAAATAACCTCTACAGTGTTCGGTAGCGCAGCCATCTGGAACAATACAAAAAAGCATTTGGTTGCCGCTACACGTCACGTACCAGCCAAAGTGACGAGTCCTGTCTTTAGAGCATGGGCACCCAACAGTTACTTTGCAAAAAAGCTGATAGGTTTCTCTTGGCAGTGATTTCTGCTCCTAGCAGGGATATTCAGTGAAAGGAACTTGAATATTTTGAAGGACAGGTCTCTAAGTCTGGTGGCTGACATTATTGGGAAGATTTTCAACATTTCTGCCCGGAACAGTTAAGGAAACTATTGCATCCCCCTCCCTCTCAAAATTAGAGCGAACACAGTGACTGGATGGACTCAGACAAACGTGTAAAATCATCAGATGAGCTCGACATTGCAGCGAATGCGGAGCAGGATCATGAGGAAGGGATTCCTCTGGAGGAGATGTGTTTGTTTGTTTGTGTGGCCCTGCTCCAGCTCCTGGGAAGGGTGAGGAGGTTTGGGTGCAGAAGTGCTCTGTGCTGGCAGGGGTGCAGGTCCCCAGGCCCGGCACGGGCTGTGCCCACAGCGGCCGCCCCGGCCGTGGGCGAAGGGCTGTGTCGCAGGGGGGTCGGGCTCCGGGGGGGCTGAGCCGGGTCCCAGGGGTCTGGCAACGGGGGCTGTCACACCACTGGCCTCCCGAGCCGGGCGGCACGGGGCGTCATGCTGAAAAGGTGTCGGGGGGGCCGACCTCCTCCATCGCTTCTTGTCCTTCCCTACTTGGATGTCTGGAGGTGACTATTTTGTAATTGAGATTAAAGACAATTTCATCTGAAAAACCTGATTTGCATTCAGAATTTCTGAAAAGTTTGCCTTGCCAATGTAAATATTTCATGCTTAGTTTTGCCAACCATGTTGTTTTCTGGAAAGTTTGAACGAAATTCCTTTAGACACTTGATGGTTTCCCATTTGAAAAAATGCATAACTGAATAATAAGAATTAAGGGACTAAAACTGTTCCAGTCGTTTCCCACAGAGATCCGCAGCGATTTCGGAACTCAGCCCTTCACAAGGATTTTCCTGTTTGTTTCTTCTGCAAGGTTGGCTGGCTGGTTTAGTTTCTTTACACCTCTTCAACCTTAAGCTGTATGTTTTTCCTGTTTGGTTCTCCAGGTACCTCAGTATGGATCATGATATTTTTACAGTGTTGGTATGCTTGTCCATTGCTGCAATCAAACAGCTTTTTTGCATCGGTTAAGTATATTGGGTCCCATTTATGTCAGTTAGGTGAAAACCTTTACAGCGTATGGGGCACTTAGGTTCACATGTTGAACACATATAATTTTTTCTAATTTAGATCACTAAAAAAACAGGATAGTGCTAACATAATACAACATTGAGATTGTATGGTTAGTGTAAACGCTAGGAAATGCTAAAGCAAATTTTCCTGCCTATGATACTTGTACTACAGTAGACCTCTTGGGCTTTTTTTTCCCTTCAAATTCCCATCTCTGAAACACAAACCATAGGGTTACACATTTGACTGGGGGTGGGGAGAAGAAAAAAAAGAAATTAGATCATATATACAGCACAAAAGAATTAGTTTGAATGCAGGAACAGTAAAAGTTTTATATTTCCTAAAATAACTCAGTGAGACATAAATAAAAAATAGTACCCCTCTATATGGATAATCAGTATTTAACTCTCCTTGGTAGTTTATGATGGAGTTTGTATGATTGACTTTGTTCTGTTGTTTTCTTAAACTTGAACCAGGTGGGAATTTGTGGAAGCTTGGTGGAGCAGGAACGATCTTCGAGCATCTGGAAAGTCTAGCTCACTGTGGGCGATGCCAGCAAACCACTAAAGTTAATTCATTTTTCATCATCTTATAAATTGAACTATTGTGAACCAGAGGCTATTTTGTAAAGTCCTGATGACTTAATTTTCCCTAAGCATTAGCTTCATGAGTGTTCACCTTAGTGCTTCCTTTTTACGTCCTGAAATCCTGTGGCATTTTACGCGCTGCGTTTGCAAGTCCTTCCCTTCTGCCGCTTGCAAGGCAGCGACATCCTGCCCAGGCAGAGCGGGACCGTGCCGGGGGGGGGGGGGGCAGCGGGGGCTGGTGGATGCGGTTTTGGACGTCGCTGCTTCATAGGAACAAACCCAGTGTGGACCAGATTGGCCTCTCCTCTGGAGAAGCTCCCACACGTGAGCATCCCCCACTTTTCGGTGTCATTTGGGGCCCACTGAACGCTGCCCGTGCCTTCCCACCGCCCGCCCTTGGGGTCTTTGGTAACGCTCTTGTCCCCGGTGCTCCCTCTGTGAGGGTCCCAACCTCCCGGTCTCGGCTGCACATCCCTTGGGGGAGAGGAACGCTTGAGAACGTGGTGCCCAGAATTCAAACCCACCAGGCAAATAAAGATACTCCTGTATTTTTCATGCTACTTCACGAGATTTCACAGAACAACTCACGTCTCTGAGCCGTCGGTGAACCTTGGCTCCTAGTCCTGATTTGTCCAGTTTAAAAAACTGAAGCGTCTCTGCCCCCAGGGACTGGTGAAGAGCTGCCCCGCGGGCAGGGAGCGCTGGGCCAGCCCCGGGGGCACTGGGCAGGGCTGGGAGGTGCCTGTGCATCCCCCCGGCCGGGGATCCCAGCTCCACCTGGGCCTTCGCACGGGGCTGGATTTCATCTGCTCCGTGCGAAGCATCATTTGCTTTTTCGACAGGAATGACCCGGGCGCGCCAGCAGCGGGCACACGCAGCAGCCCTGGCTGCACCAGCTGCCGCCTCCCCTGCAAACGCTCACAGCAGCAACACCCCCCCCCTCCCGGCTCCCCTCCACGGGCACAAAGGGTTAAAAATCTCCTGCCTTCCATAAGCATCGCTGCTCCGAGATCGCATGGCCCCTCAGCATCTCCGTACAAAAGGCCTGATTTAATCCCGGTTGCAGACGACTCACATTGTACTCGCAGACTTCTAGCGATGTCAGGCTATCGGGTTTCCAACTAATATCCAAGGCACAGCCCAAGCATAGAGCAGGAACAAAGACTTCTTTGTTACTGGAAGGAAAAAAAAAAAAAAATCCCCTGAAGATATTAGCAGTGCTGTAGAGTTCAAACTGTTAAATGATTCAAATATTATTTAATGAATACATTTGAAATGAGGGTCTCACAACCCAGAACACTTTTTTGATCATCGTTTACAAAAAGCCCGCCTCTTCGTTTACTTCTTTATGAAGTCGTTGCTTTCAGGTTTTAATTATAGCCATTTGCTTCCAGGCTTTTTCAGGGACTTCGCTTGTTGGCATAGCTCAGTTCCTTTTATGATACGGTTTAGCTGGTGACTACTGGATCTTTCAGAAGTCCTTATAATCATGTTCCCTTAATTTACCTTGGACTGCAGTTCTTTGGCCATAAGAAACAAGAGAGAGAGAGAGCCTGTTGCAAAAGAAGCAACAGCATTAGGTACTGTTCTACAGGGTGCTGAACCCAAGCTTTTAAAATTAGGAAATTTGTTAAATTAGCATATCAAGATTTTAACTGGGATTGGAGAAACATTGCAAAGTTAAAATTCAGCAAATACCTTGAATTTCTTAAGTCTTGGATATGTAAATCTAAAACAGAGAGTCATATAATTTTAGAGAGAAAAATTAAAGAAAAAATGTAGATGGGGTTCTAGAAAGAAACATGTCTCTAACCTGAGGAAATAAAGTTTTAAAATTAAATCTGAGTCTAATGTGCTTATAGCAATGAGAGCACGGGTGCTCTGAAGCAGGGAAGGCAGATCTCTGACCTAAAGGGTAGCACTAGCTCATCTAGGACTGTGCAGGTGCACGCTGAGGTTTGTGTTTTGGGAAAATAGAGCATATCTAGGAAAAATGGGGGAAAAGAGCAACAAGGCAGAATAAGTACTACTATCAAAACAAGTACAAGAACAAGCACCAGAAAATAAGGCATAGGGCAATATCAGAATGACTTCCAGATTCTGTCAGCAGAGTGCATTGCAAAGCAAAATGTAAAATACATACCCTTACACCAGCAAATCATTCCTGTCTCTATGGCCTGGGGGGTGTATACATTAAAATAACCACTTCAGGTGCAGCCCTGCAGAGGAGAGGGCAGGAACACCAGGACCGCTGTTCAAACAGAGGCAGCGTCAGTGATGCAGGATCCTGCCTCTACTTGAACTATCAGAATTTCACTCAAGTCAAATTAAGGGTCCAGCTTGTCCTCATGTAGGCAGTGCCTCGGGTGGAAGTCACCGAAAGCATGCCTCCAAAAGCTGGGTTTGACATATTGTTCTTTTAAATTATTGCAGGTGCCAGAACTTTGCTCTCGGTACGGTTTGCACATCGAATTCTGCCCACAGCAGGTACCAAGGAGGAGAGGGGGCTGTGAAGAGTAGCAGTGGATGAAACATCCCCAGCGGCTAAATGACCGGCATGGCAGTCACTGTCCTCTGGAAAATCCCCATTTCATTTCCCCCTCTCCTCAGAGCTCAGAGCCACCCTCTTTTCCTCATGTAAAGGGACGCTTTCCTTACTTTGGCAAGTTCCTTTAAAGCTGTTCATTTCCAGCCCAAGTGTGAATAAGGCTGAGTCAAACCTTGCAGGGCAGCACTATGGTCTTGACAGTTAGTTGCTGTTGATTAAAATTCATTTTCCATAAAAATTCAAGCAAACAGAAAGTCTTTCATAAAAAGAGTTACAAAACTACAAAGAAAATATTTTTCTGATGTCTCTGTTGAGACATAATTAAATAAGAGAAGATTCTATTGAATTGCATGCACTGAATAATAATAATAAAGAAATCACAGTTACAGCCCCAAGTTTCAGACTTTGCCATAAAACCACAGCACTCTCAGGCACACACGCTCGCTCTTCCCCCACACCATGGCCCATGTGAGAAATGGCATTCCCAAAAGGAAACTCATAGAAAGATTAATTAATGACAGAGGCATAAATAGTGAATTTGCATGGAATGGGAGTGCCCTCAGTTTTACGGCAGCGATCCGTGAGCCCTGTCCAGGGCGGGGGGTGGAAGATGAGCAGAGAGGCAGAGGATCAGCTCTGAGAGCCTCCCCTCGCCCAGCAGCACTAACCCTGAGCTGTCTTTGCAGAAAGCCATTCGCTTTCTCTGGCACCATGCTGGTTGGGACCAAGTCCTTTGTGCAGGATCTCAGAACAGCTCTAATTTTTGAAGACTCTTTAAAAAAAAAAAAAAAAAAGTAATTAAATTTCTTTGTCAGATTAATACAAAAACCCTAATAGCAGCCATTGAAATTTTTGAAGTGGTCAACAAAAGGGTAGCAATCACTACCACTATGTTTTATTGTTTATTGAAAAGTTTTGTTCAAATAAAAATGTTGAAATGGAAAAAGTCTTTCAAGTAAATTCTAGTATAGTTCCTTAGAAAAAAGGGCCCTTGGGAAAAACGTTATTGCTACAAAATGCGGGCATGTAGAAAATGACAGATTCCTACGTCAGAAGAAACAAAGCTCCCGGGAAGGCTCCCGGCCGCGGAGGGGGGGTCCCCGGCCCCGGTGGGACCCGGCGCCGGGCTGGGCCCCTCGGCCGCTGCACGAAGCACTTGCTGTGCCTGTCAATGTTCCGTGAGCTGCCAAAACATCCTCTTTCGACAGAGAGCAGAGCGACTGGGTTGGGATGGGGCTGGTGGTCTGTGCCGGGCACCAGCAGTTCAGAACCACCGGAACATCCCGAGGCGCCCGACGGAGCTGGGGACGGGATGATCCCCGGAGCGCCTGGCTCTCCGCAGGCGAGGACGAGCCCCGGGCGTCGGGGCCGCCGTAGGAATGCTGTCAGAAGGAATGGGATGGCTTGAGCTTTGGCAATGCATCATCACTGGCTAAAGCTAATGTCAGCTTGGGGAGACACCATTGTCTACAAATTAATGGCAAGTGGAAATAAATGCCCGCTTTAGCTAATTGACCAACACAAATACTGCATAATAGAGCAAAAGGCGCTATAGATAAGGCTTTGTTTGAATTTGAAGACTGTAACAAGCGCTCGGTTATTTTTCATCATCTAGCAGAAGTTGCAGAATTACAGCCCGTATTTCATTTTGTCAGCCCTGACTATTTGGAAATGCTGGAGTCTGTCCTCATGAGACTCTTTTTCCTAAAACCTACATATTGAAAGGGGTTTAAAACGTTTTCTAGCAATTAGAAATGTATCATGTGCAGTGAGCTAGTATTTCCTGGTTACAATTTAAATGCCTTTGAGATAAGAAGATGCTCTAATTGACTGAATACTATTTATATCTCTTTCTATTGTGCTAAAAGTTTATGATGCAGTCTCAAAATTGGATCAGCCCGACTTCCACATGCTCTGATTTCTGATACAAACACGTGCAGAGAGGAAAAGTTACAACAAAAAAACTAATGACAGATGCTGTATTCATAAATGTAACAGTTAAAAACACACGAAGGCAAGTCAGGAAAATGGTAACTTCACGGAGTGGTGTGTGTGTGTGTGTGCGTGTGTATGTATATATACATACACTCACACACACCCACACCCCGTATTTTTGTAATTCTGTATCAGCAAATACATTTCACCCAATTGTACCAGTTTCTTCTAAAAAAAAAAAAAAAAAAAAAAATCAGGTTTACTCTTTCAGCAACGAACGTTAATGTTAATTGATATTTGGAAAAAATAGATAATGCTTGTTTATTTGTATGCAATATACTCAATCCTGAGACATTCAAAAGTATCTGTCATGTATGACCATTTCAGCAGTCATATTAGGAAATTGTCTAATGCTTACCTTCACATTTTACTTCTTTCAGTTGCTGGAAACTCATGGAATATATCATGTTTGTTCCTGTCTTGAAAGGAGAAACAGAAACAATATTTTCTTCATAAACAGAATATTGTAAATATTGATTCTGCTACCCACAGCTTCAAACTAAAGACTATTTACTGGTATAAAGTTTCAGCAATCAAATTTTAAAATAGAAAGGATATACTGAAATGCAGTGTCAAAATGAATACAAGCTAGGAAAGCTCCTGGGAGTGCTCCCCGGCTGCGTGCTGCTGTACCCCGGGTGCTTCAGCTGGAACTCTGGCTTTTCTTTTACTTCCTCCAGTAAATCTGTATTTGTCTCAAAGAACAAGCCATTACCAAACATTTCACCCCAATTAATGTTGGCTATGGATCCTTTTCCAGGAAGCTGGCAAAGTATCAGACATGTGAGGGAAAGGTTTTGCTGATGGGTTTATGGTGATCAGAGACCGTGTTCTGATTTTCTCCTAAGCCCCTATTCCAGCTGCGACCCGATAGCACCTTATCGTAGGGGCTGGGAAGGGAGATAATTACTGCAGGAGCCACGGGACCAAGATGGAAGTTTAAATTGTGTGTATGAGTGATATGAAATAAAAATTTTGTCCCTTTTAACATGTTGCCCTACTAAAGGTTGATCTTGTGTGTGCTGACTGTAACAGAGCATTTCAGAGGTGCTGATGCTGGCAGGAAACAGCACGAACAAAATAGCCCTGTCACCACTGACACCTGAGCTGTTTCTTCTTCACCATAGCAAGTTTTAGCAGACAGCAAAGGAAACAACAAACTAGGTGGCTCTGCAGCTGTAGCAGTGCCGTTAGTGGTGTGGTTACAAAATTAAGAAGCAAAGGGGCCTCGGTGGTCTTCTGCGCCACGAAAGGGGGAGTTGCATCTGCGAAATAGAGAACACGGAACTTTTTGAAAATAAAATACCTTTGAAAAAAAATCGCATGAACATTGCAAACTAAGTTAAACAAATACGTTACTTTTTAGCCTGTTTTCTTAAGGAGCTTTGCCCTAATCAAAATGCAGGCGGGTAGTGACACCCAACAGTGGTGAAGGACAGACAAGCGAAGCACGGACAAGCCTGGGAAGCAACAGGCTTCACTCTCGGGGCAGCTAAACCCTCCTCATTTCAGTGAAAGGCATCGATAGTCACACACCACAGATTTGACAGGGGACAGCAAATAAAAGCCATTAGGACCTTGTCCACCAACACTCAATTGAACAAAACACAGGTTTAACATCACCAGGCTTTTCCATGTATCAGCCAAGTCCAAACCCTCCCTCGCCTTTGCGGAGGTGAACACCAGCCACGTGCAGAAGGGTGCTGTTCACCAGTGTAACCGACACGGGCATTTAGTTTTTAATGTTCAATCACTTCCGACCAAACAATTATGATTTAGCGATACCTCGAAATGTCAACTGCTCTAACCACAAACCAGCCACCAGTTCTTCCTCTCAGCCAAAAATAGGATGGGAGCAGCTGAGAGCAGGAGGTGCAGAAGGGGAAGCCCCACAGGGCTGGCACCGGCACCCACGCACGCCTGCATCTGCCCCAGGCAGGGCAGCGCCGCAGCAGCCCCCCCGTCCCCCCCCCCCCCCAGGATGGCCCTGGGGACAAGGGCTCCAGCCACGTGCAGTATTTCCAACTTGCTGCAACCGTGTGGGGTCTGTGCTATACCCACCCCCAGCTCCCCTCACACTCCAGGGGCTCTGCAGAGCTCTCTGCGCCTGGGGTGGCCAGGACATGCAAAATGATATTTTTTAGGGTCGGGTCAGAAGAGGGGCAAAAAAAAGGAGCGGCACCCCCAGAGTGCGCTGAGGCTCGGGGAAGCAGAGGTGTCCGTAGGATGTCCGTAAGGTCGTCCCTGTGCAGCAGAGGCAACCCTGCAGCGGGAAAGGGCCGCACGGCGCCCCGACAGCGCGCAGCCGCTCGGCAGGACGGGGCGGGAGGGAGATGCTGAGATGAGTTAATGTTAAAAAGTGGCAGCAAACAAAAGGACCCGAGACCGGAGGAGTGTGGCATCACCCAAGGAGCCGTTCCTGCTGTTCATGGTGGGACTGAGCCTGGCTGGCAGCCACGGGCACCACACACCCCCCCCCCCCGGTACCGACACCTCTCCCCAAGCACACCTAAGCAACCACCAGCCTTTCTTCTAAAATCACAACCGTCAAGTGAGGGTGACAGCATCAGAATTTAACACGTGGTGGGCAGTGTCACTTAAGACTGGCTTGGCTTGCTCCTGCGTCCTTTGGGCACGGGTGACAGCAACACGACTCGTGTGCCTCCAGCCCGCGGTGCCGGTTCCCGTGGCAGGAGCTCTCCACACGCTTCCTGACACAAACAAGGCTTTATTCCCACAGATGCTCTGTAGCAGCTCGTTCTGCAGGAACCCACCCTCCTGCCCACACGCCCAGCCCAGCGCCTCTGGGGCTGCAGCCCCCCAAGGGCACAAACCGCCGGGGACCTCCCCGCTCTGCTCTGCGGTTCCAGCTCAGCCCCCTGTGCCAACTCCTCGTCAGGGCGCACCCACAGATCCCAGGCTTTAGTCAGCATCCCGCACCCTGCCTCAATTAACCCTGAGCAAAATCTGTTCCTCCTTTGACGCCTTCTCACCCCAGGAGAGCACCAGGAGCTGCTGTGCTGTGTCACAGCCAGTGCCTGCAGAGCTAAGCACTGTGGCAAATATGTTGCAAGCTTCTTGTAAATTACAATGCTATTTTATTCTTCTTGACAAGCCTAACAGTATCTTTTCAATATTTAAAGTGGAACACTTACTTAGTCCAGCTCTTTGAGAAGAGGTCACAATGTTAAAATCCATCTGTCAGGCACAGTTAAAAACAAAGTAGGAATAAGGCCTGAAGGTAACGCTGCTCAGCAGCTCTGGGGTTCAAAGAATGCAAAGCAAAGAAAGAGAAGCTCTTGTACATCACCACCAGGCCCGACACCAGTTTATCTGCCCATTTGACACCAGTGACCGTCCCGAGGTGCGTCGGTGCCAGCCTGCTGCCAGCCACACGTTCGGGTGCTGCAAACATGAAGGTTTGGAGTGACAGGAGCAATATTAATCCTCTGCTTTTGCTGGTGGATGTTGGCAGATAATAGCAGCGTGCTGAGGTGGTGAAACTATAAATTCACCAACACCCCAGAAAACAGAAGCTGCACGTGGCAAGGTAACGCTTTAGACCGGTGTCATCGACAGGAGCGGCCCCGGGCCGGGAAGAGGGCTGCGCTGTGAGCAGGAACTTTCGCCTCCGCCTGCAAACGGACCGTCACCTTCTGGCGTCTGACCCTGTTGTTCACTGAATAGAGAGGCATTTGTAAATATCTCATCCCCGAGCCGCGGATCGGCTGGCGCGGAGCAGCCGGCCCCGACCCCACAGCCGCGGCAGCAAAGCCGGCAGCTAACAGCTCGGGATGTCCTGACAGCCAGCTCATCGCTGCAGCGGCCAACACGGGACACAAACAGCTTCAGCGCAGTTCACCAATACCTAAGGGACCCACACAAACCTCTCTGGAGAGGCTGTTCCACTCCCATTTTGGGGGACAGGGGCAGGATTTGGTCTTTCAGTCTTGCAGAACTGTTCTGGAGCAGGGTTTTGCCCTGTGGAGTGGTAGCTTAAGCACAACAGGAAAAGAATTAATTTCAGTTTTTAGAAATACCATGGAAACGCAACACAAAATCCTTTACAGCTATTTTCTCCCCTCATACTGAGTGTTTCACATGGCCTGTGAGAGTCCAGCCAGAACAACTGCATTTCGGATGTGGTTAAATAATCCTCATTAAATCACTGGAGAAATTTCAACCGTCTCAGTAAATTGTAACAGCCAGGCCAGGTCCCTCTGCAATTCCAGCATCCCCTGCGCTCGTGCTACCACGCTGGCACATGCCCACACGCAGAAACCTCCTCCCGCCTCCCTTGTCTATTGTGTAGCTCTCAGATGTGTTTATTTAGGACCCTAGATGACACAAAAGTGTATAAGAGAAACAAAACATGTTGACGTGCTATAAATAGACACCTTTGTTAAGTTATATTTCATCCTTTTAGCACGTTTCTATTTTTTCCTGGTAGCCAAAATTAATGCAAAGCTAAACGACAGTTTTAGAAGCTTTTAGAAGCATTTGCAATTGCTCAAAGACTCTGTTGCTGGTTCATGTGACTGAGAAAAGATCCTCTAACACAAACAGGTGAGCAGATGAAGAAACAAAAGCGCTCCAATACCTGCCCTTAGCTCTCAGGAGCTTTGCTACATCAGAACAAAAATCAGGGGGCTGCATCCTCCAGAGGTGGCCAGCCAGGAGCCTTGCCTCATACAAGCAAATCTCCAAATTTTCCTCTGAAGCACAAGTTCACAGTGCCCAGGAAAAAGCTTTATAAAATGCATTTTAAAGGGGGACTCACTGACGCCAGCCCAGCAGTTGTCACTGCTCCCGGCACACCTCCTGAGGGCTCAGAGCCCCGCTCCTCTCCGGAGCCCCGAAACAGCAGAAACCTCCTTTGCCCTGGAAAAACTGAGCCCTGTGCCCATATGGCTTAAATACACCGGCTGGGTTCAGCCCCGAAGGCCCCAGTCCTGGTGCTGGTGCCTGGGGCTCGGCTCTCGCCTGGTCCCCAGCAGCAGTTTCGGAGCGGGTGAGCAGGCAGGCACGATTTCCTCTGTGTAAAATACGTTTTCTGCGCCATCCCTCAATTCCTCAGGCAAACACAGGCAGCTCAGCTCAAACGTCTGCGTTGGCCTGTGACCGCGGGTTAAACTGCCCGGCGCAGTCGGACCCTGCGAGGGCCAGGAGCAAGCAGGGCTGCACGACGTGCCAGCGCGCTGATGGACTTCGGGTGCAGAAGGTGGGGACACGGGGAAGGGGCAGCCAGGTCTGGCTCCCGGGCACCCGCAGCCAGAAGGCAGAAGCTCATTTGGAGCTGTTTTCTCCTGAAGTTTAATTAAATGCTGGGGGCTTGCTTTCTTGCTCAGAATTTGTCAGCTTGGTGTTTCGCACCCGCATCCCTGTCCCTCCCATGTCTGTTTTTCACTGCAGTGCCAGGTCAGGGTCAAGGCCCAGAGCCGTAAGCAAAGGCAGCATGTAGCTAGCAGTTTTGCAAGGGCACGTTCAAAATAATGTCAGCCTTTTCTGCCAAAGCCCTTGTTTACACTGAGGACTGGCCCCACTGAAGTAACGTTCAGAGGGGCTCAGTGTTCACTTTGATTAAGAATTTGATGAGAACATTAACTCAGTTCTCCTGCTTTGCAGTTGCTTTAGTAGTTATTGCAGACATGAAGCATCAGCATCGGACCAGAAGCATCTATTACCAACTGCACGAGAGCTGGATGCCAGTGGTTCCCCCTGTGCAAACTGTGCCTGACCTTGGACCCTGCCGAATAACTGCAGTGGCCAAAGGAAGAGATGGTGTCACCTCATTTCACTGCAGGAGACACAGCAGCTGTCAACGAGAACAAGGGTATCACCTGCCTTTCTGCCTTTTTTTTTTTTTTTTTTTTTAAAAAAAAAAAAGCAGCTAAAAATGGGGAGAAATGACACAGCTCCCATGTAACCTGGCACTAAGTCCCACCAGTCTTCACAGAGAGCAGACTCAGTCCTGCAGGAAGCTCACCCCAGTGCCCTCGGCACCGTCGTACAAAAGCGAAGCTGGCCTCATTTATTCACAGAAATGGTGGGAGAGTTGCTCCCCAGAGTGAAGAGGAAGAACAACTACTCTTTACGCCTGGGTGCTCACCCCTAGAAACGCAGATTTGGCAGTGATGGATGTGGCGAAATGGATGATGCTGGAGTCAGGAATCCCAGAACGGTGGGAATGGCTGAGGACCTGACCGTGTTCGCCCCTGCCAGCGGTGGAAGTTGTCTTATCAGAGACATTTTCAGACTGCTCCGAGAGCACTTAGGAAGGAGTTAGGGTGGAAAAACCCAACACACCCAAAATCCCTAAACACAAACCTCAGCAGATTTTTCTCTGACATTTCCCAGTCCACACATTAAGGCAAAAGACAGAAAACATTCCCCTTTCTTTTCAATTATTAAAAAAATCTTCCAGAAAAAACAAGTCCCTTTTAGACCACACTTATGTGCAGCCAAGTGATGGATTTAAAAGGTTACTGCCGGAATATGGTTCACAGCAGTCTATTGCAGTGAATAAATATCACGTTTACATATCCATTATAACAAAACTATGTTGCACTTCCATTACTTCATGTTGGTTTGCCATCTGGAAGCTAAACAAGCTGTGTAGTAAAAAAACAGAATTCAATTTTGCATTTACCAAAAGGAGCCATACAAGTTTCAATTTATAGCAGGCGATTACACAACCCTGGCAGGCAGAAACCTGCCCACAGAGAGTCAAAGCCGTGCCCACACAGAAGGGCAGTGAACACAGCTACAAGGGCTCAGCCGCGCCGAACAGCCCCTTGGAGAACTAATTCCACACAGCAGCACTGGTCCAGAGACCAGCCTGAAAACACGCTTGTGGGAAACTCTTCCCACTTACCCTACAAGGATGGCACGTGGAGTCAAATACAGATCAGATCGGCACTGCTCAGTTTATATTGTGTGCCAGGCTTTGTATTATATATTCAGAAACAGCCAGAGGAAGAGGCATTTCCTTGCTCTGAGCCTTTCACCAAGAGGAAAACCCCCTGGGAACAACCATGCCCATCCCCACACATCTGCCCCAAAACAAGGCGGCCTGAAGGCAGCAGTCGGGGTGTCACCAAGCCAAGGCCAGGCTGGGGCTGGGTGCTAAACCTGCTCTCCAAGAGCGGGGCTGCCCCGCTCCTGCCCCCCACGCCGCCGAGATGGGCACCAACACCCCTTTTTGCAAGGTCCTGCTCCCTGGACACCGAGATGGGCACCAACACCCCTTTTTGCAAGGTCCTGCCCCCCGTGCTGCCGAGACGGGCACCAACACACCCCTTTTTGCAAGGTCTTGCTCCCCAGATGCCGAGCAGCAGCTGAGAATTACCCAGACCGAGGGGTCTTTGCTTGCCCTCTCCTGCCTCGGTGCCGCCCTTGAGGAGCTCCTGCTGGTGCCGGCTGCGGGTTTCCAACACCAGAGCGGGGATGGAGGCGCGTGCATCTTCCTTCCCGTTTGATATGCAGCCCTTTGACTTCTGTTCAGGTAAAATAAGCGTCCTTCCTGCTGCCGCTCGCTGCTGAAAGCAGAACAACAACTAGTCAATCTAATCTCTTTTCTTGCGGCCGCTGCTGCTCCCCCCCCGGAGCCAGCCTCAGGGCCAGATCCTCTACCCCTCACGCCCGCTGCTGCAGAGAAATGCTGTGCCTCAGCATCGCTGGGGATCACTTCCAGCACCCCTGAAGACACGTGCACTGTCCGTCCCCCACCGGGCTGCGGGGGCAAAGCCCGGGCGTACCCGGTCCGCAGGGACAGGCAGCGAGCCCTGTGCCAGACACCTCCTCAGCAGCAGCTTAGGCGTGACACGTGCTGGGAAGAGGGGAAAAAACCACAGGAGTAAAGCCTTGTGGCAGACAATTCCAAGCAGCGGTGCAGAAGCCAAGTGAACTCAAGCTTTTCTCAGGAAATACTGAAAACTGGGATCCGAGTGGGAAAGTAACACTATCGTAAAAACTGCAAAAGATGCTTTGCAATAAGCAACCATTACTCTTAAGCCTTTCTGCAATTTGTCAGTTATCTTAATGAACAGAGTATCTTTCCTGCCACAATTCTGATCACTTCTTCCTCACTCCAGCAGTTAGGTTATTTTTAAATACTTGAAAGTCATTACTGGGATGCTCCATTATAAGAAAGCTGAAGCCAGGCTGTGGAGGCCAGACCCAGCTTCCAACAGCGCACCAAGAGGCTTTTATCTAGTACGTACCGAGCACAAAAATCTCTTCTTGTTCCACTCTGCAGCTCCTACTGGGGCCTGGCTGGGGAGCAAGAGGACCTCATGCTATCTAACTTAAAAAACTTAACACTCCCCCGCCACGTTTTCTGAAATCCAGCAGTCAGCAGCTCGGCAGCCCACGGTCCATTTCTAGGTTTCTCATCCTGGGGGGCAGCGGTTATTATCAGGGCTAGTGAGCCCCTGCTCCTCCTCGAGGGGCCAGCGCCGCAGCCGGGGAAAGGCAGAGACACCAACTGCTCCGCGGTCCCTGCTCGGCCCGAGCCGCCGCCGCCCTGGCCCGCACCCCGGCACCCCGGGCACCCCCACCAGCCTCCCTCCGCTCTGCTGCCCTGACCGGCTCCACCTCTCCGGCTGGACGCAGCTCGCTCTCCTTCCGAGGACCACCCCACGTGCTCTGGCACCCCCCAGCCATCCACAGCACAACCTGCCTGCAGCTGCCTCTTCATTTTACGTTACTCACTCCACCTCTAGTTATCCCTCCAGAAGTCTGTTCTGGAGCTTTGCGTATCCCCGACACCAGACTGAACAGGCCTGTAATTGCCCAGCTGCTCCCCCACACCCCTTACATACATATTCCATATTCACGTGGTCTACCCCAGTTTAAAAGGTTTCTCACGCATCCTTGCCACGAGACCTGCAAATTTCCACGCCGCTTCCTGGGGTGCTCTGCAAGAGCTGTCCACCGTGCTCCAGCCTGAAGGGCAACGCTTTTGGCAATACGGCGACTTCCAGACCCCGTCCCGCGGCACAGCCGGGCGCGGAATGGCACCGGCTGGAACACGGGGAGCCACCCAGCAGAGCCACTGCAGGCCCAGGGCCCCGCACGCCCGGCGCATTAGGGTACACAACCAAAGGAAAACATCTCCCTGCTCTAAAGGGTGGCAAGGTCCCAGCTAAGTAGGCATTGCTCAGCTTGGAATCCTGAACCAAACCGAAATCCAGACAAGGCCCTTCCTCCCCCCCCCGATCACTGCTGACACGCACACAGAGGTTGGAGCTCACCACCACCGGAGCGCAGCCCGAGAAGACTTCCAACCTCCTCGTACAGCTCAGGAAAACTAAGTCATCTCATGAACAAACTGCAAATACCAATACCTAAGACAAGAGACAGAACATTTTATGACCAAATTTATTTAATTAAATTTCATTGACTGTTTTACTGTAGGTCACACCAGAGACTGCCAAAGTAAACTAAACATTTTACATTCACTACAAGATTCTCTCAAATTTTCACAACTAGTCCAAAAACATGAAAGCTGTAGGGTCCCTTTCCCTCAGTTTGTGTTATGACTCACATTAATGACAGTGGGACTTGTATTCCAGCACTGAAGAGAGAACTGAGCCCTTGGGTTCCCGGGTGTGCAGCAGCCCTCCTGGCTGCAAACACTTTTAAAATCATATGCATGTGTGTGTGTGCATGTCTCTACGCATATTTACAAAACCAACCTCCCGATGGTAGAGGACAAACAACCATTCAACTGCTAATCCAGAAAGGGAATAAAATAAAATAAGACTTTGCAGCACAGAGGGTAGGAGGGTGCAGTTACACAGGAGAGGGACAAAGGGCCTCAGGCTGGCGGCCGCACGCACCGGCAGGGCCCGTCCCACGGCAGACCTGGCCCACCCTGGAAGTTCAGGAAAATTCTGTCAGTGCCCGTAATGGAAATCAGATCACTCCTTTTGTAAGCAAAACAGGTCCAGAATGATTCCAAAATACTTGGGTGTACACGAGATTATAAAGATGGAAGCTTAAGCAAGGCTTGCCCCACCGAGGCTTCTGAGAGGAAACCAGGCATCAGTAGAACTTTATCTAACTAGTGTTTTTAAAATAATTTGTTTCCAATCTAGCAAGCATTTTGATAATATATATCTATGATATGTTCTGAATATTTTTTTAAAAAATGCTGAAGACATTTTCCCTATCCGAGAGTTATCTACAGGTCTTTATTACACCATTTTTTCTTTTACGTGTCTACTCCTAACAAATATCAGAGAAATACGTCAGATGCTACAATTTAAACTTTCATCATATCTGAAAGTATACATCTCTTTTTAAAGTGTATTTTCAACATGAAAAGAGCTAAAATCACAATTATATTCCATTGCGTAATGTGTGTGAAATCAAGACCATCTGCATAGCTTCCAAAGTGAAACTCTGGAAAACAGCCACTTCATTAACAGGAAGTATCACGTTAGGGAAGGGCTATCGGCCCCCTTCACTTCCACTGCACGGCCTAAGAAATACTTGAAGTATTCTACAAGTATTGCCAGTATCTTTGTCTATAAAGCCAGCTTCTGGAAAATTTCAAGTTGCAATTATTTTATAAATCACAAGCCATTTTTCCTTAATCTTGCCAATTTTAATGAAGAAAAACCATTAGCATTTCAATGTACAAAAGTCCAATAAAACATGATTTTTTTTTTTTTCTTTTAAATCAGTGAATGGGTAAAGTTTGGGTTAAACTTATTCAACAGTAAAAGTCCTCCAATTTCCACTAATAGAAATTTTTTTCTGATTTGACTATAGGATAATGACAATCCAGAAATAAATAGCTATAAATACATTCATTGTTCCTATTCCAAAAATAATCACATAGGGAAAACACAAAACTGAAATTAACTTATTTGAATCTGTTTCTTTACAATGAGATATGGGGCAAGTTATAGCAGAGTGACTCAAGACAGGAAAAAAACAAGGAGGGAATAAATTGGTCCAGTATTGACATTCATGAAACATACCAGTTAGCATAATTCTGCAGTTAATTCATCCTTTAAATGACACTACTCAGTTGATTTTTATTTGCTTCAGGTATACATAATGAAAGCAGTTTCCTTTGAATCTTTGCTGAGGACAGGTATAGTACCCTGGAGACACTGTAACAACCCTCTTCAGTATGCATGTGCGTATATATAATTATATACAAATAATCATGCATCCACACACACATTTGTATATCAACACTGCATGTGACGGTTAAATCCATCATCATTCATCATTGGCAGCACTTGTTCCTCTGACTTGGCCTTGATTACGTAACTGTGGAGAAAGAAAATACACAATTAAACATTAACAGTTTCCTCAAACAGCAAGTTCCAAAAAGGCAGTTTTATTAATCTCCAAGAAAAATAGGGCAGGGCACTCAAAACATCGCCAGGACTGAGCAAATCCTACCAAAGCAATGCAAGACTTGTTAGGGAATCTTAATTTGGGCGCTGTCCTCACTGTGGACAGCGGGTCCAGCCTGAGGAGCCCGACGCTCATCAGCAGGACAGTGGAACTGCTCTGGCTGGGGATCCCGCTGCGCTGTGAACACAGCCACAGCGGGCAGCGCCAGCGTTCACGCACTGGACACAAATACCCAAAAGCCTGCAACTCTTGGACAACCTGTTTCCCACAGTAACAGTTTCAGCACAATTTAGTATTTAGAAATACCGGTCTGGAACCGGATTTCAAGAACTGAAGCTTTGAAGATGACCGTCCACAGTTTCCCTAAATTATGTGGACTGAGTCCATGTATCACTTTGCTACTGGGTGCGTAGCAAAACGATGTTCACCGACTTCTCTGATTTGCGCCCAAAACACTACTTGCAGGCCTCAGAGCTCAGTGATGACAACAGGTCACACCCTTTGGGTTTCTGTACTAGATAAGCACGAAGAACCAGGCTACGTGTCCAACGCCTCAGGCATCCTGGCACCGGACCGAGCTCCGGCCCAGCCTGTTGAGTGCCCGTCTGTGGAGCAGGTCCCTCACGTACCCTGGACACCAAGGGTCACCTCCAACTGTTGATCACCACAAGGTTATCGAACACGAAGGAGGTAAGGCCCCGAGGTGTCATCTGGGTATATGTCCATTTAGACGGTTTCTGTCAGCAATTCCCATCCATCAGAACATTCAACACTTTTCTCCCTTTCCATCCAGCAGTTGACTTACACAGCTTGATTTGCCTCAGAACCTACAGAGAACTCCTCTAGACGTCAGCAGCCAAAGTGCCTCGAACGGAACCCTTCTTACGCATCTAAACGTAAAATAAAACTGTGAGCTACCACATAAAGAACCTAGCACGCTGTTGGTTAGTAAGAGAGAAGTAACAATCTAGATGACCAGGACTGCTTTTCCCTGGCCAGGGCCAGGGCCAGACTCAGCTATAGCTGAGGTTTTTTTGGAGACAGGGTATACAGTATTTCTTTTTGGTGAGGAAGCCTGGGAACTGTAGAGCAGCTGTAAATGATGCTTCAGCCTGGAGCCACACTGCTCAAAATACCCCAAGTGGCATTTCTACCCTCACAAGGACATGAGGTAGGTCGGGCACAGTGCTGTGGCAGGGTCAGGTGCTTTTCTACTATTCACTGATTAGCTGATGTGTATTTAATGGAGCACAGGTGCTCCTCATCTCTGGGAGTCAGACACATAAACCGCTAAGTGACAGACAAAGAAAAACAGTGAGAAAAGGATGGGCTGGGATAGAGAAACTCTGGAATAGTGCTGATGAGGATTCAGTGAGTAACAAAAGCAGAGATCCTGACTATAAAATCGACTTAAGATGAAGAACAAGACCAACGAAAGAACCGAAATATGCACAGAATCCAAAGACAAAGATTAGTTCAAACCAGAAAGAAGAAAGGATGTTAATGAGAGAAGGAACAGCAACAGAAAGCAATGTATGTAGGAAGATGTAATGCTGCTAATATTATTAGGCTTGATTTCTGCAGTTGTTTGGTTTTAAGCATCACAGAACTGCATAGTACAACACTGTCAAAAAAGCCGACTACCACTCTGCAGGGATGGAAGCATGAAGACATTCTTGTCATACTAAGCACCTTATCATGCACCTGAGCACTCACTTCCCAGAGATCCTGGCCAGAAAATAAATATTTTGTGGTATACTTGGGTTTTAATGGAAGTTACTGTTTAGCACAGTGGATGAAGTAGTTGACTATGAAACAAAACCAAATTATTTGGGATAAAATTAACATTCGTATTTTATTTGGTAGTGACATTTTTGTCTTTAGGTTATTCTCCAGTAATGCGCTTCACCATAAACCCCTTGAAATTGCAACATTCATAGGTGTTTGTAAATACCCGTATTGTAAGAGCTGAGAAAAAACAAAATATTTTAACAGTAGGTCCCCACTCCTCTCACATTTCACAATACACATAGAAAATCTGTGTTAGTGTAACTAATCAATACATTTCTCTTGTGAAAAACTGACTTTTTCAACAATACACTTAAGTTCTTGATGCTAACGTCTTAACACAACAAGCTAGTTGAAATAAACTATTTGCATTGCTTTGCAAAACAAGAAAATAGCAAACAAATACGTCTGATAATTAAGAACAAGGATAAATTTTACAGCGAGAAACATGGGGTTTTGCTTAATGTAAGAACAGAAAATCAGCAAATACTTTGCAAAAAGTATGTAAAAGTTACTTACCAGTGAGAAATGTGAAACAGAACTTTCTCTACAAGAAGACAAACATCCACAGTCCACAGAGACACAAAAGGGAAATTTTCTCATGCACATGGATGTGTGAAGTGTTGCTTAGTCTCTCCAATACATACCTTGTATGTGCTCCCCACACTGCCACTATCCTTTCTCAGAGAAATTGGATGCAGTCCATTTCATGCCAAATAAAGAACTATGGGTGTGCAAAAGAGAACCCTTCTGACTGAACTCATTTATAGAGGGGAAAGTGATTACTCTTTCTCCTTCACAGATGCCTAGCAATAGGTGGCTCTAGGAATAGGTTCTGTCATAAAGTATAATTAAAGAAGAAATCCATGTGATTTGAGAGAACACCTGCCATAATCAAAAATATCCAAATGCCAATGAGAGAGCACAGTGTTTGTAAGAGTGAGTGTACGTCATCCTTTCCCAAAGCATATTCTGGGAACTGCCAAAGCAGACAAACCCTACTACGTACTAAAGGAAAATATGTGCTAGGCAAAAACCACAAAATGCACTTCAGAACTACTGTCAACAGTAGGTCTAAAGCACCAGGCAACCTGTTCAAAGATGCCTGGCAGCTGAAATGAGTTAAACCATGCAAAAAAAACAAATTATAGCTGAAGACACATTGTGTCTTGAAAGAACGAAGGCAGTGGAAGGCAAGTGACAAGCTGAATGTGTATGGGGCACAAAGCAATTTGCAAAATGGGAAGGAAATAGAACTGCAAATCCAATGACTACAAAGAACTTAAAAAAACAGCAGGATTTAAAATGAGAAAGGTCCATGCCAAAGGTCATGCTCTGGAAAGACACTACAGAAGGCTTCCTGCCTAGCCCAGTAATGTGCCTCTGCCTCTGGAAGGAAAGAATGGAGAAAAGTGCCCTATGGATGAGCTTCCTTCTAGACATCAGTCCAAAATCAGATCAGGCTATATGTATTTGACCCTCAGAGCCACTAAAGCATGAAAATTGACACTATCTCAAGTCTGTTAATTTTACTGACTTCCTTTTTGCACGTAAAATTCTCTGTTTTGGTGTGCTAATCAGGATGACTGGAACAGCTGCCATGTGACACACACAAGCTTGCTTGAAGCCATGTTTGAAGAGAAAAAGTAAATCAGATCTAATGACGATTAGAAATGAAACACAGCAAGACACATGATGGAAAAGCAAGATGACAGCTCTGAATTCTAACTGCCAAGTGGTAGAAAGGCCCTGGATGGGACTTTGTGCAATGGGTATGGTACCACAAATAAAGAGGTGGTCAGGGCAGACATTCTGGGTTTAGTGACATGAGCAACATTTACCTTACAGCCTCTTCCAGCTTGACACAACACAGTATGCAGAAAGCTTGACGTGCATGGGTCTGCACAAGAGAATCACTAAAGGGGCCGTAACGTTCATCAGCAATTGCCCAAACACACATACAGGGATGGACACAGCGTAACTTGTGTCAGTTCCCAAACAGCTAAATCTAGAGGTAGATAGCACGCAAACACATCAACCTTAAAAAAAACATTCTTACTGCTTCCAGCTCCTTTTGGGTTTCATCCTCCATTCTCCTAATGTCTTCCATAGTCAGATCAATCCACTTGTCAATCCAACAGAACAGCTGACGATGAAAGTTGGTAAATATCCTTTTTTCTTGCTTTAAGAAGATAAACAAACATTAGGTAATAGGCCTACATTTTGCCAATGACCCGTGAAGTGATTGCAGCTGTTCAATTCAAAAAGTTATCATCTTTAGGTGCATACTGTTTCATGCTGCTACAGGTTCAGCCCCCTCATACTCCTGGATACAATTTAAAGTAATCTAATTTTTCACATGCTTTAACACGGGAAAAAAAAAAAAGAACAAATTTCACTATTAAAAAAAAAGTTTCAAGAAAGTTCAAAAATTCATGTTACTTGATAATGCTGAAGAATCCTTTTAAAATCTGTTCTAGCTCCCAGATAGCACTAGACAGAATAAACGTAGCATCACAACAGCTAGCATATTTAGCAAGAACTGTACAAAAAAAAAAAAAAAAAATCTACAACTGAACTGTCACAGGTTCTGTGCTCACTGTTAAAAAAAAAAAAAAAGTCAAGAACGGCCAGTTCCTAAAGGCACAATGAAGCAAAAAGGGAAGTACTTCTGACTCCAAAGATGTCACGCTTGCAATTTGTACAAAATCAGCATCCCAGTAACATCTGACATGCAATTTCAAAGGTACAAAAACATGGAGAATATAAATATTCAAGCTAAGGATTCCACAGCCCTTTAATTGAAGTATGCCTATCTGTGTTCTGGATCGATCACAGTAAGAATATTTTCACTGTACTTCTTCTACTTAAATTGGTGGGTTTCACATTTCTAAAAAACCTGCTATCCCAAAAAACCCAGTGTGTTATGCTGAAGGACTGCACCTTGCTAGCTCAGTTCACCTCTGGTGCCCTGGAATCCCAATTTTTATAATAGTGACTTGGATGATGAAAGATGCGTCATATAAACCATTCAATTTGCAGAATTTCCAGCATTGCTTCCGACTGCTCTGATAAAAGTAGTCATCTATATGCAACGCAGAAATCTATTTTACTACTAAAACTCAGACTTCTGCCTGTATTCAGTTACCCAGGTTGCCACCTGAAGTTCTACATCTTGTTCACCTGCTCCCTGGTTTTGCATCACTCAAGCTGCTGACTGTCCTCAAAACCAGTGCTGATCAAATCTAACACACAGATCTTGACAACTATCAAAGAGAGATAACTTCCTCTAAAGAATCAGCTTCAGGTAAATCAAGGTTAAAAAGAAAAAAAACAAACCAAACCAAAAAACATCATATCTTCAAATACTCCTCATGAGACCATAGAATCAGTCTTGGCTCTTCTTCTCAGTTTATTCCCTAACAGTGTCCAGTTTGAACTGTGAGACAGGCAACTCCTTCCCAAAACCACCACCACACAAACGACAGCCTCCAAAGTCTCCTTACCCTTATTTTGTACTGTGGCCATCACAAACTACCTCTGCATGTCATTGTCAGCTGTTACTGTCTGAAGCTTTTCTCTTTTGCTATTGTATTTGTTGAAATCCATAAGCATTTAATGTGGTTAGCTATGGTCCACTCTGAGCTAAGAGCCCCGATGACCACAATGAAAAAGGTCTGGTGTCAGGTATCTGTGAGGAAACACCATGGCCAACTGACACTGGAATATCATGTTTTGGTTAACTGACAGTTACAGCACATTTTCTCTGTACTGGAAAGAACTGTCATAATGGTTTGCCTACACGCAAGTTGACTTTCTAAACATTTAGTCATACTTTCAAAAATATTTTACAATTCATGTTCTGATGACACATTAGTAACAAAATAAGACACAAACATAAATTGACAAAACACCACAACTGCCAGCTAAATTCCTAATGCACTGCATTCTACCTGTGTGATACCTGGTTTTGCAAGCATTCAATTGCAAAAAATTAAAATAGTTTAGAATTAGCAAAAACACAAGAACGGTTTCATAAGAGAACTAGAACATAAAATACTAGAGAAACACCAGGACGTTTTATGCAACTTTCAACTTATGAGAAAAAAAAGAATCAAAGAACTCTCTTCCTGCCAAGTGATGTTGCTTACAAAATCAAGCGTTAAACCTACATGACACAGACTCTTCACATATAACTTTGCTTTTTTTGAGTTAGAAAGTTATTCTAGTACCACCAATGAGGCACCATTGCTAGTATATCAAGAGACAAATGGTACTTGCTGAGGAAATGAGCAGAAATTGCTTCACTGAGCAACAGGAAACTTCATCACTGTTTCTCCTCAAAAACACCCCACATGAACACAGAACCACTCTGCCTACCTACCTGCCCACCTCCAACCCCACCTCCCCAGCAACATCCCAGCAAGGGAGAAGCACTTACCTTTTGTATAAAGTTTTCAACTTTGTTCTGCAGTCCCCACCATTTAAATTTGATAGTCACCAACTTGTAAGCACACATTTTAGGACAGTCTTCATCAGTTGCTAGCTCTTTCTGTTTATGGATAATGGGAAGTATTTTTAATTTTCTAAAAACTTACTTCAGTAAAATTAATTTAACAATTATTAGAAATTGTATTTCCAAGTACTACATTAGAATTATAAATGATATTATTAATTTATAGTAAATTATTATAATCATAAATTTGATTAGATAAGTATGATTAGAATTTTATTAATACTTATAATGCTAAGTACTGGTAAATACTTAGCACTGTACTCAACACAAGGTAACAGGGATTAACAAAAAAACAGGTTAAATCTGTAAGACAATTCCATCCATGTCACAAACATGTACTATAAATCTTAGTCTTAATATGGATTTAATTTTCATGATTTCCACTGTAACACACTTTCTGACATTCTGAAAGGACAATGAAGCTTGATTACGACAGCTAGCACCAAATTATTTTTTAATTTTGAGTCTACTGTGCAAAGGCAATTATAATCTGAGTTATACCAAGTTGCCCAGTACAATGGTGGAAAACACATGTACTAGAAAAAATTTGGATAACAAAAAGCACATAACCACCCCTCAAGTTTGCTTCTCACAAAAGCATAAAGCTGAAGCCTTGTTGCAGTTCTGCTTTGCCCACACAGGCACTGGTGTGCTCCCCCCTCCTCCTCCTCCTCCCTCCCAGCCCTCTCCTGCAGACAACGCCAGGAGGGTACACCTTTACCCACATCCAGAGGTAATTTCTAGTTGTGGAGTGTAATTTACATATTCATTTCTGCATAATGAATTGCAGACCTTCTGACTGCAACTATGAGAAGAATAGGGAGAGAACTCCTTTATCATTAGTGGCAGCAGGTAGCCTTAAGTCCAACTGAAGCTCCACTTCAAAGACTGCTTGGAAGCAGCTCCAGCTCAAGGACATTGCGCAAAAGATGAGCCCCAGAAGAATGAACAGAGGGGAATTGAGGAGACACCCACCACCACTTCCTGTAATTCCTAGGTTTCTGTTATAGTTCCTACACCCGAGCGATTCTGAAGTATCTGTAACATCATACACAGTGACTTTCCTACAATTTATGCAGTCAAATTTATGTAATACAAGAGACCGTATCACATTTTTAGTTAAACAAAGCATGTTGGGTTACTCTAAGCCTTGTAAAAGAGGAAGGAAGAAAAAAAAAACAGAAACGGAAGCTGGTGGTAGATTTAAAGAAAAAAAAAATCTGTGTGTTTGGTTTGAAGCAATTACTATAAAAAGTCCACAGATTTTTATTCTTTATGTCTGCAACACACTTCTAAATAGAAATACTTCATGGCATTTTTAAGCTAGATTTCTTTTACCCATGAAATGGACAACTCCTGTTGGTCATGCACATAGTAAAAAGATTTACTGTGAGATAGACCTAACATGAAAAATTCCTGGTGAATAACGCATATTTATTTAACACAGAATTTTTATCACAAATACTCATCACCAGAGAGTACTTAAATGAAAACCAATTATCCTCAGAAGACTGATGCTCTATTTATGAGCAAAAAACAAAGTGCTGCTGTTGTTTGGTGTTCCCAAACAGCACAAGTTATGTCCAGGCATTAGTAAAAGGACAGGACTAAATGGAACATGCAAATTCAGTGCTGCTCGTTCCAGGCATTTAAAGTTCCCCTCCTCATTTTGCAGCTGTTTTTTTAAAAACAAACCAGTAACTCCCTACTTTCTTTGGGTCACACAGGGCCAAAGAGGTCATTCCTGCATCAGCCTCCTGCTTCCTTCCCGAGCAGGAAGGAACAACAAGCATCTAAGGCAGGATGCACATTTTCAGCACAGTTTACAAAAATAACCCCTGTGATAATTTTACCCTGCTAGCAAGAATACTTAGCCCAGGTAGAAAGAGTATTACAACAGTGGGAGTTCGAATACACGCCTCCCCTCATCGTCATCTTGGCACACACAAGATGCTAATTTTTCCATGAGATTCCAGCTACTGCTCAGGTCCAGGACAAACACTCAAGTCAGACCAAAGGTCTGCCAGGCTCACTATTTTGACAACAGCTAATGGCAGAAACATACGTAAAAATATAAGACCCAAGGAAGAAAATATTGATAATTTGCTTAAAAATTCTACCAATCTCCAGCTCCGTATAAGCTCAGAAACTTTCTGAAGCAGAACTATTATCTGTCTTTGAACACACAAAGGGACCTTCTCTGATCACTGGGTGCAGGAGCCCTGCTCAAGAAGGGTCACCTATAGCAGGTTGCCAGGATTGCATCCAGCCAGGTTTTGGGTATCTCCATGGAAGGAGACTCCACAAACTCCCTGGGCAACTTGTTCCAGTGTTTGACCACCCTGACAGTAAAAAAAGTGTTTTCTGGTGTTCAGATGGAATTTCACATTATTTTTGTCTGTACAACTGGACTGTCACAGGATGAACTTTCATCATGTTGAAAAGATGACATTAGGAACAGCTATGGCAACACCGACGAGGTCAGTGGTATACATCAACTGCACCATCAGCTCTCATCAAGACAAATTGAAGTATGTGGAACACCCAAGAGGTAGCTTTGCAAGCTTTTCTTCTGGTAATGCAGCACAGTGGCAGTGAAGTGTCAGCTTTAGTAGCCCACATCCTTTCTGCTCTACTGAAACTTTCAGTGGTCCTGTTATGACTCCCAGTGTTACCATATCGTTTCCCATCCTCTCACAAAAACCTGATTTCCTATTTATTTCCCTAGGTTAATTACCATGCAGCATTAAATACTGTACCAGCACGTACGGAAGTACAGGAGTGGATGGTCAGCACAAACGTTCCCCTGGAACTACAGCCTCATTCCAGAGGGGGACGAGTGACACCTTAAATCCTCAAATTCAGGCTGCTTCAATTTATGATCTCAGGCCACCTGAGAACGAGTGTGGTACTATGTAGTGGGAAATGGGGACTCTACTCTCTTAGACATGGTGGTCAGTTACTGACACTTAAGACACAAGTCAAGCTTCTGATAGCAGAAAGGTGGTGTATTTCCTGCCTACTTCTGCTTGCACAATCACGTTTTAGGATAGAAAATCAGAGACCGAGAGCTTGCTGGTCCGATGCATGCTACTCTAATATCTGACACTCACCTTGCTGCTTTGCAAAAACTAGTGGTAAAAATAACTAATGGTGACATCTAAAGTAATGAACTAGAAGAAAATTTGCACCTCTCAAAGCAAGTCCTTCACACTGTGTTTTAACAGAAACATTCATGCTGTATTTAGAATTTTTCTGGGTAATGAAAGACTGAATGCTTTTACAAGAAAATTTAAGAAACTGGAGCACCATTTGTAATACATTCAAAAAAACCTTACCATTTACTTAAGTATATCACAGTAGACACTAAACGTAAGAAGCAAAATTGTGCTACTGTCAATGAAAAATTTCCTTTATAGTAATGACAAATGTAGCAGACAGTACCTTTGCTTACTAACACATCTGGCATTTTAACTGAATACAAAAAAGAAAAGTATTCAACTTCTGCCCTTTGTTTAAGACTAACATTGCTAGTGCTAGTCTCTGAAGAATCATGAACTTTTTTTTTTTTCCTGCAGATAAAGACTTCAAAAGGTTGTAACAGCAGTTCTTGGTACCTTCCAATTTGGCCCCAAAGGTCCTCTCTTCGTCTTAACTGACTGGAATAATGCAGGGTCTTCATCAGCTTTGTAGTCCTATAATATAAAAAAAAAAACACATCTGAGAGTCAGAAAAAAAACACCCCAGATTCAATATCCCACTGTATTAAGATTCTGTTCAAGACTACCAAATAGATTCTCCTGCATGGTCTGGAGCAGGACGGGTGGAGTACATTTATTAGGCTAACTTAAGGTTGTGTTGAATGCTTCATCACACCCACTCAATCACTGCGTATCACCAGTGGTGCTCATTATCCATTTACACTATGATAGCACACCAGGGCTGCCTTCTAGGTCAGAATTTTCATGTGCTGCATAAGCACTATCCTATGAGTTTTGTGAACTTTTGAGGAGAAGAGAAAGCAGTAATACGGAAAGTAGTGTGCTAACATTTTCCAAGCTGCAACATATGTCCACTCCTCAGAACACAGAACAGAAAGGGAAGAAGGCATAAGGGAGCTAACTTGCAACATCAGAAACTGCATAATCTCAATCTGTGAGACATCACCAGGCCAAGCACAGAGAGGGCACAAGGCTACAGTCTGAGTGGCACTGCTTTACAACAGACAACACTGCTTACCAAGTTATAAACGGTGAGAAAAAAAGCTAATATTAGTAGAGTTGAAAATGACAAATGCTTCCAACATATGGATTTACTTAATTTAACTGATGAGGGGTATGAAAATGATTACTTGATAAAGATGCTACTTTGGAAATCAGGAAAGGATTAAAAACTTGGACCTCGGTAACTAAGAACACGTAAGGTTTACACAATGTATGAAAAACATCAACCTAAGAATACTATCACATCCAAAAAACCAAGGAGAACTGTAAAAGTTTAAGTTGGTTTAGAGCAGAACAAATGCTTGGCGGGTGCTACAGAAAAGCCCAAGAAAGTTTATCAGAGTTTAAGGTCTCATTTTTAAAAACAAATTTCAATGAGGAAAAAATTTGCAGAACACTGAGTGAAAGAAATACCACCAGAGAAGTAGCTACTGGCACCCCCCTCCCACCCAACTCCTGCATCAGAGTCGTCACAAGGAATCACATTTGTAAACTGCTTTAAAAGATGAATTAAAACTAAATCTTCACATATCTAATGTATTCCCCTATATTCAAAATTAAATACTATCAGCAGAAAGACAGACAAATTAGATAAATGGCTCTCTAAATATTAAAACTGAAATATCAATGCTTCTTTTGAGGCATACTGAAATCATCTAACTATATCTCTGCTGCAGTAGTGTGCTTTGGAGAACTGGCTTCCCTAGGTAAGGGAGTTAAAGTTCTTGCAGACAAAGGCATGAACATAAGCACATAAAAAATAAACCCAAACACTGGAACATTATAGAGCAGGAATTGTCAGAGTTATACAGCGACCACTCTAATCTAATATTCTGTCTTAGTGGCCAGTAACAGACACTTCATGGAAGGATGCAAATAATCCACGACAGAGCTATCACTCCAAGCAGTGAACACATTGGTTTTCCCTATTCTGTGGGTTTTTTTCTGGAAAGGATATAAACTCTTCCATTATAGAGGATCGTATAACTGGGTATTCCTCGCCACTTTTATTCTTGGCCTCAGTTGCACCCTGTGGTAATTAGTGACCAATGAATTATGAACTGTCCAAAAGTATTTCCCTCTCCTATTGTTCTGAAGGGATTGCATATTTATTCTCCATATTTATTCACCAGAAAAATCTCAAATGAACCTGGGAAAAACAATCCACACAAAAGAATTCCAGTCAGCTTTCCTCAGCCCTCCCTAAACAGCTCCATTTCCCTATTTTTCATGTTTAACTCATGTAACTTGAATTCAACAGATGGTATTAGTGCATATACAATTGAGGAGCTATTATATGCAGTCATCGTTTCAGCTGTCAGAATCATTGAAGATCATGTGCAACACAACAGTTTTCAGATCTAGATTCTTCCATTAGCACGGAGGAATGAAGACTACTTCTAGACTGAAATTCCGAATCCACAGAGCAAGGCTACACAAATTAGTTATTAATGCTTTCGTAACCATTCTGACATTTACAATGCACTTTCTGCAATCTGGATGGAACTGAAAAATCCAGGTCCTCTCAGAGGAATCTATTTCACTTGCAGAAAATCAGCTGTTATTCTCTGATACTTTCTTCTCCCCAATTTTTTCTCGCTGCTCCAGCTCTTTTAATGCATTTACCTATACTGTGTATTAAAACAGGCTGAAGAAACCTTTAAATAGATTTTTTTTTCAGCCATTCTGTAATTAATACATCTAGAAAGTATTTATAGGTAATTCAGATAAACTTCCATATTAAGCATTCAAATACATACTTCGAGAATTGAGCAAGTATTTCCTAGAAACATCCAAGTGAGCCAAGACATTCAATCACATTGCTAACCAATACATTTTAGGAACTTCCACAAAATAGTAGTTTCCTCTATTTCTCCCTCTAAACAGAAACAATATGTTTATTTAAAGAACCCATATACTAGACACCCAACTTTAGCAGCATGCTCCCACAGGTGCTCCGATAATACTTCATCTACCCCACGGGGACAATTTGAGGAATCAGCATAAGCACTGTATATTAACATTTAAATTCACCAACACTTATATGTATGTCCAGTCAAATTATTATAATTGTAGAAAGACTAATAGCAATATTTGTCATGTGAATTTTAGTGAGGACCCACTTATTTACGATTTTACCGGAACAAAACGTGTCCTTTTTACAGACATCAAAAAGAGCAAATATATTCCATCATGTATGACAGCTTCAGCACAGAGTACACAGCCCTAATCTCAATTACTGCTGCATGTGAGCAGCAGCACCCAGCAAGACGCCTGCTGGCTTTGTTCGCAGTCTGTCTCCTCCAGGAAACCAATGGGGGAGGCGAGCAGAGGGCACACAATTTACAGTACTTGCCACCAGCTGTAGACTTCTCATCTCATTAGTTATTTCCAAATACTGTTGGTGAAGACAGCTGCAACCTACCCAAATCCTCAGGTCCTGCATATTCTGGAGGCTGAATGCGATACTTTTTTTTTTTTTTAACAATCCTTGGGTGGAAAAAAAAAAAAGGCATTTTCTTTACAAGTAAATCACCTTTAAGAAAGATATGTAAATACTGAAGCAGAATATTTTTACAGAAATGTATCTAATGTTTTAAATTACTGATTATGACTGTCTTTTAGCAATTTCACTCAAACACTAGATGGAAGACACTGAGAAAAGGATCAAGCTATAGTAATGAATAAACAAACTTCCAATAAACGTTTTTTTCTAGATAACTAATTCCTGGCATAAGTATTGCTGCTGTCTTGGGGTGGTGAAGCATTAAACAGAACCACAAAATACAAGAGTCCCCATATTTTAGTGTCAGTTTTGTAAATAAAACCAGGTACTGCATTGAGACAACCCTGAATTTCTTTCTTAGATTGTCTCTACAACCTAATAAGGTAAGAGCTCACATGGCAGTGGTGTAGGACATATGGATATCCATACCATGTATTTCATTTGCACTAGCAATGCCCAGAAGATGCTGCCTGGCCTGTTCTCCCAGCTCTAAGCACAGTCTTGCAGCATTGTATGACAACATCATATTTAGGATGTTCCCACAGCTAGAGTATCTCTGTGCTTTCTTTAGAGGGAAAAAGAAGAAAGTACAATAATTATAAAGAGATTGCTGTCGTGCTTCCATGGATCACTACAGAGCACAACAGGCCAAACCTAAAAGCAACAGAAGGACAATACCAAAATAAGCCCAACATGTAATATACTGGAATATTAGGAAACCAGGAGAGAACATAACACAAAATATCTTAGGAGACTCAAATTCTATGGTACATCTGTATTTTGAATATTACATTATTTTTTTGTACTCTTTTCTCTACAAGAATACATTAGAAGTAGAAGAGACACTGAAGACAGTAAGAGTGATTAATGATGGGACCAATTCCATACAAATAACAAACAAAGTAGACCATGAATCTTCAGCCTAGAAAAGACATGACTGAGAGGGGCAAAATATGGAAATCTGTAAAACCAGAGAAGGAATATTTGTAGGTAGAGGCTGGAGCTAGTAGAAGCTGAAAACCATAACCAGATAAAATTGTCAGCAATCCAAGCAAAAGTTTTAAATTACTTTCAACACAGACAGAATACTGCTAACTCTTTCAGTGGTCAATACTGTTCAAGAAAGAAGGCACAGGCACCTTTTACAAGGGAGTGATTTTTTGAAAATCTTTTGCTGAAGGAAAATGAATTCCCTTCTGACAGGCAGCACTTGGCTGAACCGATGTGTTTGTGCTGCAAGTGACATGTTTCTAGGCCATAAAACTTCTTTCTTCCAAACTGTTCACTAGAAGGACAGATAAGCTGCAGTTCTGAGTCCTTACTAAAGCTACAGTAGTGCATCCTCATGAAGAGTAGGATGTAATCTGGACTGTTTCTTTACAACAACACACACTGCAGAGATTTCTCTACATAACTGTCAACAAGGAAGATTACACCAGACAACACAGCTCATCAGCACTGCATTTACCATTGAGAGCCCCAATACAAAGAATGCAACGAATCACTCCCATTTTAACAACCACCATCTCAAATTAAGTGCAATCCTTATAATTAAAACAGAAAAATAAACCACAGTTTATTAGTCAATGCTATACTTTAAGTAAGGCAGTACAGGGAATTAGACTATTTTGAAAAATGTTCTGGCCCATGAAACAATGTAGGCTGGAACAGCATGTGGAGGCACCAAAACACAGAAAAAGGTAGAAAGTAGAACACCTCTCCCCTACGTGGGAAGATACTACAAGTAACAGAGCATTGCAGAGATGGCAAATTTACTTCTAATATTATTTATGTTTATGCTATTTACATTTTATTATTTATATACTTATTGTTTTATGTGATGTTATATAAATATATTTTTTATATATCATAATTTTTATGCTTATTTGTCATGTCTTCTGGTTCCAGTTAGATAACACTGAATGTAATTGCTGCCTAACTAGCCCTTCTTGCACTCACTCCACTTGGGAAGCAGGGGGCATAAGCAGTAGAGTGGAGGTTTTTACCTTCCTTAACATCCAGTGTCGATGACTACTGGAAAAAGCACACTGTTGTAGTCCAATCTGAAAATGTCAATGGCAGTAAGAAAAACCCACAGGAGACTGGATAAATCACTCTGCATAAGATCAGGAAGCGCCGATATTTTGACTAGGAGACATTACTTGTAACTAGACTGTACCTTTGTACTAGCTTAAGACTCAGGACAAAATGGCTTTCTAAGACCAAAACCCCTTCCCTCTAAACTTGTCACCGAAGTAATTGCCATCACTCTTTACAGTCCTGTAGTACCCAGCAACTGGAACAGACAGGAAGAATTCAACACACTCCAAGAAGCTTACACAGGACTAATACATGTCTCACAACACCAGCAAGATAGCCAGGGCTGAACACACACCAAAGATGAAACGCCTCAACTCACTACAAGTTGCCATAAGGCACTGCCAAAAATCTGCAATAAAATGGTTCCAAGCATGCTTATAAATATAGAAATTTAACTGATCTACTTTCTTCTGTAAGCACTACAATGTGAAATCTACATAAAACGTTAATTAAAAAACCCAAAACTTAAGAAGTCAGCATCCTTGCTTGAAGAAAGATAAACAAACTTCAGAAAACAAGGCTTTTCCTCCACCAGAAAGACAGCTTCCACATTCCATACAATGGAGAAGTATAAACGGTCTTGCCACATGATTAAAGTGAAATATACTTGGCAATTTCTACATTTGCATTGCTACCTCCTTCCTGGAAAAAAAAAAAAAAAAGGTGCAAAAATATCAACAACAAACATCACTATTTCCAAGTAACAGACTGTTCACCCAAAATCATCCAAAACTTTAATATTAAGAATAGCATTCACTAATAAAAGCTGCAGCATCTCATTCCATAAGTATTTCATATCTGTATGTTATGGTATATACCACACAAGCTCATAAAAACACACTTTAGGATGCAAATTTTCAAATACACAGTGATCAGAAAACTTGCTAAGGTAAGAACTTTGCTTGCATACGCAATCTGTGTTTGGGAATTTAAACTCATCTACATAAGCAACCTGGATGTGCCTGGTTTACACTGTGGAATTATTTGACTGGATACCATAGGGGACACCTGAGCCCACACGATACTATGTCATCTGCCATCCCACCTTTCACTGCACAGGGACGTAGGTAAACTGTGCTCTTGCATTTAGGACCCACACACAAACACAGTTGCAAACACTGAGGGGAAAAAAAAAAATGTTATCTAAAAGTAAAATGTAGGAGTGAAAACAAAAATTCAGAGAAAATAGATGAGTCATGGTAATGTTTTCTATGCTAAATACCACATACAGAAGCTTTGAACCAAGACCTTTCAGGACACAGTTAACCCCAATCCTGTGAAGGACAGAAAATCCCCTCTGTCTAGGTTGAAGTCTAGATGAACAAGAGAGCATTGTAGCAACTCTTCTCAATACACAAACCCTACCAGCATGCAAGGAAGAAGGCTGGATGAAAGCCAAAGTACAAATAAACAACAGTTCTTTGCAGAGTTTAAGGAAAGTATCTGTCCAGCAAGAGCTTAACTCCTGACAGCAACAAGTCCTTCTTAGGAAGAAAAACAGGCGGCTCTTAGAACAAATATTACAGCTAAAAAACCCTGGAGCCCTCTTGAAAGTTAGACAGGCAAAACATCATTGTGCAGCAGCATAACAATATAGAGGAGCTAAAAACCATTTCAAAGAAATATACAAATATCCTTTCATAGGCAGTTCCTGCTCAAAATCTCAATATAATATGCATGAATGCAACAAACTGTTATAAAGAATTATTTAGAGAGACTGTGAGCCACATACAATAAAGTAATAATCGCAACAAATTCAGAATCTGGGTGCTTCTTTACAATTCTCATTCTCATTTATAAGACCTGCTAAAAGTAATAACAGTACTCCTGGTAGCTCATAGTTCACTCTATCAAGTAGTATAAAACTTGAAAGCATATATACAGGACACAATAATTTTAAGAAAATTTTTAGAACCTAACATAAAAATGATGAAATCTCATGTCTTCTCTGCAAATTTGTGAAAAAAGCTTCCTGAACACAGAGTAGTGTAAGACTAACTAGGCAGGCGGACACAATTTCTGCTTTTCAATTCAATATTGCATCAGGTTTTTTAGACAAGAAAACATACATATTACAAGTGTTATTTAGCAGAAAACGCACATAAGGTTGACTGTGGAAGGAAATGCAGACTAGTACTTTTCTCTGATACGATCCATAGCTCTGGGAGTATTATACAAAAATAGCTGTAAACCTGATTTCAATTTTTTTGGTTTCACTACATTCTACTTTCTTACATATTGTTTCCAAAAAATGTAGCCTCTTCTGAAGTTAATTGAGTGTTCACTTCCACTTAGTCTTTAAAAAAATCTTACTCTCCTGGGAAGTGATTTTTATATACAAATCACAAAGTTACATAGATTGTGTGCTGGAGATGATTAAGAGGACAGGGTTAAATTTATATCTAGAGAAAGCTACAGATGTCAGCCAAATTATTTCTATACATACTTAAATGAGCATGAGTTAGCATATGCATGCCATTAGTATCTTAAAGAAATTTACTATTTTTATATTTATGCTGACTGTAGTTCTGAAACTAAACTGCTACACTACAATGGGTTGGGCTGAACAAACGGATAAATCCTGAATATATTAAAACTTTTATAAAAATTGCTAGATCTTATAAATGTAGTTCCATTCTTTTAGTCACACTCTTATCCAAGCTAGTACATTTTCCAGGCAAAACTATGACTGAGACAATAAGTGTACAAATAAAACTTTCCTTTGGCAATGCTATGCCTTTTCCCTAAAAAAAATGAGCACGCCAAAAAACCCAAACACTTAGAATGGTAATTCCCAAACAACAAGCATCATAACAGAAAAAAATGCCATGCAACGCACATGATTTCAGAAACTACCCAACAGAGTGAACTAGTGAGTGCCCTAACATCACTGAACAGAGGCAAAGAAACCATAGGCAAAGAATCTCTGGACAAATAGAATACATGGAAAACAGCTAATGCTTTCACAGGGGACATATGATTTCTAAAACCAGCAGCTTTCTCTGAAGGCATAAAAGAAGCATGTAGATCAGGGCAATTTTGTTACTATGATGTAGCTGAACTTCCAAAAAAAATTCCTCGAGTTCCATTACCTAAACTTCATAAACATATTAGCATAAATGGAAAAGTCTCTCTCATGGAGCTATGAGCAGGAAAGAAAAGGGCCAGAAACTGCAAATTTTCGTAACAGAAGAGACTCTGAGTCTGGGTCCCAGAGTACTTCTTCTAACAAATCCTTAACTGTAACAGAAATGGGGCAAACGAGTGGAAAGGGTGTCTAGTCTACAGATAACTCAGAGTTATCAAAGTTTGCATAAGAGTTTGAATACAAAGTCAGTCATTGTTTAACGAAGTCAGGACTTTGCAAAACTGAATTCCTGGGAGATGAAATGGAAATGAAAATTTGAATCACACGGTAAAAATTAGTTCCAAGTATTCCTACACAATGATGGGCTATACTGAAAGTTTGTATGTGAAAGTATTTGCTCAAAATATTTGCTAAAAGTATAAATGGTGTTAGAAGCTACTAAAAAAGGAGAATGTAGAAACATCAGAAGAGACTTAAGATTGGATTAAATCACTCTGCACTCATAGTTTTGACACTCTGTAGGTCAAATGTACAAAAGAAAAAAAAAAAAGAAAAAAGAAAAAAAAAAAGAGGATAATGGTATTGAGAGTAGTTCCAAGGACTTCCACATGAAGATGGGCTTAAAGATAAGGACCCTCAGCTTGATAAAGAGGAGGTGGGGGAAGATAAAGAAAATATAATCAGAATCTGTAAGATAAAGTGTGCAGAAAACATAAGGAAGAAACATTCTTTCCCCCCCCCCATTAATTAAATTATCAGTCAGGCAAAAAGGAAGTGTTTTTTCTCCATGCTATCTAACACTCTACAGAATTCATGATGCCATAAAGGTCAAAGTAGAGGTATAAATGGGTTAAAAAATAGATTAGATGTGCTCATGGGCATGTAAGTGGCTAATAAACGCAAGAGGCCAGATATAACCACTAGCTCTGGAAGCCCTTTAAATACAGATTGATCTTTCAGAGATATGCATCTCCCAGCTGCTAGTATGCACTCCCCAAGTTTCTTATCCTTCCACAAGTATCTGCTACTGGCCACTAACAAGACACTGGGTTAGATGGATCTTTGTCCTGAGCCAAAAATGTAACTTCTTTTAGCATACCACCATCTGTCAGTCTTCAGTACAAAGGAAACGAGCAATACCAAATGCAGGCCACGTAATCTAATAGTGCAAGAGGGCAGACAGCGTGAGCAGTCCTGTTCACTAAGAGTCCTTCAAACAGAATAAATACTTAAGTTCAACACACAGTAATAAACACAATCCTTTGTTTACACATACTGTGATCAAGCAAGCACTCTGACAGATGACAGCACTGTAGTTGTCTGCCACAATTCCAGGCATGGAATAGGGAATGCACAACATACATTTACCTGCCAGTTCAGCTCTAAGGTCATATGGAATGTCTGAAAGAACAAGAGGCAGCAAAACGATTCCTCGCTGCATTAAAATAGGCAAGACACATTTAATTTGATTTACAGGGCGGTTCTCCAAAGAATGTATTTTCATACATGTAAATCCAGAGATCATCTGTTAAACATCAGTTAAGCAACAGTGCAGGTTATACAGCTATGCTGGTAATGCAAATGGAAATTTATGAAATAAACCTTTCCCCTTCACACACCACAGACTTTCCCCTCCTTCTTAGACTTTCCTGCAAAGGAGTCCTCTCCCCACAATGCAGGATGCCCAAGTGTTTATATTCAGAAAATAACAATTTGATAGTATAAAGAACAACTTCCTGCACAAAACTGAGACAATCAAATTTATTATGCAAACACAACTTGGTGTTCATATTAGTGCATAACGTTTTCCTATTACCCAAAAATTAATGATTACACATAGAGCAGTCCAGCTGTTACAATTAAACAAACCAGACAACAACCCCAGTAGATACAGATGTGTAGAACACAACAGCAGTAAAAACAAGGAAGGCAGGCACGTAAATAACTATGGTGAAGCTGCTCTCAAAAGTTGAATAAACCAGCATCTAAAAACAACACAGGATACCTTCTTACACAGATTAATCATACACCCTATGAAAAATCTGACAAGAGCTGGCAATGTGTGCTTGCAGCCCAGAACCCACCCGTGCCCTGGGCTGCAGCCAGAGCAGGGGGGCAGCAGGGCCAGGGAGGGGATTCTCCCCCTCTGCTCCGCTCTGGGGAGACCCCCCTGCAGTGCTGGGGCCAGCTCGGGGGCCCCCAACAGCAGAAGGACACGGAGCTGCTCGAGCGGGGCCAGAGGAGGCCACGAAGATGCTGGGGGGGCTGGAGCAGCTCCCCTGGGAGGCCGGGCTGAGAGAGTTGGGGGGGTTCAGCCTGGAGAAGAGAAGGCTCCGGGGAGCCCTTCGAGCGGCCTCCCAGGGCTTAAAGGGGGGACAGGAAAGGTGGGGAGGGACTCTGGGTCAGGGGGTGGGGATGGGACATGGGGTGATGGTTTTGCACTGAAAAAGGGCAGATTTAGATGAGATCTAAGGCAGAAATCCTTCCCTGTGCAGGCGGTGAGGTGCTGGCCCAGGGTGCCCAGAGCAGCTGTGGCTGCCCCCTCCCTGGAAGGGTTCAAGGCCAGGTTGGATGGGGCTGGGAGCACCCTGGGCTGGGGGAAGGGGGCCCTGCCCGGGGCAGAGCGTTGGGACTGGATGATCTTTAAGGTGTCTCCCAACCCAAACACATGACTGTAAGCTGGTTAACAAAACAATGACAACAGAGGGGAAAAGAATGGGAACTATTACAAACATTAAGTTTTGTCCTGTCAGCAAAATCTCAACATGGCAGATAAACTTAACTAGAAATCTCTTCATGTATTTATTTCAGTAGAATTTGATACAATCACATTCAGGGTACCACTGCCTTTTCTGTGCAAATTGCTGTTGAAAAGGCAAGCTGAACATGTGCATGCCCAGCACTAAACCTTGACACACTCACTTCATCTAGCCACCAATTTCCATGACGTGTAAGCAAGCTAACGCAGACTCCACACAATCCTAGAAAAGACACTCCTTCCAAATTTATACCTATGCTCTGTATACAAATTTACTGAGTAACCATGTGCTTTTACTAATAAAAATCTGTCCTTCTGAATTTTTGCTTCTTATATCAAGATATTAAGCTTTAAGTTGTCACGGAAAAGAACGCAGACTCCTATGGATAGGCTTCTGGCTTTACCCAGGATACTTATGTTTGCCAAACCAATCACTAAAGATGAAATTGAAAAAGTAATCCTAGAGCTTTCAGAATAAATAAACAGTTCAAATCTTGAGACTACTCTGATGAACAAAGTTTAAAAATAAACAAAATAGGTCTAGATTTCAATGGCAAAATCCAATTGATCCTCCTGAGATTGCCATAACCCTAGAGTAAAGGATGTGTAGAGGGACAGAATTTTTAAAGAACCTGTAACCAAGAAGTAGCAGCAGAAGCACAGGAGTAGCTTGGTGGAGACAGTGTGCTCTGTCATGCAGGACAGCTGCAATAGATTCTTGCACTTGGTCTCATGCACCAAGATGGGCACATAAATGCTTGCTTGACCAAATCAATTACTTTATCTACAATTAAAAGTAAAACCTACACTTGTGCCAAAAGTCTGTCACCCTTCATGTCTTAGTTGTATAACTGGAAGTCAAGTTCAGTAGACTGAAGTTGTAAATGCATTTACTAGGTGTGGAACTTTGGAACGAATAAGTCTATTCAAGACAATTTTCATTTATCTGCTGGGTAAAATCCATACCGTTTTAGTTTATTCACAATCAACGCAAAGCATCAATAGAATCAGCTGCATGCTACATCCATATTCCAATGGCAGAACATTTACTTACTCCTGGTTCTACTTGAGTTCTATCTGCAATGTCAATATGGACAACTTCAACACTCTTCCATGTGTTTGGATCTAAATTGTGCACCTGCAAAATGAGAAAAATTAATGATTTCCAGGTTGTCACCTTACACAGCGGTGCACCTTACACAGTCCGTATGCATGCCATAGATTTTTTTCTGGACTTAATAAATGCAGTGTTCTCAAAACCTAATCTTTCCTCCTCTGTCTTTCTAAAAGGGAATTATCTCCACAGTTAAATTCACTCACTAACCAATCTTAAACCAGCACGAAGCACTTCTTGTGCATTCAGGAAATCTCAATTTAAAATTAAGCTGTATTCTTCTGTCATATTAATTAGCACTTTAATTAGCACTAAGGAGATCAAGCTCTAATCAGAAACATCACCCATTCTGCAAACTGCATGAGCATTTCAATCTAGAAAGAAGCTGCACAAACTCCGAAGTGCAAATATGGCAGGTTTCAATAACCTGACTAAACCTAGTAGGTTCCCTAAATCATAGGGCTGCCATGAATATGGACCGGATGAAGTGTGTGAGGTACGAAGGTATATAAAGGTCTGAAGATTTAATCAGCTTCACACCTGTAGTTTGTTAGGCATACCTAAACTTGCAATTACAGCAAGCAGAGCCGTCCAAGAAATACTCTCCTCTGTAGCACATCCAGGGCTCCAGTTTATCCAAACACTGAAAATATACTGACAAGTTTTCCTTTGTGGATACTTCATAAGTATATTGGTCACTAAAGATAAAAAACATCTCCTGAAGAGACCTGTGAACCAAATCTGCTGTCTAGGGAGGAAAACGAGTACTGCCAGCCTCAAAAATGTACAGAAGCAGCTTCAATACATAACTCTACAGCAGTGTACACAGATAAACTCCAAAAGCCTTGTGAAACCTGTTTTCAAACAAACTTGTCAGCCTAAGCAGAACTAGCATGTCTAAGGTAAAAGAACATGAAATTAAAAAGAACTTACTGAAAACCTATTTAAATATTTGAGTGAGAATCAAGCATCTGCACTGACCTCAATGTAAATAAAAACCTTTTCTTATTCTCGCATCTCTTTAGATGAGACAGTTTGACCACCTTAGAAGGATTTGAATAATGCTTTTCTTGTTTTACATCAATCACTGGTAGGGCTTTGATTTTATGCAGTAATTACCCACCATTACCAGGTATAGAATACTTTATCTGGATGACTGTGTTGAAAACATTACTAATACTTGGTACCCAAATCCCAACTCACATTCTCTGATGTCCCCAAATCTGGTTTATGCCAGGTCTCAATTTTTATGAAGAAGTCATCTTTCATGTATTCATTCTGTAAGAATTAAAATCAAAAAGCGTGAGTCTGGTAACACCTCTCTGCTTAAACTTTAGATAAATGGTATTTACATATAAGTCCTACTAAGCCTTAACTAGCAACAAATTCTTTTTAAATTATACAAGAATAGAGATCCATTACCTACACACAGAAATAGGCACAAGGAGATAACTAGTATCTTAAACTTAAGTATCAGCTACAGCAGTAAGTACGACATTAAAATGAGTCATGTTTGAAAAATCAAACTCTAACTCTCTGCACACAAATACAAATAATACTGTCATTTACCTTTTTCGTTTTTTTTTTAACTTTCTCTTTTTTGGGGGGTCAGAACGGACCTTAAAGCACACGGTGCTGGCTCACGGGCAGTTTTCCCTCCACCAACCCCCCCCAGTCCCTCTCCTTGGGGCTGCTCTCCAGCCACTCCTCGCACAGCCTGGCTTTGTGCTGGGGATTGCCCCGACCCACGGGCAGGACCTTGCACTTGGCCTTGTTGAACTCCAGGAGGTTTGCCCAGGCCCTCCTCTCCAGCCTGCTCAGGTCCCTCTGGATGCCATCCCTGCCCTCCTGTGTGTCACCCACCACACAGCTCGGTGTCATCAGTGAACTTGCTGAGGTTGCCCTCGATCCCACTGTTCATGTCCCCCAACAAAGATGTTAAACAGCCCCGGTCCCAACACTGACCCCTGGGGAACACCACTCATCACTGCTCTCCGCTCGGACATCGAGCTGTTGACAGCAAAGTGTGATCATCCAGCCAGTGCCTCATCTACCGAATGGTCCATCCCTCAGGTCCATGTCTCTCCAATTTAGAGACAAGGATGTTGTGTGGGACAGTGTCAAATGCTTTGCTCAAGTCCAGGTCAATATCATTCTTCAACCCTGAAATTCTTTACCTCTATGTTCAAGTACTTTTCAAATTATTAATACTGCAGTTAAGACAAAACAACTAAAATACATGGAAAATTTTTAAAAATTAGACTGAGAGGCAGGTGTAATAGCTAATAAACACTAGTTGTTACTGTATAGCACAGTTATGATCATAAAGGTCGAGCTGCCACTAAATTGTATGTCCAAAGAATAGCACAGAACACTTCTCATTTCAGAAGAAAGCATACATCAGTGTGCACATGTAACATGATGAGTTAAGCTAAACAGTTCACAAACTCATTTGATACTCCTTATGTTCCATTCACCTAGTGAGAATCTAAATTGAGCTTTCAAGTGAGCAGATAAAGCAATTTAACGTCAAGCTTACAAGCTTCCTTAAACAGGTCATGAATATATACAATCAGGGAAGTAAAGTCTTGATGTCTTGACCTTTCATCTTAAACAAAAAAAAAAAAAACAAAAAACCCAAACTGCCAGCTATGAGTATTCATTTGGATTCTCGATTAACCCGTTTTAACTGAGGCAGGATTTTACTTTGCGGAAATGGGATTTCAGACAGTTAGGGACTGATCTTATTTCGTTACTGCTCCTGCATCCAAGAGTGTAGAAACCTCTGATTTAGCTTTTCCCCTCTCTCCCTCCCCCATACCCCCCACCTTTTTTAGCATTATGTCTTACCAGGACAGACATTATGCAGCTGTAATAGTAAAGGCATAAAAGAAGATGTAAAAAATGAAAGCATTTCTCTGACAAATTACAGTTCTTTCTAATTATAGACATGTGCAGACAAATAAAGTAACAAGGAGCTCTATGCCAGGAACCCTGACAAGGCATATATAAAAGGTTGGAGCTAGCTTGCTAGAGCCAGTCAACTGTAGCAGTAGTAACAGATAACATATATTTTGAAAAAACCAACATAGGACTGATAGTAATTCAAATACTTACTGTCACAACTGGTCATTGGAAACACAGGCAATGAAAATGAAAAGGAAACACAAAGTGTTATTAGGTACAATTGTGTCTGAAAAGTCTCACATATAATGTTTGCTTCACAGTGTAAGAAACATTCAAGATTAATCTAACAGCGTTTGTGCGCATCAAGTCAGCAGAGTTCAGCAGACTAACTTGCTAGCCTTAACCTGAGAAGTTCATTATGTTTCAAACTATTCAACAGAAACAAAAGAAAAAGAGAATACTCTTAGAACTTATGCAACTAAAAGTATTAAAATAAAGCAGTCATCCTAACAGACTATGAAGAATTAAATTATTTTCAAACAGGTTCTGTTCTAGACCTTAAGAGAATCACCTCTTCCGTCTCATCCCAGGGACACTGGATACTAAGACTCCATAGGAAACAGAGAACTCATCCATGAAGGTTGCTCTTCAGAAGCAGCTCTTCTTTTCAGAAGAGGCGGCCTCACAAAGGCAACGTTACAATTTGAAACCTATTTCCCACTTGATGGCACCCTCTCTTCTCCTAAACCACTGAAGATTATTCCTCAACTGAGCACTGACAGCAAAACAAATGGGAGACCTACTTGTTCTACAGTAGGGATACGCGTTCCAAGCCTTCTCATGGAAAACCAGGGAGCCTTCTGGAGCAAACATCCTTACAAAACCAGGAACTTTACTGTGAAAAACAAACATTGACAACATTTTAAGAATTTTTGCCAGCTGAAATTCCTCACTGATTTATTCTACTCTAATAAGAAAGGCACATTCTACCTAAGCACTTGAAAGGTTATGATGTACAAGCTATCCAGAGTTAAATACACAGGAGCCCCAATGGTGTTACTGATCACAAAATAATTAAGAAAAAAAAAAGGTATGTAATAATAATATAATTGAGAGCAAGCTAGATCGAAAATAATTTTGGAAGCACTATGATCATGACAAAAGCTACGTTTTCTTTTCTCTTTAAGAACAGCAGACACCTGTTGAGGGAGAACGCTGCCCAAGAGATTTCACCTCCAAGCTCTCTAGCAAAACGGCAGGTTCATCAGTGAGCAAGCCCGTGACTTGGTGGGCTGCAGCCCCGACAAAAGGCCATTCAGCTATTTCAGCTGCGCCTGAAGAGGACAACTGCAGCTCACCATAAGCAGCAGAATTACCATCTCCAGTAGCAACTGCCCTCTCTAGTCCAACAGTGCCCATGACAGTTGCCAAAAATTGGATGCTTGGGAAAACAGTAACAAAATCTGATACAAGATAAATTTCGTATTACCTAAGAGAATACATGAGGCTGGTGCCCTTAAGTAGGTGAGCTTAAACAAATTACATGTATGCATGCATGTAAATGATAGAAAGTTCAATCTGCATATGCGTTCCATTCTCAGTTTTTCTCCAAGGATGGCGAATAAGTTCCTGTGCTTTTTTCTTTTAAATTCAAGGAATAAAAGCCAACTGGCGATTCCTTTTTTACATTGCAGAAACCTTATGTCCCATTCATCTGGGACTTCTCTCTTTCCAGAATAAGCAAATATAATCCTTTCAGCTTTTCCACACGAGTCATGCTGCCCACACTTCTTTCTACCCTCTAGTTTCTCTCTAGTTTGTGCACATCTGAAAGTCCAATACCCAAAACCAACCAAAAGGAATTAGGACCCACACCTTGTGTGCAACAATCCTACATAACACAGGCCTGGAGAAAGTTTGCCTTCATGTTTACCTTCACATAGCTGAGACTCTCAACATTCAGATGCTTTTGAACAGTCCTGCTGTACAGCATTTATTTCCCACAGTGTGTCTGTGCCTCCCTCACAGGTAGCCAACTGTAAATGTATTCAGTTCTTCAATTTTTTAGATCTTTTTTCCCAAATTATAAACTCTTGGAATACTAATCCTCACAGCTTGACAGCATATTACAAATCCTAACAATATGAGTGCCTTTATGGTACTGCAGCCCTCTGAACTAACATTGACTGTTAATCCCCAGAGGTTCAGACCCCATTTGGGCCTGTTTTCCAAACAAGCCAGGTATGGCCCACTCTGAAACACATGTAACTTCTGAAAATATTCACCTTACTCATTCCTTCTCAGAAAAACATTACCCTACCCCACCACAAGAACTTCTGTGATGCCTTAGAGTGTTTTTAAAGAACATTCAGGCAACAAGAACTCCTTCTTGAATCACATAAAAACATTCTTCCTTTATAATGCAACAACCATTCTCCTCTTCTCTATTCTTCTGTATCAACATTCCTGTCCTTTGGGATATAGTAGAAAGCATTTGTGACACCAACCCATCATTCTGGCTATATACTAAGAATTCAAATTATTCCTAGAGATGCAATTGCCTGTTTACAGATGGGACATTTTGCATTGGTTCTCCATTACTCTATCCCACAGATTTAAACTCCACCGTATTTCACATGTTTTCCTACTCACCAGAGCATTCATGCACAATTCAGCAAATTACAGTGTGGTAGAAAAACACAAGTAGCCCAGAACAGTAAACAGCAGAAGGCTGCCCTCACTTTTAAACATTTCTCACTCAACACCAAGTGACCATAATACGTATCAACGTTTTTCTCACCTCTTTAAATGATAAATTTTGTGAGTATATTGCCCCTTCTCGCCGTCCTTTTCATAAGGCTCATTTTTTAAGACTTGAATTCCTTCACCACCTCCTGTTTCATTTTTGCTAGCTTCTGCCACAGAATAAAGTTGCCCAACTTGATACTGAAAAAATTAATAGAAGTAAAATTTCAAAATTAAAGTTAGCCAAAACTTTAGCTGTTTCCAGTGAAAATTTGGTAGTACAAGCAAAATTATCAGGAAAATAAAATACACCATATAAATATATTTAGTAAAGTATGACAATGTGCTGGCAAAATTTATCTGTAGTTCACAAGCATCAGGTCTATAAAAAGCTTCTTAAGTATTAATGCAACACTTTGCTACAGCCTATGAAATATATTACTCTTCATTTTTCTCATCCAAAAACCAAAGTATATATTTTATTCTTAATTATTTAAAAGAAATATAATTTTTAGTTTACGGATAATGAAATTACTGATTTCCAGCTCTGAGCCTCCCCAATTCATACTTTTAGCCAACTAGACACTGCCCTCGTAGGACCCATAAAATGCAAACTGTAGAAGAAAGCAAGCGTTAACATTTTCCCTCAGAAGTATGTTCAGACATCCTTTCGTGGCTTTCATTTAAATGTATCTCAGTGCCATTTAAATCACTGGCTTCAGACCTTGGAAGACGATTCCCACCTCTGCCTTTAGGAAAAGACTTGGAGTCACACAATGCCTTGATCAGCAGGAAAATTCTGCTGCAGTGCAGAATTGCACAATTTTCTTTTCTTGCTAGTAAGCTGTGGAGTGGCTCAGAAACAACTAAAGGTTCTTTGTCTGCAGGCATCTGCCTCCTTTGAAATCCACTGACCTGCAAGAGGTTAACTCTGCTTGACTGGTAGCTTACACACTTACCTGTGGCAGACTGGTGGGTGCACAGCACAGGAAACATTTGGATCCAGGGTAGTCAGATTTAAGTAAGACACTAACGTCTTCCCACCCATCACCCCAAAACAAAAGCAGGTTGGATGAGAACATACCTCTTGCACTGAGCAAGGTAAAACCACTCGGCTGAAAGAAGAAAAGAGCAAATTCAACAAAATTAATAATTAGGCTTCATCTGCACATAACAGATATAAAGACATTCAAGAAGTGGGTGCCGAAATGAGTTAATTCAAGTTTTCTTTTTAGAAATGCTTTGTGACAGTAAGGCTGCATGGATATAATGCAACAAACCCAAGTAAAATTCAATGACAGATACACTATAAAAGGGAAAAAGAAGGGAGTTAAGAATGTTAGAAGCTGCAGAGAAGAGCCAGGAAATCTAGGATCTACTTCCAGCTCTGCCATAACTTTGTATTGTGCTGAATTTATTTAAACTTCGAGGCGTAAGCTTTTTTCATACGTTACACAGTTAGCAGTTCCATCTGTACAATTTAAAAGGACAACTACACAGGCCCTCAAAGCCTACAAATGAATTTTGGCAATTAAAGCAGTTATGAATCATTTAAAAAGCACCCACAGCTCATATCCTGTTTAGGTGGAAGAAGCAAGTGCATTTTAGGCAAATAGTTTGGTTCTAATACAATACACTGTACAGTGAACAGCAATGTCAGGGGATGCAGAAGTTGATTTTTCACAGCAACAGTACACCGCACATGGTATTTTTCACTTTCACCTCATATAATAAAATGGAAAAAGACAATGCAAATCATTACTGTTGCAAAACAACATCACAGAACAACTCTATTGTTCCTAGGGCTTTTAAGTGATGTTGCCTCCTTTACTGACAACCTTATTGCCATTAAGATTCAACTCAACACAATCATCCTGAAAGCATGAATATAAATAAAGTCTGTCCGCTGCTCTAGAGAAGAAGAAAGTTATAGTTAGTTGATTCAACTCTTACTACCCCCTGCTGCGTCCACACTTTGTGAACAGTGAGTTTGATATGTTTTTATTTAGGTACTACTACAAAAATTACTTCAGCAGCTTCAGTGCCCTGCATGGCACAAAACACAGCAACCTCGATAAGACAGAAACGATCATCTCTGCGGATCAAACTCAGTCTTGCAAATTCCACACAGCTTCTTCTTTATCCTTTATTGGACAAAGACTTCTATTTTAGTCCATGTGCCTCACTAGAATAGCTTTATTTAAACTGTGAAACCTTAAGAGAGAAACTAAGAAAAACATAATTAGCTTCAAATGTTGGCAACTGTCTGGCAAAAAGCAGAGTTTTCATCCAAACACAGAACGGCCAAATGGCAGTCAAAATAAAATTCCCATAAGGACCCCTATTATATCTCATTTTACCTGATAAAAAAGTCTGTAAACTGTTTTTAAAGCTGTCTAGCAAGGTCAACAGAGATAGAAGAAACCTGTCCTGGCACGAGCAGATGCTGACTCAGTACCTAGAGAGGACACATTTGTGGCTTACAAGGCAGTATAGGAGATATTGGGGCAACTTCTGCTTTAGACTTTAATAGGACAAGATGTAAAACAGGAGTATACTCAGGAAAACACAGCAAACGCACAAGTATAAGGAAAGGTGAGGAATTGAAGGATTGTAAGGAACAGGGCTTTCTGAACTTAACAATGACGACAGACAAACAATGCAGTAATTCAAAGGAGCTGAACGGCAAAGAAATCTGACAAGAACTTGTAAGTACACAGCCCACCATTATCCTGTAGGAAATGCAAGACAGAAAGGCAGCTTCTCCAACGAGGACTGGTACAAGCTCTGGCTAAAAGGCAGGAAGAGCAGGACGCTCGGCTCTGCATGCCGCCCCGCCCGACAGAGTGCTGGTACCTCAGTCCTGTCCGCTTGCACCTACTCACTGAAGTTCAGGTAAATCTTTGAACTATCCTTGGAAGCCTGTTTGGAACTTCACAAAAGACACTTGCTACTATCTATTATTTTGAACCTACGCATCACCTTTCCTACTACAGCAGAGGCTACGTATTACCAGACTTTGAGGTAACTTAAAGCCAAAGGGGTGGGCGGGAGGAACAGAGCAGCCGGCGGTCTGCTGGCAGACCTTACGGGAGAGATCTACCCAACGACAGGAGGTCCCAGCGCCCGCAGAAGAGGGGGCCACAGCGTGAGGAAGGGCACCGGCAGCGCCACGGGGCTGTCGCCACGGCCGCTCGAGCTCCTCCCTTAGCAGGACGGGGTCGTGACCAAAAAGCACCCGAGATGCAGCGCCGTCCGCTCGCGGGGGAACACCGGGCCCAGGGGGAGCGGGTCTGGGGGAACTCTGTGCGTAAGGGCCGCGCCGCGCGCGGGCAGGGGGTGCGCGGGGTGTGTGTGTGTGAGGTGTCACCCCGGCTGCGGACGCGCGGGGCGGGGGCAGAGACCCGCGGCGGGGGCGGCCGGCGGCAGCGGCCCGGCCTGGCCCGGACACGGCGGCCCCGCCGCAAAACAGAAGCGGCCGCGGCGGCGCGCCGGGAGGCGCGGGAGGGCCCTGCCCGGGCGCGGCGGGGAAGGGAGCGGCAGCCCGGCCCCGCCCGCCGCCCCCCAGACCCCCCCGCGGCCGCCGCCGCCCCCCACTCACAATTCCTTGATCAGCACCATCTTCCCCTCGCAGCCCCGCACTGCGCACGCGCGGCCGGCACCGCCTGCCCGTCCTGCCCCGCGCGCTTCCGGGGCGGGCCCCGCCCCCAGCGAGCCGGCGCGCCCAATCCCGGCGCGCCGTTGCGGCCCCGCGCGCGCCGGCCCGCGGCGCCTGCGCCGGCCGGTCACCAATCCGAGGGCGCGCAGGTCCCGCGAGCGTCCCCGCCTCACCCGCCGGCAGCCAATCGGGGCGCGCCGCCGGCCCGGCTCCCTTCCCGGCGCCGTGATGTCATCTCTCGGCGGGGCGGGGCCGGTGGGCGCGCGCTGCCCCGGGGTCACGCGCTGGGGACGGGGGAGCGAAGGCCCCGGGTCGGCGGCGCTTAACGGACCAGGCCCGGCCCCTCCCGCGGTGCGAACGGGAGCCTGGAAGGGTCATTCCCGTCATCCGCCCGCCAGCGGAGCCGCGGCGGAACAGAGGGGGCCGAGCCGCCCGGCCCCTCCCGCCGGTTTGGTTCAGTTTTTTATTTTGTGGGGGTGGGGTGCCAGAGCTGAAATTTCCTTACGCAGGGTGTTTTGGGTAAAATCCTTCTGCGGATTGCCGTTACCTTTGGACTGCCCGTGTTTTGCCACGCGAATGAAAACACTAAACTAGTAGCAATTGGTAGCGCCTCCGCAAAGGGACAGGCTCCCGCCGTTCTTCAAAGGGTTCGACTCGGTGAGCCACAACCAGTGCTGCCCTCTTGTGAGAGAATCTCTTTTATCCTTAATGACATTCAGAAATAACAACCACGCCGGAAATTAATCACCAAACTGACACAAAACGAAAAACAAGACTGCCGTTACTGTGCTCAGACCCACCTGCACCACCGTTAAAAACAAAAAAATGAAGAGCGCCCGCAATTCTCAGACCTCAGAGGCCTTGAAAGGCAGCCGAACTCAGCCCCAAGAGTAGAACACCCAGTGAAGTCCCTGAGCCTATAAGGAACCTGAAACACCAATCCTTGAGGAGACAAATTGCCTTCGTGCCTCGGGGGGTGCTGGTGCCAAGCCCCCCAGCGCCGGGAACTACCCAATTTATGACAGCATGTGGCAGATGAATTTTCCTGAGGTACCTGGTTGGGCGGCGAAGGGGTGGGACACACCTTCACTACAGGGTGAAAGAGCAGCGAAACTCCCAGCTCCCTTTTCATCCAACACATTTCTGTTAATACACCAGCCCAACGGCAAAATGAAATCGTGGGGTGGGGGTGGGAAGAGGGGGCAGCAAGCTAACTAAACCTTTAGGCATTTAACCCAGAACAGGAAACATGCAGAGCTGCTGTGAGTTCAAATACTGATTTCTCTAGTAGGAACAAATCTTTACGTAGCAGCCTCTCAGGTACTACGGAGACATGCAGGATTGAATTCCCAAGCGAAAAGAGGAAAATGAACAGGGCAGAGGACAACACAGGTGCCAGTGAGTGAGGAAGATAAACCAGCTGCAAGTTGTTTCATAAATATACATGAATGGTGAAGCTGAGAGACCTGGAATGAGGAGCAAATAATAAAAGCTGGTTGTAACTTGGCTGTTCAGAGCTGGAGCACAGCAAAATTAAGAGAATCCAGGACTACGTCTTGCAGAAAGACCTCATCCCTGGAATGAGGACCCAGCCCTGCTTACCCTCACAGCCACGGCTAAACCACTGGCATAAACCCGGCTCTTCAACACAGGCCGTAGGGAGGACAGTACCGGTCAAGTTTCCCCAAGTGGCTTCTGTATGTTGTGTCAGTTTTATTGTTTCCATAGCGATTAAAGTTTATCCCATGGCCAAATGATGCCCTAAGAACAAAACAGCTGGGTAATGAGATTTCCATTTTGGGGTGCTCAAGAATCATAATTCAGGTAAAACTACAGGATTTACTTAATATATTCTAAATATATTTATTTGCTTTCTAGTTTGTGAGCATTAGCTTTCATATTTTTTCAGATTTTTCTTCATAGCTATGCAGACAAGCCGCTTTTGCTTTACTCTGTTTGACATGCTCACACAAATGAAAGACTAGGTAAACTGGAAATAAAAGCAAATCCAACAACATTTCAAGATCTGACAAAAGGAAGGGTGAAGCTTTGCAGTTTGGCACTGCGGAAGGGAAATGATTCCTCCTCAGATGGAAATACGTCTGGCTGCGGAACAGTTCACAGCATTTACACTTGCAGAGATTTTCACTGTAAATAGTGCTGCCCTACTGCTGACAAAAGAAAGGTGTCCTTTTCAGTGGACATTTGTGTCAGCTCTCAACCCGCAGGAAGCTTAACTGCACAATTTTAATTTACGAGTAGCTACCACATTTTAATTCTTCTGTGGGGTAATTGTTGCTGTCCAAAACTGCCCAAGGCAGATTTTTGCACCTTGCTGAACTGCGGTCTCCTGTTTGAGCATCAGTCTCAGCACAACACCCGTGTTCCCGTGCTTCTGAATTGCATCCTCTTCCCCAGAAGTGACTACTGACCCTAACCTCTGGCCCACCCTTGCTACTCTTTCCCTTGAGAAGCCATCTTCCCCAAGTGCCCTTTCCCGGTAGCTAGAACTAACAATGCATTTACACATCAACTCCACTAGAGTAAAGGAGAGCAGAAATTTAGATAGGAAAACTAAATGTTGCCTAACGACCCTCCTACAGATAAATGGCTTTAAAGAAAATCCTCAATAGGCTCTGCCTATGAAAACATATTTTCATTCAAGCCTCTTGCAATGTGAAAGATGGATGCTATGGAAACTGCTGCTCAGACTTATGCCTGCACTGGCTTAGTCTACGAGGCAAAGAAATTACAAAAGGCTGTGCCAGGGCACAGTGGTGGGGCTTTAAGTGTCTGCTTCCCGAAGTTCTCAAGCATTCAGTATTTTCCTTTATTTGGTTTTTCAAAATCCTGGCTGAGTGCAGTCCCCTGCTGCTGCTCCTTCCCCATATGGACAACATTTGTCTTTTGTTTACTCAGCTAGCAGCTGCAATGTGTGCTCTCCCCAAAACCCTTATTCTCTTTGTTTATATCTAGATTATACCACACACGATAGTATCATCTGAGTAGCTGCATCCTGCTGATTCCAGACCCTGCGTACAGACAAACCAATTCAGACCAGCCCATACAGTTTCACCACAGTCTCTGCTGGTGGAGGGGATGCCTCCCCAGCAAGTTGTTCTTCAAGGGAGTCCTCCAGCCTCGGCTTGCCCTGTGTTGGGGGTAGTGGCACACCAGTGGCTCCTGGCTTTTCTCAGAGGTTGAGCCTGCTAAGACGTCCTGCTGCCCGAACACAGGTTTGCATGCCCATGAAGTGGGATGGTGGCATTAAAACACGAGAGCACCGTCTCAGAACTCTGCCAAGGGACCTGCTGGCAGCACACGGGGCCGCGCTCCGTCACGCCACGAGCGGGGTCCCTGGGCAGGTTGCTGCTATCCCCAGCTTCGTGTCTGCGCAGAGTGCTTAGGAGACTGCTCCGGGTCAGTGCGTGACTTTTAAGGGACCTTGGGAACACGCCCGCTTCTGAAGTCCCTTTGGCCCTCTCGTGCCTCAGCACTGTGCTGCTGTGCAGGCTTTGCTCTTGCTCTGGCACCTTCCCACCGGCCGCCGCAGGACGCTTAGCTGCACCCAGCCGGCGGGGTGAGAGGGCAGAAGCTGCCGCGCTGTGCTGCCAATGCCAGAGACATCACTGGTTCTCTGAAACAAAATTACTCCCTTCCTTCGAGTTCCCAGTCCCCTGCTGCTCCTTCTGTGACAGGAGAGGGATCTGTAACTGTGGCAAACATTTCCATATAATGAACTGAAAACGGGAAGGTGTTTTTAAATATTTAAACACTTTTATGCTAAAAGACCGAAGTGGTGTGCTTGCTCTGACTTTTCCAAGATAACTGGAGTTCTCCCATCTGATCTGCCAGCTCCAGTGCAGAGTGGGTGCCCACATGCCTAACCCTAAGAGCTGGCCTTTCTCCCCTTGCACCTCGGAGTATCTTTTAGGTATAGCTGCATGTTTTGGCCACTTGTGGGAGTAGCAATGCATGTGCTCCTCCACCAGCTCGCTCTCAGCCACAAAGCACTCGAAGTCTGAGGACTATCCAAGAGCAGAAAAGATGTTTGCTATGGACACTTCTCGGAGATTGCTGCCAAGACACTGGAAAACTAATGTTTCTCTCCAAGGGCTTCTCACAGAGGAGGACGTGGGAGAGACTTGCTAGGGAGAATGCCGTCCCCTCTGTGCTTCTGGTTTGTACATGTGGCAACTGTTCCAGCTCCCCGTGGAACAGCTTTCTTGGAGTCCACTGAAATACCAGCCACAGTCATTTACCAATAAAACCACATGCAAATGATGTCATCATGTAATAGAAGAAGGCTGGTACTCTGACAGGGATAAAAAATGAAGTTCTCTTTGGGGAGTACATAAAAAAATAATGAGAAAGCGAGGCCATCTGGGGAACGTAGTATGACAGAACTAGACCTGGAGGGTTTGCAAGAAGTTCACGACCATTCTCAGAAGCAGAAGGGCTGCCTCCAGCTGGGAGCTGAGATCAGCGGGGCTGCAGGAAAGGGCACATGCAAGTACATGCTACTGGTAGTGTATGTCAGTGCACGGTATGGATGTGCGTATCGACACTCACAAAATGCTCCAGCCTGTGCCTGATATATATTTGCATATTAAGAATCCGATACAAAAATGTTCAAGGTCAGGCTTTAAGACAACTCCTCTCTTGTTTTTGCAGTGCTGAACTGACTTCTTCCCACACTTGCTGTTCTAGAAGCATGTCTCTGAAAGGAACCAGATTTTCCTGCATCTCTGCGATACAGTGGCAGTACCTTAGTGGCAATGACAGGAGAAGCTAAGGCACCCACACCAGTTGCCTACTGATTTACACGGGATGTGTCACGAGGCTGTAGGGAATCATAAGGGCATGACTAAGCTGAGGCAGCTTAGGGGCTGCACCATCCATGCCTTCAAATACAGAGAATTGGCTACTTCAGACACATGCCAGGAAAGGTCTCTTACAAAAGAAAGAACGTCAGGGAGATAACATTGATTTATGTGGTTCAGATCCCCTAATTCTTAGCAGATCAAAGATTGGGAGGCTAGAGGCTGTAGGCCAGTAAGAGCCTGCTGTGTCACGACCCAGGATACAGTCTGCGTGTTCTGTCAACATGGCCAGAGGCTGCATTTACACGACTGAGAGACTGGTGTCAATGGAAACTTCCGAGACCATAAAAATAGTCAAGTTCTGTTTAGTTTCATCTGGTCACCAGCAATTGCCCTAAGCACAAGGGCACCTTTCACATGGGGGCAGAAGGAAGATTTAAGTCAGCAAGTTCCAACTGGCATTGGTATGGGGAAAATACATCATACCTTCAGCACTTGGTTCTTCCACAGTGGAGGGGTGGGACTGGGCGATCCTTGAAGCTCCTTCCAACCCTACATGTCCTTTCGCTGCTGACTACAAGAAGACAGACAGCGAGCAAACACTGACGCTCCCACCACCTGCTAGGAAAAGGAAAAGCAATTTCCAATCATCATTTGTAATAGGAACACTACATTCTGCCACAAAAAGAGGAGGAAGTTCTCAGTGACCCTTCACTTTCACAGGGGAAGCTGAGGACAGCTGCCGTCAGTCAGACTTCGCCACAGAATGCACATTTATGCGTGACTTCTTTGCTTCTTGGGAGCAGGCTGGAGGAACAGACTAGCAGCCAGCTGGGTGTCAGGACAGACAGCAGTGTGCTAACAAATTCCCTCCCAACATCATCCTAGACCAAGAGACTAAAGTACTGAGAGAACTCATGCTTTAATAGACACTGAAATCACAAAGAAAGAAGGCCAAATGCCTTAGCAATTTCAATAAAAATATGAAAATCTTTTTACATGGTAAATTTCATAATATAAAAAGTTTAATGCTGTCTGGAAACAGAGTTTTAATTTACAAAGAAAGTCCATATAGGCCAAACGTGGCTAACACTGCATACAAGGAGAGCAAGTGCTAAAGGGCTGCTGCTTGGAAGAGTCTTTGCTGACAGTCCTCTCTGAGTTACCATCTTCAAACGCTCTTTTGAAGGAGTTCTGCAACTGAGGGGCCAAGTTTTCCACACACATTGCAGCCTTTCTGGACAGCATGGCAATGCAATGAACACGAAACTGCTCAAACCTATTATTACCGTCTAGCCTGAAACTACCAGTGTTTCTTAACAGATTCACAGATATTTCTGTGCACCTGGATCTATTCTGCAACTTGAAAGAGATGTTCGCAAAACGAGTTTGACCTAATGAAAGGAAGTATGGCCTAGTGTGATATATGTGGGTATAGCACCCCTTCAATGCTTTTTCCTTGTTTAAGTAAGGTATGGTTAAAAAGAAGGAAAATCAGTACCAGGCCAGAGTACAGGCTAACCAGTAAAATAAAATTAAACTGCATTTTGATCGGAGAGATTGTTTACTGTTCCCATTTAGTTGGAGCTAGAGACAGTGAATAAAAACCCCTGTAATTTCACACAGTAAAATACACTGGGCGAAACCAAACTAAAATACATTCTACGGCCTTGGGCAATGGTTGCATGTGGCAGGTTTAATGTGAAAGTGGATAATACCTAATTCTTATTGCTCACTGTATTAAGCAGTGTTGTCACTTGTACCATGCACAAATACAACAACGACAAATGCATTTAAACTCCACAGAAGGATTTCTAATATCAAACGGAGAACATGTTATTTTCATTTCCTGAATTTCTTCACATACTGGGCAAACCTGATAAAACTCTTTTTTCCTCACAAAGGGGTTGTTTCTCATTCAGGGGGTGGAGGAGTGAGGCACAAGGTGTGTGAAGTGTCTCCCAGCCATGAGTAAGCATGCACCTTCATGGCTCTCATTAAGCCAATACAAGTGCCCTGTGTCAAGCCCTTGGAAACACATTTCCCAAAGGACTTGTTCTAGTGACACCCACCTCCCACGTTTATACACCACCGATTTCCCAAATACTGAACTTCCTCTACATCTGAACCCTTCCCTGTTTCTAATGCTCCCCCCCCCCCGCCTCCTTCAAAAGCGAAACAACGGAACCACCACCCTCCCACCCCAATTTAGCTCTTTCTGAAAACTTTAAGCCAGTATGAAACCTACTGGCAGCATGAAAATGGGTTGTACCAAAATGGCAATATATAATTTCTACAGATTAAAAGATCCTTTAGTTACGGAAGTAAACTACAAGTAAAGAGGCTTATTTCTGGCATGTTATGCAGCACTACAGGGAGTATTTGCTGTTGCTATAAACAAAAAGCTGCCCACTTCCATCCTGGATGTTCCTGGGATGTCGTTTTAGAACAGTTATGCTGGTTAGAAGCAGAGTAGGTCACATGAAGTCTCTCAGCAGTCTTGTGACCACAGCAAGTTGCATGTTCAGCGGTATCGCCATCTACATGATGGGTAGACACTGTACTGCCTCATTTTGGCCCATTATTCTAATTTTTCCTGCCAAATGACAAGAAAATGATATCTAGCACCAAACCATCACAGAAAGATGTAATGTACAGACGAATAACTTGCATCATATGAGTTGAACAGATTTACTCAACTGTTTTGCTACATTGCATAATATGAGTAGATGATTAACTACTCTTTTTGACTTTCTGCACCAAAACTTTTGTGATCATCCGTCGCTTGTGAGCTGACTGTAACAACACAGCCCTATGTTCTTTGCCTTTAGTGCTTGCGTTAATTTCTTGCAATGGCAAAGAGGAAGACATTCTCCCAAAACCAGTGGATTCTAGAATATACTGAAAGCAAGCATCTGATATATGCACCATGAGTAAGCTGAGCCTAAGTAATTTCATCTTCTGGTATCAGAATTCAATCCTCTGTCCTGCTATCATGCTTTTCCTCCAAGATCCCTAAGAAAATCACAAATCATCAGATCCATATTTTCAAGAAGAGCATCCAGACATGATAAGTGCAACAATTACCTGCATCAGCAATGTGCCCCTAATACATTTCCAGAGCTGACTGCACTCACCGTTCAGGTAGCCAGTTGCAAGACTGGAAGCTGACTTAAGATCCAGCTAAAACTCAGGGCCTAATTAATTAAGCCTCACAACACCTCTGTGAGGTAGGTAGGTAAGTATTACTATCCCCATTTAGATAGAAAGGGAAGACGAGGCACGGAGAGGTGAAGTGATTAGCCTTCAGTCACTCAGCAAATTTTGGGAGTGCAGAACAGAAACCAAAAGCCTTGGTGATCCAGTGCTCCGACTTCATAGCACATGGCCTGTGACATATTTTGCTTGGATCTAAGCGTACAGTGTGGCCGAGTTAACACTACCACAAGCCCACAGTTTTCAGTGCATGTAAATTATCATTTTGATTCGGATTACATCACTGCCTTCAACAGCCGCCTAAAAGAAATAATCTCCAACTTGATCTGTAACACCTAAGCACCACCTAACCTAGGAAAGCTTACATTACACATCACCCCTGGGGTGCTCTTGGTTCTCTTTTCTCCACCGATCAGGTTCTGCACGTGTTGCCTCACGTACACGCTCTGACTGCACTGACATCTGCTTAGGCTGGTGTACTTGCTCCAAAAGAAACTTGCTTCCACAGCAGGGGAAAGGTTTGTAGACCTGCCCGTGATGAGCTGGATGGAATGATTTAGCCGGATCAGTGAAGGATTTACTTGGTCAGGTGACTTCTAAATCACACACACTGATGTCACATTCCTGCCTCCTGTGGAACTGTAAAATAATGTTCCAAGCTTCAGTGCCTGTAACCCTTCTCTGTGCACACAGAAGACATCTGTGTTGCCCAAATACTTGCCAACATGAAAATTTCACCTTCGGAACGCTGTGTGCCAGAAAGATCAGAGCGTTCAATAAAACCAGAACTTGTCTCTCTGACACACACTCACTACCTCATGCTGAGGCTCACTTTGCTTGTTTTGCCCCAAACTTTCTTTCTGAGCAGACCAACCAGGAAAGTATCACCTGAAAGGTTTCCCTCCAGAAAAGTTACCCAAGATGCAGGTTTTCGAATGCGGCACCTCTATCCTCTTGTCTTTGTTTCACCAGCCTCTAAATGATGCAAAATAACTGCCAGTATCATGCTGCTATGGAGTGTTATTGCCAGCAATTTCTTGTGTTTGGCTAACTTGGCAGAGATCTCTGGAGCTATCTTACCTTGTCCTCTCTATCAGCCTTTGAAAGCAATCATATAAATGGCTTGTACTTCTCCAGGCAGAAACCTGTGCATACTTTCCTTGTGATATACACTCATTTCCCTCTCCAATCCCTGATATGTATAATTTCTGTGTAAAAAGCCAGCTGTAAAACCTCCTGTTAGGTTAAGAAATACAAGTAGGTGGCTTAAAAGCTAGTATTTTATGAACAACTAGATTCGTTGGACCTGTTGCTGCAAATACTGAGCACTACATAGAACCTCTTATCACGTGAGTCTGGCCAAGGTCCTGATAAGGGAAACTAAAACCCATCTGTGTAAGGCCCATGTTCCTACGCAGTGACAGACGGGGCCGATCTGTCACCTTCCTGTGCATTGCCAGCTGTGGGTATGACCACAGCTTCTTAGATAATGGTTCTGTATTGATAAAGGCAAGTGGGCAGAAGCAAATACTTTAACAAGATAGTAAGTCATCAGCGGGTACTCAAGACGTTTCAACATTTGGAGGAAGGGAAAAATCTTCCTGGTGACAAAAATTTGTAACCGTTCCCAGATGGCAGCCTCAAGGGGCGTGCAGTTCCTGGAGTGCTACTGGAAGGAGGAGAATGAGTTGATGTCACTGCATTTGTAGCTTCAGGGCGCCTGTGTCCGTTTGGAGGGTTCTTTTGTGGAGAAGCAAGGTGTCGTTCGATAGACAGATCCTTTAGTTCCAGCTTATCTGCACTTTCTTCTTTGCTGTGCCGGGGAGACAAATTGAGCAAGCTGAGGACATCTTTCTTAGAAGTCATTGTTCCAGGAGCTCCTCGGAGAATCTTTATTGGGCCAGTGGAATGATGGGGAGTGCTCTGCCAGAACATCTTTAAGTTGTGAATTGCCTGCACTTTTTCATCAATGGCAGCCATTTTTAATTTGTCTATGTCTGGGGCATCAGCTGGACTTGAGCGAGCAGAACCAGCTGAGGAATAAGAAAGAGCAGGAGATGGAGTGCTGCCACCAGGAGACTGATGCCCTGAGCTTGGAGAGATATTTCTGGGTGATTTAGAAATATGAGCACTGTAGGGAGAGCTGGGATACTTGAGTTTAAAGTGAGGCTGCTCAGTTAAGGACCCGTGTGAATCACAACTTGGAGATGGCTGCCCACTGTATTGGCCTGTGCCCTCTTTGTTTGACATCTCTGATGTTGTAGGGCTATTATAGCCAGAACTCACTTTCTGAAGGGATGAACTCCGTGTTGGAGGCTTTGGTTTAATTGCAAGAGGTGAAGACTGATTCTTCTGGCTAGAGCTGATGGGCCGGCTGAATGCACTGGTCTCTGAAGATCTGAACGCAGACACGCCTGCTGGGGTGGAGGCTCCATCATCTGAACTGTTGCTCTTGCTTATTTGGCTGCTGCTTCTCTGAAGACGTTCAACAGCAATGAGGTGGCTCTGAGTTTCCTCCAGAATTTTTTGGGCCAACTCTTGTGGATCAAGCTTTGGATTACTGTCCTCCTGGGATTTGACAGTGCTGTCAGTCTCAGTGCTAGACTGGTCAGATTCCCCAGTATCAGAACTTGCAAGTTTCCCAACTTTTTGGAAAGGTGAATTTGGACTGGGAATAAGAGTCATTTTAACAGGAGAATTGGGGGTACTTATGCTCCCTTTGGAGTTGACAGACTCTTTAATGCCTCCAGTCTGACCAGTTTTGGGCTGTTTATGATCAGGGGAAAATCTTGGTTTTACATTTTCTTGGTAACTGGCCAAAGGCTCGTTGCTGATTATAGAAAAACCTTCATACTCTTCCTCATCTTTGCTGGCTACGGTACTGGTTTGTGGCGACAACTGGCTCTGCACTGCAGACCTATGTGGATAGATGTTCTTGGGCCTTTCATAGTCCTGGCGTCCTCTGTGTCCCACACCATCCGGCATGCTCTCTGGCTTGGAAACAAAACTCATGGAAGAAGCAATGGAGCTCAGACTATACACAGAAATGGCATCCGATGCAATGCTGTCTGGACAAGTAGGAGAGAATGGAGGGTTCTGATACTGGGGTACAGGGTTAGAAATAGACTGAGCAGAAGCCAGTGACTCTAGTGATGAGGAACTGTCCAGGCTAAGGCGCTTAGGCAGCTCTGTAGAATCTAAAAAAGAAAAAAATATAATATACAGACGTGTCCCTAGATACACAGTAAAATCAAACAAAACCAGGTAATGTTCTAGCAGAATTAAGAGTAAATGCTACAAAACATGTACACAGACTCTATGATACTTTAAAAAAACCCAACTACTACTTTGGTGAGAAAAAAATATGTGCACAGCCCAGGAAACGCACAGACAGGAACCTCCGTCCAGGTATCCTACATGAAACTTGCCAATTCATTATCATTTTATATCTCAAAACTAAGATTGATTTATACATCCTCCAGCTGATGAACTCTATTCCCAGCTTTGGCCTCAGTCAAGTCTTAGTGTTTGTTTCCCATATAAAAATAACGTTTGCTGCACCTGTTGTATGATGTATGGTCTGTATAGCACGTGTGGGGTGATGTCAGGGCATAACCAATCCAGGAGGTTCAGCAGGACATAAGCAATCCAGGAGGTTCAGCAGGACATAAGCAATCCAGGAGGTTCCTGGAATGCGTTGATGCTAACTTCCTTCTCCAAGTGATAGAGGAGCCAGCGAGGAGAGGGGCCATGCTGGGCCTTGTTCTCCCCAACGAGCGGGGACTGGTGGGGAGTGTGAAGCTCAAGGGCAGCCTTGGCTGCAGTGGCCATGAAATGGTGGAGTTCAAGATCCTTAGGGTAGCGAAGAGGGCACGCAGCAAGCTTGCTACCCTGGGCTTCAGGAGAGCAGACTTTGGCCTCTTCAGGGATCTGCTTGGCAGAGTACCATGGGATAAAGCCCTGGAGAGAAGAGGGGCCCAAGAAAGCTGGTTAATATTCAATGATCACTTCCTCCAAGCTCAGGAGCGATGCATCCCAACAAAGAGCAAGCCAGGTAAGAACACCAGGAGACCTGTATGGATGAACAAGGAGCTCCTGGACAAGCTCAAACAGAAAAAGGAAACCTACAGAGGGTGGAAGCAAGGACAGGTAGGCTGAAAGGAATACAGAGAAACTGTCTGAGCAGCCAGGGATCAGGTTAGGAAAGCCAAAGCCCTGATAGAATTAAATCTGGCCAGAGAATTCAAGGGCAACAAGAAAAGCTTCTATAGGTACGTCAGTGATTAAAGGAAGACTAGGGAAAATGTGGGCTCTCCTTGGAACAAAATGGGAGACGTGGTTACCCGGGACATGGGGAAGGCTGAGGTACTCAATGACTTTTTTCCCCTCAGTCTTAACCAGCAAGGGCTTCACCCACACTGCCCAAGGGACAGAAGGCAAAGGCAGGGACTGGAAGAATGAAGAACTGTCCACTGTAGGAGAAGATCAGGTTTGAGACCATCTAAGAAACTTGAAGGTGCAGAAGTCCACGGGACCAGATGAGATGCATCTGCAGGTCCTGAGGGAATTGGCGGATGAAGTGGCTAAGACACTATCCATCATATTTGAGAAGGTGTGTCAGTCTGATGAAGTTCCCACTGTCTGGGAAAGGGGAAGTGTAACCCCCCATTTTTAAAAAGGGAACAAAGGAAGATCCAGGGAACTACAGACCAGTCAGTTTCATCTCTGTGCCCCATCAAGATCACACAGCAGATCCTCCTGGAAACTATGTGGAAGGCACATGGAAAATAAGGAGGTGATTGATGACAGCCAACACGGCTTCACTAAGGGCAAAACATGTCTAACAAATTTGTCGGCTTTCTGCGATGTGGTTACAGCACTGATGGGTAAGGGAAGAGCAACTGGTAACATCTACCCAGACTTGTGCAAAGCATTTGACACTGTCCTGCATGACATCCTTGTCTCCCAATCGGAGAGACATGGACCTGAGGGATGGACCATTCGGTGGATGAGGCACTGGCTGGATGGTCACACTCCAAGAGTTGAGGTCAACAGCTCAATGTCCGAGTGGAGAGCAGTGATGAGTGGTGTTCCCCAGGGGTCAGTGTTGGGACCAGCACTGTTTAACATCTTTGCTGCGGGACATGAACAGTGGGATCGAGGGCAACCTCAGCAAGTTCACTGATGACACCGAGCTGTGTGGTGGGTGACACACAGGAGGGCAGGGATGGCATCCAGAGGGACCCTGACAGGCTGGAGAGGTGGGACCAGGCAAACCTCCTGGAGTTCAACAAGGCCAAGTGCAAGGTCCTGCCCATGGGTCAGGGCAATCCCCAGCACAAATCCAGGCTGGGTGAGGGGTGGCTGGAGAGCAGCCCCAAGGAGAGGGACTGGGGGGTTTGGTGGGGGGAAAACTGCCCGTGAGCCAGCACCGTGCGCTCGCAGCCCAGAACCCACCCGTGCCCTGGGCTGCAGCCAGAGCAGGGGGGGCAGCAGGGCCAGGGAGGGGATTCTCCCCCTCTGCTCCGCTCTGGGGAGACCCCCCTGCAGTGCTGGGGCCAGCTCGGGGGCCCCCAACAGCAGAAGGACACGGAGCTGCTCGAGCGGGGCCAGAGGAGGCCACAAAGATGCTGGGGGGGCTGGAGCAGCTCCCCTGGGGGGCCGGGCTGAGAGAGTTGGGGGGGTTCAGTCTGGAGAAGAGAAGGCTCCGGGGAGCCCTTCGAGCGGCCTCCCAGGGCTTAAAGGGGGGACAGGAGAGGTGGGGAGGGACTCTGGATCGGGAGGTGGGGATGGGACATGGGGTGATGGTTTTGCACTGAAAAAGGGCAGATTTAGATGAGATCTAAGGCAGAAATCCTTCCCTGTGCGGGGGGTGAGGCGCTGGCCCAGGGTGCCCAGAGCAGCTGTGGCTGTCCCCTCCCTGGAAGGGTTCAAGGCCGGGTTGGATGGGGCTGGGAGCCCCCTGGGCTGGGGGAAGGGGCCCTGCCCGGGGCAGGAGGGTGGCACTGGGGGGGCTTTAAGGTCCGTTCCGACCCAAACCACCCTGTGATTCTATGTATGTATTATCTTTGTAAAAGGTAAGAGTGTAAGATTTCAACACAAGCCATTCTGATCAAATCATCAGATGATATAGGAGCAAAAACTACTATAAGTAGATTTACCAAAAAGTGCCAGCAAGGATTGTAGAGCAAAGTGCATGGTCCTCCTATTAGCTTGTTTCCCAGTTTTCAGAATCACCTCCTCTTGGCCAACTTCACAAAGGTCAAAACCTGTAGTGGAATATGGAGCAGAAAATTACACCTCATAGAATGATCCAATGTCTTAAAGAAGTGTGATCTGATTTATAACACAAATAGAACAAAGAGATATGAGATCCTGCAGTGTCCTGGAATGATGACTCTTCACCTACAATGTACAGTTTCTTGGTTTGGTTTTATTAGTATTTAGCAAGCCTTCTCCAGCAGGTGTTGGGAGCTTTATGGTGCTGGACTGTGAACACACACACATAAACAAATCACTCCTGCACAAACTGACAGACAAAATGCACTAGGCAGTACATTTTTAGTTGCAAATTATTTGGAATTGTTGGGGAATGATATACTAACCACATCTCAGGGGACAGTGTCCCACATGTCTCTACCATTCATCATTATTCCGGTTTTCTTACAGAAATGAGTCTGAAGAAGAGCACAGACCTTGGAATTTAGCAAATGAGGGCTGGGCTGCAGGAGTCATGACTGTGTGTAAGAAACGATGCCGGGCTTTTACAAGCTCCTTGAGCAGTCTTCTTGGATGTTTCTTTTGCAGCATTGCCTCTTCCCTGAAATGCCTTTTTACTAACTCTAAGCAAGGTCCAAACCAGAATAAAATCTAGTTTGATAATTTAGTTCTCATTTGTCTTTTCTGCATGATGTAGACCCTAGTACATACTATCACCCTCGAATGTCCTACTCTTGCCGAGTGCACAGGTTTCCCTGCTGAAGGAATGGCTGGTTCACTTCAGGTCGGAGGCCAGAAGCAAACTCAAAAGTACGTATTATGAATGAGAAGGGAACAGGATCCTGAAATAAAAATGCAGGTTAAGCCAACTTGACAGTACCAAGTTGCTTGTCAACCCTGAAATCTACGTTCTGCTGACTCTGGAGATGTTTTGGTGCATGAGAGAAAAATGCACCTTACCACTGGCCAACAGGCGAGCAAAAGAGCTCTGTGCATGTCAGGGACCACATCCAGAGATGCAAAGACCAAACAGCACCCATACAAACAAATCTGAAGCTGTGAGTCCCGTCACTACTTCAAGCCACCACGTGAGACACTAGCAATAGTTTTAGAAAGACAATGGAAAGAAAGTGTTTTCCTACCTAGAGCTGCCAGAAACTCATGACAGCCAGGTAGCCTCCAGAGTTGGACACTGATGGAAACCTGGATTGGTGCAGAGGAGAAATCTTGCTCCTTCTCACCTGCCTGAAGTTGAACCAGGACTTGATGCAGCTGAAGATAACAATAAAAACATTAGCCATTCCTTACAAATCACATCGCTGCTTTTCTGACAGTCACAGCTAAGGAAATGCACTGCAAACATCCCTTGCCCTGTACACCCATTTATTCAGCTGCTGCTCCTGAACAGAACAGTGAGATGAAAAGGTCTGGGCAGAGGAACAGTTCAGGGACAGCAACAATGGACAAACTTGAACAGCAGCAAAGGTAGGGACAGAACCGCAGTGAGAGCTGTGGGGTGTGGGCAGTGGAAACGGAGCAAGAGGGAAGCACAGCAGGAATATCTTTGAAGTGAAAGAAAAGGAAAGAGATACTTTGGGGCTGCTTACAGAAACATAGTAAAGTCCATTTCATGACTGAGCCATGCTCCTTATTGCAAATCCCAAGAAACTCATTCTCAGCATTTAACTGGGCAGAACAAGTCATATGACACCATGGAAGACTTTCCTAATACCTCCATGGCCTCCAGGAAAGAAGTTTCTCAACTGTGCCCAAGGGACAGGAGTAGCAAAGTAGAGAAAAAAAACGTGTTTATAAAGATCTGACACAGATTAAGGTGCCAGGATCCCACATAGTTCAAAAACACAGCCAGGGCAGGAAGGATGGAAAGTCATTTATCAGGAACCAGCTAACCTCAGGACCACTCATCTCTTACAACCCACAAAAGTTTACATAGTTTTTTTTCCACAGTGGCACCATGGAGCAAATTTCAGGCCCGAAAGCAGGTTGAAGACACTATGCAGCACAGGGAAATGGGCCTGCAGTGACCAAGGCATTTTATCCTGCACAGCAGTGTCATTCCCCAGTGCATGTAATACTCACCATTCCCACCACATTTTTAACAGCCTTCGGGCAGCGGATAACAAGAAAGGAAAAGAGAAGAGAAAAGAAAGAAAGAACACAGGTTATTCTGTGCTACAAAATGCCTGTGATTGGGAACCCTGCAGTGACACATCCACATGCAAACCAACATCCTGACTGCAAGATGCTCTATCCAGAGAAAGAAGGGAGCAATGGAAATGGCTTGAGCTGTGAATCAGGAGCTGAACAGTGTGGGAACAGGCAGCTGGAATCTGGGAGTGCCCAGCTCATTACAGTCAACTCAGACACTTAGCAGGCAGATACTCAGGCCAACCCACATTCTGGCAGAAGACTGAACATAAAACAAGCCCTTCTCTTGTTTTCTCTGGGATACATTATTGGCACTTAATGCAGTCAGGAGTTCCTAACTTTTCCTTGTACATGCAGTAGTACAGAAGTTCTCTTTTGTGGTTCCTGCCTTCTGTTTTGCACTAAAAATAAGCATTTTCTATTCAGAGCAAAAGATCAGGCTCCCTGCCTTGCTGCTTCACTAACACCAAGAGCACCTGCTCTCTTACGACGCTTATTACCCATATGGGAAAGAGTAAGCGACACCCACTGACTGAACTGTCGGTCATTATGCTTCAGTTTTGAACAGTCTTCTCTCCTTTGGGACAAGCAGAGCCCTAGCTGCTCACCAACTGAACTGCTGAGAGAAAAGAGGGGAAAAAAGCAAGTAACCGCAGAGCAAGGGAGAGTTAAGCTGAAAAACCTTAACTTGTAACTGGATAGACTCTTGTGAAAAAGAAAATTCTGCCTGGGGTTTGGCAACAGAAGAACATTTGCAAAAACAATGCAATACCTCTGCCAATATTTATTGCATGGAGCAGCTGAAGAAATGGTGAGTGCATCTTTTGTTAGCTGTGTGCAGCCATCTGAATGTTTTTCCTTGGGTGATTTAATAATCTGAGGCAAGAAGACAATCGTGAAGTAATTTCACAGACACTGTAACACATTCTGATCTATAGGAATGTTGTCTTCTACTCATCACATCCCTTCGACTCCGGGCCTCCCTCTGGTGGCAATGAGGAAAAAATAATCCTGCTATTCAACCACACAAGCCTCAGGCACTGACAAAAGAGCCAAGGCAAGAAAGCAAAATGCCATAGAGGACAAGCCACTAGAAATATCTCATGTGCTACTGTAGATCATAACAAGAAATCCTTTCCTTGAAGCGGACTTAGTCTAATGGATTGGCAAAGCAGGCTTCTCAGTGGATAACAGCAACGCTGGGGCTCTTACTTTGTGCAGAGAGACTCAACGTGACAGAATGAAGGGAAGCCCTCTGAAGCTACACAGAGATAATCCCAGCTATCCACTGCGGTACTTCCCTAGAACACTTCTGCATGAGGAAAGGGGAAAAGAAAGCGAGCTACATTCCCATTCGCTATGTGCAGTGTGTTCATTTACTAAAGCAGACAAATGATCAAGATAAACCTCATTAGAGGAACAAACAAGACAGTAAGAAACGTGTAATGGAAAGCCAGCCAGCCTGGTGGCACAGAGAAAGGTTAGGCTAGGTATGCTAGAAAGACTGGGGAGAGGGAGGAATGTGAAGGGGGTTGGGGGGAGCAGGGAGGAGTCCCATAGCCACGGGTGGCACTGCCTTTCTCTTAAAGGCTGTGAATCCCTTCAGGAGAGCTGTGAGCATGCACACCAGGAGAAGCACAGGCTCAGTAAATTTTCTGGCAGACCTTATATTGTTCGAAGTCAATTTTACTTTGGGACTTTGGTAATTATAGTGGACAAAGACCAGCCAACACGGGCCCTAGACAAGATGGCCAAATAGCAATTAGTGGTTCTGCCATTCATTTCCCATATTTTGCTTCCCCCTCAGTGCAGTAGGTCCCACGTTTTCACTTCTGTCACTGAACAGGGAGACCCAAGGCCATGCAGACCAGTAACATACCTGCATTTTTTTCTTCTGGACACAGACTTTCCTTCACACAAACAGGCAACTTTAGAATTTCAAGCCTGAAGTCTCCTAGCAAGCTCTGGGTTGATACACCAGGGCATAAACTATTCTGTGCATTTCTGAATTTACTGACCTGGGAAGAACCATTTGGAAACTGGTACTGGAGGAAAACCTCCCAACTCACCCTGTTGATAAGCTGTTCTCCTGTTTCTGAAGCTGTGATAAGTTTACAAAGTGCCTGAAGTGCAGGGTTAGGCAAACCTGAAAAATACCAGCAGAAACAGGGATTGCTCAGTATCTGTTTCTTCACTGCTAGAAATGCAACAACCTGAACAGAACACAAACTTGGCTAATTCCTAAAATCTCGCCTCCACATCACAGAAGCAGCAGCAATTTCCAGAAAGCAAAAGGTTTTCCCACTTTGCATCGGATTATGCATCTTCTGACTGAGAGCTGGGAGAAAGGAATAGTCCCATCATTTTTCACAAATACTGGACCCAGTGGTAAATGATTCCCATCTATGACAAAATTTTCAGTAAACGTTTACTTCTAGAACTTCTGTCCTGTTAAACTCTTCGATTTCACTGATGTAAAACAGAACTGTTTTACAGGCTTGCATCAGAGAAAGGCTGGGAAAGGTTGATGACTGCTTGGACAGAATCCATAGCTTCTTACCTAGGAGGGACTGTATGGTGGTGCTGCACTGCTGTAGCCGGTCACCAGGGTCAGAGGTTGGGAAGAAGACTGCTGCTGGGAGGCCACTGGCTGGAGGGTCCAACCGAAATCCTACTGCAGTGAGTAGTGCCTGCCAGCCTGGAATGCCACCAACTTTATTCTCCACGCTTTGTTGGGAGGTATACATGGAGTTGTGCTGCCCATTCTGGATTCGCTGCAATGATTTCTCCACCTTTGGGGAAAATATAGCATTGGCTTATTTCATAAGAGATTTTTACTAACCGCCTCTTTTTACACAGCGGAGAGGCAGGAGCAGCAGGTTGAGACACAGCAAACCCAATGCTGAGCCTGGCCTCTCTGACACAGAAGGATGTTAGTGCCCTTGAAAACAGAGGCTCCAGTAGCTCAGCACTCACAGCTGTAAAGTCATTGTGATGAGTGTCAATATTCCGTGGGATACCGGGGAAAGTAATGCCACAGGAAACTAAGTACCACTTTGATCGTGATAGTTTCCCATAAGCCTGGCAGCTGCATTTCTCTCCGAAAGATGGCTCACATTCAGGTTCCAGTCTCTCACATAGACTACTTATTAGCAGGCAAGAGTCTGCAGCTATATGGTAAACAGTAAAGAGATGTGCGTCCACAAAACCCAGCAACTGGGATGACTAGCCATATTCACAGGTTTCCATCATCTTATGAATACTCCACATTCTTGTGGGACCACAGAAGACACGTTGGAAAGACAAGTATTAAAAGTCATGAGAGATTATTCTAGCCATCTGGCAGTTTGGCTTCAGTCCTGCTGCTCCCCACAACAGGCGACTGGCACATATGGGGACAAAAGTGCCTCTTATCTTCCAAGTATGCAAAGAGACAGCAGTCACTGTGCTCTCCATCTCCACGACTGCAATGTTTATAGCTATTTTCCTTGTAGAAACAATTAACCCCAGTGATTATCTCATTTTTAAAGCAGAGACCCAATTCAATAGCTAATGCAAACCAGATGGGTCTGGGGAGGATTTTGTCACAATGCAATGTAAGACTTTGCTTATTTTGCCTTCTTTTGCTCTGGACACTTCATCAGGTGTCCCAGTGTTTTCACACTGTTCCAGAGTTTTCACAAGAGACTACCTTATGGTAAGGGAGAAGGGTTGAAGGCATATATTCAGGTGGGAATAGCTACACAACAGGATGTTTCTCTTCCCGTTCATCATTTACAGATGCATACCCACAGGTAATGTGATCTCACAACTACATGGGCTGCAATGCCCCTCCCTGTGCCTGCTGTGTGAGGTAGGGTCTCCTTTCTCTTACCAGATGTAGCAGGACACGCAGAGCATCTCGTGCCCTTTCAGGGTGCTGCAGAATCTCAGTCAGGGCCTGTCCTACGAGCGAAGAAGGGCTGTTCAGCTTCATATCACTCCCAATAAGCATGAAGCCTGCAGGATTCAGAGCAAGAGACTCAATCTCCTTTTGTTATAGAAAATGTTCCAAACACAAGCAGGTATCCTCTGCCCTCTTGGACTAATGGAATGATGCTTTACTGCACCCTGCAGAGTGATATTCTTTTCTCAGAGCAGCTGCCCACTCCCTGCCCGGTCCCACAGACTGAACTTCCAGAAAGCTTCTAGTTGCTTCTTACTGTCCTCCTCTATTAAATTAATAGTGTTTTCCTGTTCAAGCAAGTGGAAAAACACTGTATTGCAGCTGAACTTGTCCTAGCACGCTCTATGTCTCCTTTACAGCAGCAGAAGTCAATAGATGCTGAACAGTGATTGCAGAAACAGAACTCTGAAAACTGAGAGCATTCCTTGTCTCAGTCAGAAACCTGTCTTAACTTACGCACCACCTAAATGCTAGATACTCCAAAAGTCAGCACAAGGAGCTCTGCCCTCCCTTTCTCATCCATTGCAGTGAGGTATGTGGCTGCCCACCCTTGCTCTGATGAAGAGTCAAAGGTGAAAATCAGGGATTGTGTGTAATGAAGTCACTTACATACCATGGAAGGGGCAGTACTGTCACAGCCTGAGTAGCTGGAAGCCTCTACTTCGTGGTGGTGCCAAGCACCAGTCCACGCTCATGCTGTTTTGCCTAGGAAGCAGTCACTTATTTTAAAATGCTCTTTTCTTTTGAGGCAGAAAAATCTTGGAAGGAAAGTAAAATACAAACTGAACTGTGCACTGTAACCTAAACTCAGTTCCCATCTGGTATTGTTTGAATCATGTCCTAACGCTGAACTCAACATGCCTGAAATCACTCTGCCAGACTAACTCCAAGTGCTCTTTTTAACAAGCTCTAGTGAGTTTCTTGCTCCTCCAGTTACACAGAGTTTACATTAAAGACATACTCACAACAGCTTCCTGATCTAAAAAACATGGTACTGCTGCCTGGGCAAAAAAAATCAATTTGGGGAAATGCCTGCAGCTTTCAAAAAACAGGACTTGTGTTGGGAAAAAAAATGCAGGTTATTTGTACATATCCCTGTAACAACACTGTTGAACTCCAAGACTCCCTTTCTGAGTCTCAACTCACACATCTAACTGAGAGGGAGCAAGCATCAGCACTCCACCACAGAGCTTACACTGCTTAGAAATTTCCAGTGGAAGTAAGGGAAACCTTTCTCCTAAAAGGACCAAAGGAGTAAGTCCTACAAGGTTTATATCACAGAAATCATAGCTACTGGTTGCTGCTGCAACTTCTAGGAGTACTACTCTTGCCTCCTTAATAGAATTTCACTAAATTCTCAGTGAGAAGTTTCTGTAAATTTGCTCCAGCTAACTCCATCCCAAGTACACAAGAAAACGTGACCCTACAGATTCCAAACACAGGAATGAGTTATTGTATAGCACGTTATTTCTTTCCAGTCATGAAACCATTGTGATGAAACACACTTCACGTCACAATTGATGTAAATTATATCAAATCCATAACCCACTTATACATGGTAGAACACTGATGCTTTCCGTGGCACTGACATTCAGCCACACTCGGTTGAATCAGGGTCTGAAACACAGGGACTGAATTCTGGGAGAGCACAGGGCACAACCTATTCCCAACTACCTGCTAGCACTGCTCCTTGCTTAACTCAAACAATTTGTCATAAGAGAGCTTTGTAGAAACCCCATCTTATTTGTCAAAATGAGCAGATTCTTCCTACCTGCCCAGTTGGACGGATGCGAGAACTGCTTGCTGCTCTGTACAGTTTTCATTGCTTCTCCAAGGGCTGCACTGGCTTTCATCCCATTTAAGAGGGAGGAATAGAAGGCATGCACAAACATTTTGGAAGCAGCCACAGGAACAGGCCAGAGTGACACTAGGACACACTGAGCCCCAGCAGCCAGGAATGCTCTTGTCAAGCCAATGACTCCATCAGCAGTGACTTTGCTGTTGGATTCTTGGTAAGAGCCAAGAACCACCAATTTGACAGGAAGCCGCAGATCCAGGACATCAGCTGCTGTAAGCAGAAACTCCTGAAGAGGAGGGCAGTCAGAGATGCTCTCCACATCACTGGCATCATCCTGCATCCGAAGGGATTCTGGGATTGTGTAGGGGTTCCCAAAAGAACTCTTGCTGCTGGCTGGATTGCTGTCAGTGTTGGGTGTCAGGACCAAAGCAGCCAGTTTCCAGGAGACATGGGTTGCAAAGTGGACACATTCTGCCTGAGTGAGGGCACTCATGACCCTCTCTTTTGTTGCTGCACTGCCAACTAAGGGCTGGCAGCCAAGTAACTCAGACACCATATATGCTTCCTCTTCTGCAGAGGGCATAGGTCCCCATAGCCACCGGTCCATAACTGCTGAAGGGAGTTTGGGATTTCCTATGACAGCTGCCATTGAGGTAGAACTGGAGTAAGCAGGAGTATTCTTCCTCACATGGGACTACAGAGAGAAAGAGAAAACGGGGTTCAAAGACCTGTTCGTTACGGTGCTGGTAATAAATGATCCTGTCTCCTTGGCTCTAAACAGAAGTCTGGTTGTCATAATTACAAAAAAACTTTGCATTTCTTTAGTTTCTTCCATTTAACTAGCCCAAGGAACATCTCCACTTGAGTCCAGTCAGAATTTCTATCCCCACATCTTGGGTGAACAGGTAGATACGAACAAAAAGCAACAGACTTAGCCCAGGTCCCTCTGAGAGCTGTAGCAGAGCTAAAAGCATAAAGAAGATCCCAGCTTCCCACCTTCTGGAAAGACTACTTGTAATCACTCACTGGTTTCTCACACCTGTTTTTCAAGGATCAGCATCATCACTGCTGCAGCATGGTGCTGCATGCAACCGATTACTGGGGCCCAATACTGAACAGAAAAGCCCAATTCTCACAGCAGTAATGCTGACAAGGTTCTGACCCTTCTGCTCCTCCAGTGACCGTGTTTAATCCAGTGCAAGTCAAGACATGCAGCAGAACACTGCTCGGCAAGAGCAGATGTGACTTAGGGCATTCTCCCTGGAGACCTGGGCCTTAGAAATGCTGCTGCCAAACATAAGCATGAAGATACTTCTGCAGGATTTGCCTGTGGTATTCACTTTGCCTTAGAGCTTCAGTGTCATAAGACATTAGTGGCCTTCTCCACACCGAAAGCTAGAATGTAGGTAAACATACCAGAAATACAATAGGACAGTGAGCTTGCCAAGGAAGCTCAGTATAAATCATAAACACCTACATTTCTGCAGTCTGCCATGTAGTTCCACACCCCAAGACATGTTATCCTTTAGACAAGGCTATCCAAATGATCCATTCCCCTTGTCCTTCCTGGCATGCCTGGGGATGTGATTTTGTGCTGCAGGAACTACATCAGAATCTACTACACAGCTGCGGTGCTCAACATGCTCGTCAGAGCTGGGAGGGCCTGGGGAGGCTGGCACATTTGTGATTTCTATTCTTGTGTCTGGTGTAATAGGACAGAGCTGCTGCTTCTCTAGCATGTATAGGAACCTGCACCCCACAGGAGAGGCTCTATAAGGCATTGTCAGACCTTGGAGCTGGGATTCAGTGACTGGATGGACGGCACTGCAATGAGGCTGAAGCGCTCATAGAGGTACTCATTGGAGGAACTGCCCTTCAGGAGAGCAAAAGGAATGAGGTACAGTTCTCCCTCCAGAACCAGTATCAGCTGGCGATGGCGGCCAACAGGCCCACTGGAATGCATCAAACCCTGAAAAGAAAAGAGAGAGAATCAGTTGGGCCCTTTCACTCCATCAGTGCCCCAGCCTGCGCTTTCCAAGCACCAGGCTCTAGGTCTGACGCCATGCCAGGTTTGGAAATAGCCACGTCAGAATTACGCACCGCGTGAACACGGATGCGGTGAGGGGTGAATGCACACTGGCACCGGACGGATCGACACAGCAGGACTGTCGCTCGCCTGTGCACAAACAATCCCGCTGCGGTGACGGAGCCCTGAGCGCGCTGACACGCTCTACAGATCTCGGCTGTCATGCTCAGCCTCACCACAGTACAGCAACTCCTCCTGCTCCAACGTGAAATCTTTGTTAACCCCAACCACCTACGTCTTGTCAATATTATTATCACCTAATCCTCTGAAAGACAATATTCTTCCTGATACTGAGTTTCTAAATAGCAATTTGCTGTATAAGAGCAAATGACCTACAGACAGATTGTGTCTGTGAACTGCGCTTTAAGACACTTGACATTGTAATCAACCCAGAGTTACAAACAGGTCTAAACAGAAAGTATCTTATGGATGGAGAAATGAGACAGAGAGATTAATATCATGCAGCAGGGCAGAAAAAGTGGCAGCTGCTCCTGGTCCCACGTAACTGTGTGATTTTCACTCTTATTTATCTAGCGTATTGTAAAAATAACTAGTCATCGCCCCAGGAAAGAGTGACTTCGAAGCACTGACATTTGCTCCAGCTGAAACACTTGCAGCGCAAAAAAGGAAAGTCTAAAGGACTCTCATGTAAAATGGCAGTAAATTTCTAAGCAGTTCTACACCTTTAAGCTAAAGTAGCAGCCATAGCTTGGCCTAGCAAATAAACCATTCATATGAAGATGAAACTTTTAGCACAAGCTTGGATGAGACCAAGTCCTCAACTTGACAGTTTTGGAGATAACCAGTTCAACTAGTGTTGCTCTGTTTCTGTCTAGATTGCTGATGTTCCCAAAGGCAAGCTAACTTCGCAGTGCTCACTGCCGGATGGAGACAAGGATCTAGGATGCAGGACTAGATCCTTGTCTCTAGATTCTCAGTTCTTTTGAGAATTTTCATTTTAAGCCCTTTTAATTGCCATCAGATGTAGCAAACATCTGTTTTGACAGGAGAAAAACAGCTAACTCAGATTGCTCAGCAAATACAGACAAAACTGCTGGACTCTATTCCAAGTGGATTTCTGAACTAGCTTCCAATGCCTCCAAACATTACCTCTCCCTGATGCAAATGCTGGGGCTTCAATAGAACTGCAGTAAAGGAAGTATATTTTTCAAACACATGGCTTACATTTCATAAATAATAAACACCAAAACCTCGGAGATGCTAGCTAGATACCTTCTTCTTGGAAGAAATATCATCCACGTTCTACGTCTTTTCTGTTATTTATCAACTATCACTCCCTTTGACATCTCTGCTTTAGAGCACACTTATTTCAACTGAGTCCCCATTTCACAGAGGAGAGAAGAATCTTCTTTCTTTCACTGCCAACAGTGAGCTACTACTGTGAAATGTCTAATGGAAACACAGACTTTTGAAACAAGAGAGGTGCAGAAGTAATGCCGGAAAATCCTGAAGTGCGCACATCAGATATTAGGTAGTGCAACAGAAAGAGATATTGTGCATTTTGAGGGTGAATATTACTACGTGTGTGAAGTTTTATATATAGAGTTCAGACAAATGCACCCTGGTCCTGACACACAATTCTTCGTCTCCACCTTGCTCGGGGTCTGTCTGGAGCAGACTTCCAGACTGCACTGTGATGCACTGACAGCTGATGATTAATTTGAGATATACTGATCCCATCTCACTAGCAATCAAAGAATAACAGGCTTTTGCAGTCAGTCTCAAGCTTTAGTTCTCAGGCAGCAGCAAAGATGAATGAACATTTCTAAAGAAATAGAAAAATCAGTCCAGCAGTCTCCTCCAAAGGGAGTCTTGAGCAAGTCAGAAACACCAAAAACCAGGTCAGCTATGAGGGAGGATGTCAAACAGTGAAGAGTTGAAGCGAGACAACGAGGTGCTTTTAAAGGCTTCTTGCCATTTGAAGCGGGAACAGAACTGCTCCAGGGTAAGAAAATTTTCATTTAAAATGAGTTAAAAATAGTTGCTGACCTCTTGCTGTTTCTCCTGTCCTTTTTACAGCTCTGGAGCTCACACTGCCCCACAGACTGCAGGCAGAGATGCAGGGCAGCTGCTGACACGCAGCAGGCTCTGGAGCCTTCCTGTGACCCACCTCTGCTGCGTCCTGACACGTTGTTCACAACCCCAGCAGCCCCAACAGACACCCCCGCCCCGGGTGAACCAGCACACCTGCTCTGCAGCTAAATTCACCAGCTTCCATTCAGCTGTGCCTCTCTTCTGCAGCTGACAAGCAGCAGCTTCCCACCAGGGCAGTTGTTGCTTTCCAGAAATGTCTTGGGGTTTTTTTTGTTTGTTTGTTTGTTTTTAATACATATTCCATTTTACTTACTGCTCCAGGAGCTTTAACTGTCAGCAACACAATCAGAGCATCTGAGCCACAGTGACATGTGCCTAGCAGAATTTTTAATTTGTATGTAAAACCCCTAGAGTTAAATAATTTTTTCCCTCATGATGCTGCATGAGCACTACAGAAACAGAAATAAAACTAAGAGGATCGTTTGCGATTCGTATGACTCCAAGAATTAATTTTAGGGTGAGTTCTAACAAAAACATAATCTCTTCAGTGAGGAAAAGGAGAAAAGCATGAACTGTCAAGCACAGGAACATGTGCTCTACTTCACAGCAACGATACCAGCTACACTGGTGATCTGTCATGAAGGTGGAAAAGTCTCTGGTCAGTCACTCACGGGGTCAGGTCACAGCTGCTGGCTTGGACGGGTCCCTCACCTGCAGCTAGTGTCACTTTAATTGGAAGTTTCCATTATAATGGGACTGCCAAACTACACAGAAGACCTGAACAGCACCTTCTTAGAAAGTGGCCAGTAAGGACCCTGTACCTGCTAATTCTGTGCTCTCTGAAAGCCCTGCAAAGCCCTACAGTACCTCACAGGAGCCAGCTTTGGGCCTCAGACAACCAAATCTGCCAAGCAGTGCCCAACCACAGTGTGTCCTCACCGGGAAGGAGAAAAAGGCTCCTGGGGCTTCCCATGAGAATTTCCTCCTGGTCTGTCTTACCTATTTACAGTAGGTGTAGGCAGGCACTAAACTCCCAGGTGAAGCTTCTTCGAGAATGTTGTAGAAGATGACAGAGAAAACCCATAAGTGGGGCTGATCTCCTCACCCCGCAAAGAGGATGCATGTGCCACCTCTAGAGCAGGTGGCCCTGCTCCCCAAGATTCATGTTGTGACTGTGGGATGTCAGGATGACAGAGATAACAAAGGCTCAGGCTCACAAAGGTTATGCCTCCGCAGTAGAGGTGACCTCGGCAGACAAGATTAAAGCGTCCAAATAGCCTTTAAAGTAACCCCAGGTAGGGCTGGCTTTCCCTCTCACGTGACAGAATCATGACATTTTGATCTGTTCGTTCAGTTGGATACAAATTGAGAAAAGACTAATTCTTGACTGAGGGACTTTACCTCTTCTAGCTAGAGATACCACACGATAGAGATAGGACTTTTTAATTCATCTTGCCATTGCTCCACAAGACTGGAACCCGGGGCAGCGCTGCCGCTCCTGGCATCCCACAGGGTCCGGGCAGGGCTGCTGCAGGCCACTGCACCACACAGATCCCCTTTGCTTCTGCATTCACCCTGTGATCACCAGCCCGGGACGATGCCGGGGCCTGCGCCCTGCACCCCGGCACAGCACCGCCATGGGCAGAGCAGGGTCTGACTGGGCTGAGCACTGGGACGCCGGCAGCGAGCCACGCAGGCTGCTGAGCGCCTGCCCAGCCCCAGCAGCAGCTCCCACCCGCTGCTGCTGGCACGCACTGGGAGCACATCCATCTCCCTGGAAAAGCACCAACCCCTGGGATGGAGGGAGACCCGGGCCCGGCTTGCCCGGCTGCCGGCGCAGCACTGTTCAGCAGTGGGAGGCGTAGGGTGGGCCAGTGGTGCTCCTGGGCTTCCAGCACTGGTTTTTCTATCCCCTGACCTATTTGTCCCTAGACAGAGCTGCTGAGTTTAGTATTAGTGAATTAAGGATACACTTCCTGCTCAAGTTCATCAAAAGCATTGTACTTTGGCAGCTGACTGCAAGTGGTATCAACAGCAACATCCCCTGTTTCCACCTCCCAACACACCCAGTCTCACCGTCCGGGAGGACCACGTGAAAACCACCACGCCTCAGACACAATCCCCAAGCTGCCTATTCTTGTTTTCCCACCCTGACAGGGGATTTTGTGAATCTCTACACTTTTTCCACGCCAAAGGCTTACTCCTTCCATAGGTCCTATCAATAAGTCGTAGAGTGCACGGAGTGGGGGTTTGGTGAAGGAAGTCTGCCTCCTTGGAAGAGATGACGTTCCATCCTTAACAGGAGACATGGTACTGCTGAACAGACTGGTCATGCTCTGACAGCTCCTGTGGGCAAAAGGCAAGTGAGAAATTAGTTGCAAATATCTGAGGTCCACTACAGGCTGCCCTGACTTTGTGACACTGATGAGCCAGTCCCTGTCCACCCAGAGGACTCTGTTCTGTAAGACGCTTCACGGCACGGTTTTATTCTCCCATTCAGCTTCACACCACAATGAACAATGACATGAATGGCAGGGTGAATCAGCTGCAGACAGCACATTACACTGCTATGGAGCTTTCTCTACAAACTCAAGTGCCTGAAGTTCTGTTCACAGTTTTTACTGCATACGTATGTATAGCAGTTGTGTGCAGGCAAACATGAGACCCATTAACAACTGACTACAATGACAGGAAGATTTGCACTTGGGTTTTGCAGCAGCTGATCTAGCACGGTACCAAAAGGAAATATGACAACAGGCAAACAGCAAGACATGAAGATTATGCCTGCACTTGCTGCCACTCCTCTGAGTGGCTCCATGAAGTCAGATGTGAGAGCTGACCTGGAGCCCATTTCTGACAGCCCCATAGACAGAGCTCTGCACGTGCTCTCCTGGCATGACCAGCTACCGAACATCATCACTGAGGAGGCTGAGATGGCATGGCTACAAAAAGTTACTGCCCTGTTGAGGAAATGATGTTGCCCCATTCTGGTCTCACGAATCCAGCAGCTGTGCTCCCCATAAGGGTTATCCTTGGCTTGGTGCCACGTACAACCATTTAATGTGAAAAGGATAACTTTCCAGAAAGTTTTAACAGCTGGGTCTTAAAGAAAAGGCAGGGAGGGCAATAAGACATTGAACACAGTAATGGTAGTGCAAGGCCTGAAGTGTAATCAGAGTTGCTGCTGGGGCTGTCCAGTAATGAACACAATGAAACAACCTCAAGCATAAAAGGCCACCCATGAGGCAACACATGCCCCGTTGTCCTCAAGGTGCCAAATGCATTCGATGGAGGGTTCCATGAAATCCCAGTCCAGATCATCCTCTGATGCTGCTGCACAGAGAAAGCCTCCCTCCATTCTTGGTCTCTATGAAGCACAGTGCTGTTTTGCCTCTCAGACACCTTCCAATGCTGTGTGCCTTTGCCAACTTACACAACAGGAAAGCAGCTATAGTTTCCTCATTCATGACCAAACTCACACACTTTATCAGGACACCAGCCTGCAATGTCCTTTTTTTAAGAACGTTTACTCTGAAGAATTGCCTTGTCTCTGTTCCTTATTTTTACCTCTTGCCTAGATCAATTTTTGGCTATCAACACAGAAAAGAAATAAAAGCAGAAAGTATTTGCACATCCAGGAAATTAAAAGAAAACTCAGCATCCAACAGATACGTTAATCAATGAGATGCATTAATAGTTGATTGTGTGTTTGCTATAGCCCTATAGCAGACATATATACACACACATATGGGCACATACTATTTATACTACCAGATTAAGCCAACATGCAGGAAAAGACAAGGAGAGCAAAGATACCGCACTCAAGTACACTCCTACCACTGACAAACCACAGGTCTGAGATACAACCCTGACCTTTTCTGACACTTAGCAACAGATATATTCAGTAAATTTCTTCTCCCCTCTTTCTGTCCTCAGCTACTGCAACCAGTCTCCAGACCCAGCTCACATCACGCTTAAACCTATTCTCTAAAGAAAAAACGATGCTACCACCCATGCTCCCCACTAACAGGGAATTTATATCTTACAGGCCAACAGGAGTAATTTAAGAATGTAAACAAAAGCCTCGTGTCCAGCTGCACATGCTCTCCAATGCAGAGATTCTGGTGAAAGTACGAGTATGCTGCTGCTTCTCAGAGCTGCTGAAAACCTGACTAGGTGACTCATTCAACACCAAGTTCATTGCAGGATCGGTACAGACTCAGCACTGCCTGTCCCCTCTGGGCCCCCCTGCATTACCTCCACTGCAGCAGCTGACTGCCCCAAGCACGCTTTGCAGTGCCCAGTTGCTTCCGTCCTTTACGGTGCAGATTTTAAAATCAGATCAGGAAATAAAAACTGTGCTCTCCCAAATTCATGAGTTTCTAGCGCCCTGAATGAACCCTGTGCTCAAAGCACATCCCGCCTGATGTCCCAGTGCAGAAGGGCAGGGATACCCCCCGGCTCACGCAGGACCCAGGGAACACGCAGAGCTTCCACCCGAGCACAGCAGCCCGACCCTCCCAAGAAGCGGCTATTTGCCAGCAGGTGGCACTCGCCTGCCTCACCTTCTGTATTAAGCGATTTTTTTAACACACTAATTTATTGCAGGGAATAGGGGCTTGATTACTCTAATCAGCAGAGCATCCTTCATCTTGGTTTCACAGCCAAGCAGCTCTAGATTTACTTCTTCACCACTCAGATTGCTTTTTATTAGAACAAAACCAAGGTAGTATCATAAATCCTTCACATCTCCTGCCTGTGTGTTTGTCTATACAAAGGAGAGTGAGAAAATCCATAGGTGGAGGATGGACAGAAATCTTTTATAGCAGGCAGAGCAGACCCAGAGCCCTGGCCAGCCCACTCCCTTCCCTCCCACACCAGTGCAAACAAATAGCTCTCCAGGTGGCTATCAGGCATCTAAGTCTAGGTGATTTCAATGTGACAAGAGGGAGACTTGAATCCTTTGCCCAAAAGTCCCTTCTAACGAGTGCCAGTGCTGGCTTCTGGGATGCTGCACTGATCATTTTCTACCTTGCTCTTGCAATGTAGGGGGGTCCTCTAATTTCTGAAACAGTAAAATCTCTCATTGGGAAGCCTCTGTACAGACTCCACAGCACTGCTTATTTATAACCCTTTGCATAATGCAGCCTGACCTGCAGCAAGCAGAGGGAACCACACAAACTGGGACTCGGGACTGCCTGAATGTATCAGCGTTAAGTCTGATTCCACCCTTTGTTTTGGAGATGCAAGAATACAACAATGATCCCATGACAGCCTCAGAGAAATGGGTGAAAGTCCGTGTCATGCAAGACTTGAGCTCAGACTGATTTGGCCTCCCACCAGCCTCACAGGGCCTGGCTCTGCTTGCCAAGGATGAATGTGGCTGGGCTGAGGCAGGAAGGAGGGGTTCACACCAGAGTCAGCACAGCCCTGCTCTTGCCTTGGCACTCATCAGGACTCTGGACAAGTCAAATCCTACTCATGACCAAGCACAGCCATTCAGGAGAGCTGGGAGTCAGACTTACTGCTGCAGTGGTCTGACAGCCTCAGGACAACGGATATCCATCAGGCCTGTTGTTCTGAAAGACTTCCTCAAAAAGACTCTTCCTAGAGATGCAGCCCCGAATCCACATTCGGGGCCCTGACACACAATACCAAGTTGCGGGAAGCTCCAGAAAACATTTGGATAGGAGCTCCCTGTGGATGCTTTCAGGGATCTGCAATTATCTCCAGAACCCACCAGTGGTTGCACAAAACCCACAGACCACCCAGCACTCTCTGCCTGTGTGGCCTGTACTTGGGCAGCTACAGCTCTGCACCCTGTATGGCAGAGAACCAGAGAGATAAGAGACTCTCCAGCCGCTGCTTCCCTCTCTGCCTCCCACAGACCTTGCTTTGTCCTGGGCCAGCCAGCACCCCCTGGTATGCCCCCATCCCTCTGCTCTGGAGCGGGTCAGCTGCCTGGTTCCCCAGGGCAAGCTGCCAGGCCCCTGGGGGCATTAATAGGTTTTAATGACCCTGACCAGACTGAACTAGGGCCTCTGCCAGCATGCCCTGCCCATGGGCTCGGGAGCTGCATTTAAGCTGGGGCCTGTGCCTTCAGCTTCTGCTCCAGCTACGCTTGTCTCCAGCTCCATCACAGCCCTGCCGACGCAGAGCCTGGCCTGGCAGCTAACACCCCCCCAGGCTGCCCGCTCCCCAAGGACCTGCACAGCCATCAGCAGGCTGTGCCCGACCCCAGTTACTGCCACCAGACCCCATCCTGACTCGAACACTTGCTGGCTTGACCTCGGACCCACCTCACCACCAGGCACTTGCCTGGCGATCTGGACTCTCGGCTGACGCTGGCTGCCATCCCCAGGCTTGCCCTGCTCACTCCACTGGGTACTGTGGGATGGGGTCCTGCCGGAGCGGCCCCTGCCCCCGGCTCCCCATTCATCAGGGAGCAGCTGGCCCTCACTGTGTGATGATATAACCACAGCCAGCAGGGCCAAAACCCACACAAAGGCAGGGTCCCACACCAAGAGGAGAGGGGAGATATGCTCAGACATCACATGATGGTCACCAGGATGAAACCCTGAGCAAAAAGAGATGAAGCAGTATCTTGGCAATAGCCATTTTTACTGCTGCTGAGGCTCCACGTGAATTGTAATCACCTCCTGCTAGATTCCTCTGGCTGGGTACACTGAGACTTTACTCTTACTGGGGCACTGAGCTTGCTCTGGAAATCTCCAACTACGCTTGTAGGACTGGTTAGGGACCCTAAGCATGCTGACTCACTGGAAGAAAACAAGCGCTTTGAAATCGTAAGGGGAGCAGAGAGATAGCAATGGCCTTGGCAGAAGTGAATTCACATCTCAAGTTATATTGGTCCTTACCTCCCAATTTGCCTTTTACAAATTCTCACCATGCTGCACTGCAAAAATTGCCCCCAAGGAATTATATTTTACCCTTGGAGCACCATCAGGGCTGATTCTCATGTTTTCTGCAGGTACATGGAAGGAAGACAAACTGTATCCCCGTGATGGTGGAGAGGCCAAAAGAAAAGGTGGAGGAGCTATGCTCAGATAGATGCAGTGATCAAGTCCCTTGCTGGAGCAGAAGACAACTAGCAGGCAGGAAATCAGATTTTAATCTGGAAACCCAACAAAAGTCTAAGAGCCCTAAGGAGCAGAGAAAACAGAAACTGCATAAGACATGAGCAACTGGAACTCTCTTGGGGGCTGTATCAGTGGCATCCACAGCTTAGACAGCTATTGCTCAGTACTGAGATCACTGCAGTGTCCCTTCAGTGCTTCCTTTCTCCTCCAAAGGCCATTTCTCCTCAGAAGTTCCTTAAGTTAACTGCCAAACCCACACAGTTTTGCTTTTCTAGGCAGAACTGCCAAAAAATCATACTATTCTCTGCTTAAAAGCCAGGTTACCTGATGACAGCAGCCAGAGGGCACCCGTCCCAAACCAAGGGCTTTCTTTCAGTCACCCGCTTGTCGCCAGACATGGAGACTGGATGGCTCCAAACAGTCCCAGCATCTCCAGGGCCTCATTTTCTAACATGGGACCTTAACTGCATGTGCAATTCCTGTGCGTGAGGGAACTTGCACTGGCCCCAAGCCATGCAAACTCCCTTGAGGATCTCCAACATTCAAGCACAAGATGTGAATATGCATTCAGGCCCCACATGAGGAATGCAGGGCCTGCCTTGGCAGTAGGGAAGACAAGCTTTTATTCTCAGCTCCAAGCAGGCCTTACTCTTCTTTGTCCCTTGCAGTGCAGAAGCCAAAGCAAACTGACACTACACCTTCAATCACTGCCTGTGAGACACAATTTTACTATCCTCTGAAGCACTACAGCAGCAGCAATCCACTCAGCACTGACCTACAGCTAGCTACCTGAACTCACTCCAGTACTAGGTGGCAGAAAAGCCAGTGCACAGAGGAGGTGAGCTGGAGCCTGCAGCTCCAAGATCACAGCTTGTGCTCTACCTAACCATTCAATTCTGTTGCTTAACCAAAGTCTAAGAGGTCACAGTTCCTTGTTAGAGCTCTAGACCAATGCACAGAAATGCTGCCTGCTCCCGTTTTATTTCTTAATCTGCTATCCTCCATGCAGATTTTCATCTGCTTCCTTCCTGAAGCTTCAGGGATCTTGTGAGGATGTCTTCTTGTTATCCCAAACTCAGTGTGCTACACACCGTGAACCATGCCATTCTCTACACAGCTTAATCATAAAGAACCACACAGTATAGCAAGGGGCCAGATAACGCTTTCTACAGTGCCCTTCTAGACACTGTAGCCTCCAGTTTGGACACCTATGGGACTAGAGGAGACGTTACATACAGGAGGTATTCAGAGGCTTGGGCAGGACCACGGCAGCTACCCTGAATTGAGGGCTCAGCAAGCCAGGTGCAAAGCAGATGTGGCAGCATTAGCTCTGCCAGTAGAGCCCCCTGGTATGCCCCCATCGGCAGGGAAAAGGTGGGCATGCAGGCAAGCTACACAACAGAGTCTTCTCATGCTCTTCATCTCAGTGCTCGTGGCAAGAACGTCAATGACACAGCTGATTCTAGTGCTCCTCCTGATGCTTTTGTGAGGATGCTTTTAATAAAGTGCCCAGGTTGCCCCATCCCTGAGCTTCTCCTAAAAGCTGCAAACTAGTTACCTGACAAGGCACCTGAGGTAAGCTCCTGGATGTAAGCTTAAGGTAATGCATGTGGCTGCAACAGAGCAGAAAGACATAGGTGCTGCCTGGTTGGCCTCTGCAGTGTTCCTGAGGATTAGCATTCCCTGGAGCGGAATCAGATCATATCTCCCCCCTATAATCAGAGGGGCATTTTCCTGTCCTTCTAAGCCTGATGAACTAGCAAAACATCTCAGCAATTCCAGGGATCTGCCTGTTTGATCCAAAACTAGCAAGTACTCATAGTTCATCATCAACGCAGCAGCTTGAACAGATACGCATATGGATTTTGGAAAGAAAACCAGGCCAGTTATTGGTGCCAACAGGCAGCTCCCAGTTTCATGGGGATGCTGTTACAGCTCACATGCTCCAGTTATGGCTCACAACACTGCAGGCTGATTGCATTTTCTTTTCCAGCTGAGAAAGGCCTGGGGTATCCTGTGCTCACAATCCTTGCTGGAGCACAGATCTAGCCAGAAACCCTGGGTTGCATCATGCAGCCCCTCCCCACTGGGGGAGTGGTAACACTGGAAAAATTCTGTCTTCAATTTTCATTTCGAATGCTTGCCTAATCAGCACAGTAATGTGAAAGACTGAGACCTGAGCAAGTTATAAGAGGCAGAAAATGAGCGGAAACTCTGCAGCTAGCACGCAGTCCTATAACTCTGGAAATGCAGCATATTCCCATCTAACTAGCACAACAGTTAAGATCAACAGAAACCAGTATTTCCATAATAAGTGTGCAGCAGGGAGCTCCAAGCTCCATACCTCACAGACAGCAGGAACAAAACAGAGTTCCCCTGCAATTGTTTGGATAGTCAAAACCAGTGCCTGGCCAAGAGAAGAGAAAATTTGAAATGGCTGCCCCTCAGGACAGTTATTAGTTAACAACTGCTGACAAGTCCTTGCTGGCTATCATCTTAAACTATCAAAGTCACCTAGAAACATGATGAAGATGCCACCCTCTACATCTCTCAAACCAAGCTACTGAGTTCTTAAGAGAAATACATAGTTCTGTTCAGGTGACTGCCTGTGCCTTGGGTCCTCCCTCCCACAAGTGGCACAGGGATGCTTTCAGTCCCTGTCTTGCCTCTTTCCTACCAAAAATATGTATTTCTAAAGAAGGAAGCAATAGGATCCCATGGCCATCCGGGACCTGGCAGGGCTTCTTCGTCCCTCACATCCAACACTTAAGTCCGTAGAACAAAATCAACACCCAACAGGCCGCCAGGCACCTGAAGCTCCCAGGTCGGATGCACATGCAACACACTAGGCGGTAACGGATTCTCAATCCCAACAGGAGCAAGACGCAGAACTCTCCTGAGAGAGGGAGAAATTCTCACTGCACCTCATGAAGACAAAAGAAACGGAGAGAAGGGAAATGCCTATGGCCCCCTCTGCTCAGAAGGGAAGTGTGCTGCACAGTACTAACATACGGACCCTATTCCCAAAAGTGATGCTTAGTGTTCCCCATACATCCGTGCTGTGAGGAATGGATGGTTCCTGCGACTGTAAAGGACGGTATCAGTTTGCCGCTCTGTGCCCCCACAACTCAGGGCAACAGGGAGACCATGAGCAATGGAATCAGCTGCACCCTGAACTTGCAATTTAGAGAGAAGCCCATCACCAAGATGCCTCATTCTGCTTGCTGATCCCCACAGTGCAGTGCTGTATTCTCACCTATTCAAGAGGTTGTTCCTGCTGACCATCCTCAGGAAGCCAGTTGGATCAGTCATTGAGTTCAGCTTGTTATTCATCTCCTCAAACTGTTGGTCCATGATATCCCCAGCTTCACTCTCAGTCTCGCTACTGGCACAGGCTCTGCAGGGGGAACAGCAGGGTGAAGGAGTCATTGATGCAAGACAGAGCAACAGCTTTGTGACAAATGCTCAGCCAGTTTGAAAGAAAATGTTTTCCGGACACAACCTCAACCAACTGGTAAAGTCAAACTTTCCCTGGATTGCATCGCCTCCTCCTGTTAGGCACACAAGAGATCAACAACCCCAACACCTTCTCTCTTCTCCCGGGCATTCTTCAAGGTTTAAAGAGTGGCACACACTGATGGAAATACAGGATCCAAATTCCCATGCACTTCGTGCATGGCCTTTGAAGCTGTAACAACACAGAAAAGCTGAGGTCTGCAGGAAACACCAACTCAGCCCTTGATTTACCTAAGAACATGTGTTAGTGTATCCTTTTCAGATTTCCACAGCAATAACTCCAAGCTCTGTATGCTTCCTTCACTGGCAAAGCCAACTTAAAAAAAAGGGAGCTGTGTTGCCGTTCCTGTTATACAAACAGGGAAAGCACAGAGGAAAAAAAAAATACTCTATCACTGCCACTAGGACAGTGATACAGAGAGAAATAGAGCCCAAAAGCTCTAAAATTTTCCATCTCCTGACAATAATAGCTAAATTATAATCTCAGTGTAGGTTTTCTGTCAAATTGCTGTTAGCATTTTCTCTTCTTTCTAAAAGGAGAAAGCAAACACAACTATTGTATGTGCATTTTAACAACCCTTCCCTTTAATCTAATAAATAATTTGCATATTATATGGCGCATCACAAACCCTGGAATTTGTACACTTAAGATAAACCTGCTGTGCTACCTGATGAAGACATCTTGCATCTCATTTCTGTTTCCTTTTGGGGTCCTGACAACCTGGCGCTTTTCATCAAGGGCACATTTTCCACTAAAGAGCATGTGAATTAAATTAACGCACAATACATACTTGTGCAGGCAACGAGAGCTGTCCCTGTGTTGCTGTATGGACCACAGGATATCTTGTAAGCATACTTCCAGGTCAGTATAATTTAATAACCTGAAATAATAAGTCCTGACAAAAGCCGAACACTTAATGAACACTGAAATGGGGCTAGCTGAACAACAACCAAAGGGAATTAAAAAAAAAAAAAAAAAAAAAAAAAAGGGGTGGGGGGCAAAGGGGAAAATAAAAGGTTGTCAACAGCTGCCTCCTGCATGTTTTTCCTCTAGCTGCAGGCATGCTCAGTTTTGAGTCCTGGCACAGTTTAGAGTAATACTTACAATGAATATTTGGAGCTCCTTAAAGAGGTAAATATTTTGAGTTCACGAACCCAAGAGAGCAGGCCACATGCTCTCCCTAAAGAGAACGGAGTCTGTCCCAACACAAGTTCAAGCAGATTTTAAAGTCCCTCACACTTAATTTTTTTCCAAGTATGAATTATTTGTCGTCTTAATTAGACCAGCTGATAGGAACCAGTTCTAGCAGAAAGTGAAGGCTGCAGTGTGGAACTGAACACCACCACAGCAAAATCCCGATGACACATCCCATGACAGCATCCCTTCCTCTCCAGGAGCAGAAAATGGGAAGATGTGCTACTCCGGAGGCGCAGTGGTGCCTGCAACATTATGGAAGGCAATGGCACTTAAATTTGAACATAAAAGCACACAACTACAGTGCACTTAAGCAAGCTATGAACTGAGAAGTCAGAGTCAAACAGAAGTCTTCACTTGTGTGCTATACATATTCAAATCCCTCTGTTCTTTGCTGGTAGGCAGAGAACAGGTTCCAGGGACTGCAGAGGACAGCTTCTCCTGGGGGTCTGGTGTGCTGGAGCATGCTGGCAGACTGCAGTGCCGTAGGAAAGCACACAGTCCACGTGGGGAAAAAGTTTCAAAGCAAGAACATGATGTTCACCCACACAGAACAGACAAGATTTGTTTGTTTAATTCCCTGCATGTAATTTTGAAGTGGAGAAAGAGCTTCTGCCTGTGATCATACCACACCAGCCCAATGATCTCAGACTCAAGTATTAAACTCAGAATACTTAACCAAAAACATACCACCACCGTCACCATGATATGAGGAGGAAGCTGACATCACAGTAAATTAAAAGCTCATCCCAGAACCGAAAGACTGAAGGACTCCCTTTGCCAGGAGAAGATGCTGAAAACAGTATCTGCAAATCTGTTACACAAGGCGCAACTGCAGATTTTGGTTGTGTATATGCATATCTACAGGGTAAGATTCAACCATCAGCACGTGGAGACAGATGTAACCTTCTGAATCATGCAACCCTGATGCTTTAAGAGAATGGCAGATGGAACCAATTAAGTCTGGTTTTTCTCCCCTCTCTTATCCTTCCTGTCCGTATTCACACCTTGGAGGAAGAGACTCTATCCTCCCAGAAAGAACAGAGAGCTCATAGTCCACGTCCACATACAAGACAGAACTGGATGAAGCATCAACATCCGGAACACATTTACAAAACCCAGGAAACATGAAGGCTGGAGGGAGTAACTTCTGACATTTCCTTTAATGGGAATCACGCAACTCATTTTCAAGCAAGACGTGAAACACATAATTTGGAAGGTGTGACTGAAGCTAATATGCCTAAGTCTCAGAACAGATTTTATGTAAGAACCCAAAAACCCTAGACACCATCACTACCAAAGACAGGCCATTTATATGTTAGCAATAACTTAATGATTATGATCATTTGGATAACAGTGCTTATGTGCCTGTAGTTTCTCAGGGCTTAAGCATAAAGGAAGCTACTCCTCTGTCTGTTCCCTTATGTTTCGAGTACCCAGCTGGCTGAGAGACCCTCTGCTCTTTCTCAGAGTACTTCATAAAAACCCTAGACTAACAAGCAGTTTGTTACTGCTCACAGAGAAATGAATAATCCAATCAGTTGTAAAAAATATTTGTTTCCCTTCAGAAAGCCACCTTCACAATCACAAAAGGTTGTGCTCCTTTTCAGAAAGTACAAACCCCAAATGCATCCAAATGAGACATAACTGTAAATCCAATATGCACAGATGTGACGATCACCAGAAATGAGTCAGCTGTCACTACTACTGGTTTCCAACTGTCTCAACACTATGAGTTAAGCACATACCCATCTCAGCAGCATGTGTTGTTTACAGCACTCGGCGGACACAATTGTGCCAATGCTCTTGTGAGACTGGTGGGTAATTTCACAAAATGGCAAGCTCAGACTGAGTTCAGGACAAAGAACGGGTCCCGGTGTAAGTCCAACCTGACTGTTGACCATAGGCTTGCTATGCCAGATCCACCATCTTGGCTACCATTAGCAGCAACACACCTGTTCGTGCTCAAAATCTGTTACAGATATTGCCAGTATTTCAGTAACTTTCACAAGCTTTGCATTAGCCAGACTGCATCCTTCAATCCCTCGTCTCACTGGATAACTAAAGCTCACCCTCCCCCAGTGTTAGTACTAAATGCTCAGAGACCCTCCAAGGGAATATCCAGACTCCAACGTCATGCTCAGACAAACAGGATCAAACAACATGTTCACCAGAAGTTTTTAAAATAGCAGTAGAGATTTTTTCAAATCATTTCGTATCTTGTATCATCACTTATTGATAATCAGCACTGTAGTTACAAATAAGTTTATAGATCACAAAATCATAGAACAGAATCACAGACTAGTTTGGATTGGAAGGACCCCTAAAGCCCCCCAGTGCCACCCCCTGCCCCGGGCAGGGCCCCCTTCCCCCAGCCCAGGGGGCTCCCAGCCCCGTCCAACCTGGCCTTGAACCCTTCCAGGGAGGGGGCAGCCACAGCTGCTCTGGGCACCCTGGGCCAGCGCCTCACCACTGCAACTCTTGGAGTGCAATCATCCAGCTAATTCCTTATCCACCGAATGGCCCATCCCTCAGGTCCGTGGCTCTCCGACCGGGAGACAAGGATGTCATGCAGGACAGTGTCAAATGCTTTGCACAAATCCGGGTAGATGACACCAGTTGCTCCTCCCTTACCCACCAACACTGTAACCCTGTCATAGAAGGTCACCAAATTTGTCAGGCATGATTTTCCCTTAGTGAAGCCGTGTTGGCTGTCACACCAATCACCTCCTTATTTTCCATGTGCCCTAGCACAGTTCCCATGAGGACCCCCTCCATGACCTTGCTGGGCACAGAGGTAAGAGACTGACTGCTCTGCAGTTCCCTGGGTCTTCTTTTTTTCCCTTTTTAAAAACAAGGGTTATGTTTCCCCTTTTCCAGTCAGCAGATAGCAGTAGAAGAACCAGAAAGGAAAAGAAAATCATTGTGTAGCTACCTCAAGGGAACAAAAACCCTCAGGAGAGAAATTAAACCCCAGACCCCCTGCCTTTATCTGTCTCATAGCTGCAAAACCACATGGATCACTCTGACATCACTTCTCTCCTTGGAGACTAGAGCAGTGAAGCAGAGAAGTCTTTTTCTAAATACACATCGTCCATCTTAACTCGGACATCTCTTTTGTCTCTTTCTAAGTTTCCTCTCTTGTCTGGAAGACCAGCGCAAATCTCATTTTATGTTTTTCTGGTCTGGGGAGAGGTTGACTCTCCTTTTTCTTTGCAACCTGGCCAGGTCAAATAGGCCACAAATCTGCTTTTATTCTGCTGTCCACACCTCTTGAGAAAATGCCATGGGTTAGGGACTGCAAGGTTTTAGTGCTCTGAAGCAGTGTCTCAAAGATTTTGATGTCTTCAGTTTGTCACTGCATGAGGACTCTGGGACTGTACAACTTGTTGAACTCTTACAAGATTAAGCTAATTTTAATGGTAACATGAGTGTTTAAAACAATCTCAAGAGATTACAGAAACCCACAAATAATTTATGTAGCAGGTGACTGGCAGTTTTGGGGGCAGATTTCCACTAAAAGTTGGGAAAAAAGCATCTTACATTCCTCAGGAGACTGTCACAACAGCCTTCCTGTTAAAACAAAACCAAAAAATCCAATCGCCCCAAAACACAGAAGAAAATCCTCAGATAATCCTCTCAATCTGGGAGTGTTCTGGACAAGCTCTTTTATGGTAGCACAGATGACAAACTTCTCTATCAAAGTTGGATATAATGCCAGTAATAGCGCTCAGGCCTGAAGGCGTTATGCAAATATAGACAATTATTGGGAAATTAATTCCATTCATAAATTGCATATATATGTTTAGCCAGCTGCCAAGAATCTTCCAAGCAGCACACCAATATACAGATCCTTGATTTTTTTTTTTGTCTTTTTTTTTTTTTTTTTTTAAATAAGCTTTCTTGGCTAACAACTCTGAGCTGAAATCATATTAGGCCCATCCAGTGTCATTCTGCAGATTTTTTTCTTGACAGTTTTAGAAGTGTCACAATTCTTTTATCTGGACAAGCAGGAATAATGGCTACTTTTCAGCATTTTATATGCTTGAATAGGAACACATTATTTCTGATCAAACTTTCTGCTATTTAAGCCCTTGCACAGCCCAGCCCGGAAACGTTGGCCGTGTTCCCCAAGCGCAGCCGGCAGACACCCAGCACTCCCCTTCCAGCACATCTCAGACTCCCCCCCCTGAGGACCCACAGAAAAGCTGTTTGCACCCACAGCCATTTGCTGCTCCGTGTCGTGGCGGCACCGGTCTCACCCCGCACCCGACCCCGAGAGGCCCCAAAGCCTTCACTCTGGGTTACCACAGAAGGGAAACGCGGCCAGCCCACGAGCACAGCGGGCAGCCCAGGCCAGAGGGCTCAAGCATCCCCTTGACGGAGGGTCGGCCAGAAAGGCAACGCCATTCCACTGCTGTCAGCGCCCAGCTCACGCCTCCGGCAGCGCCCAGGGCCGGAGAGCTGCGGTCTCTCTCTCGGAGACGCTGGAAAACAGCAGCAAGGCTTGGCCAGGCCTCGGAGGTCACACGTGGAGTGCACAGCGCTGATTCCTGACTCGCAACCCGGTGCTCGTAATAAGCAGCTTGGCAGTGGCTCTTCAAAACAATTCCTCAAGCTGGGCCAAGCCCAGAGTCAGGCTCCAGGAGCAGGAGGTTGGGCTGGGGACCCCAGTGTGTGCACTGCGTGGACTAGTAATGCCAGAGCACTGAGAAGCAAAGATGAGCCTGGCACTGTGCACCACAGATTTATAAAACAGTGACACCTTTTCCCAAACCTTCCCAAATCCAGTATTTTTACTGGTACAGGGGGAAAAAAAAAAAAAAAAAAAATCTTAGGCAGAGTTTTCTCTTTAGCTCCCTAAAGAATGGTAAAACCAGGAGAATGTCACCACAACCTGAACCCATCAAGCCTTGCAAACCTTTCAAGAACTCACTCAGCATCCCAGCATAGACACACATTCTTTAATTTACTTTGAAAATGGTGAAGATGACACATTCTTTAATTTAATTTGAAATCAGTGAAAATGACAAAAGCAATCTACCAGGCCTGAGTCCGGAACATTTGATGGCTTCCACCTCCCCTCTAGCATCTGATGCTCCCGTGAAGCAAAAAGCACGGAGAGACTCACCATCTGTGCTGAGCACACGCGTCTGCAGCCCTCTCAGAGCTTCAAACCCAGAAAACTGACTGCAACCAATTCTGTTACCGGTACTGGGGACATAACACAACCAAGTGTCATGTTCCCCTTACCCCGAGGGGAGAATTAATTTGTTGGTGAGAGACTGGAGCAAACCCTGGGGAAAGCAACTAGGAAATCTGGTACCATTCTGCCAAGTTGAAACATCTAATGGGAAACTTCAGGTTTGGGGTTGTTCTTATTTTGATCTGATGCAGAATTCCTGTCCTGTCAGATTAAGGTGTGAGCATCAAGGGGAAGAAGCCAAGGACACTGCTGGTGACTGGACTACAAAGCACAACCTGTATCCACTGCTGTTTTCTGAACAACAAAGCTCTAACTCACGCCGCTGCAGCGTTAGCTGTGCAACTACATTTGCTGCCTATGGTACCGATTACAAAAGCTGAACAAGGATTAATTAGGAGAGCTGAACAGCAGCTTCCCAGTTGCCCACAGAACTCTGAGCACAAATCAATTTGAGGATCAATGCCATCATTTCCTCCTTCTTGGCCAACATCATTAGCTGGAACACCGGGTCTGGGTGTGCACTGCCCCTGCAGATTGCGGGTCACGCACAGAGCGTGATCTGCAGGGCTGCAGCCTCTAACACAGGCTGATAATGGCTCGCAGGGGCTGGGGCAGCACCATCGGTGCTTTCACCATCGAAACTGGGTGAGGAAAAAGACATTTGTCCACAGCCTCAGGGACTCAAGATTGTTTCACTCACTATCTTGGCACTGCAGAAAAATGCAAAATGGTTTAAAAAAACACACCACTAAAACACGGTGTAACCTAAAAGAGCCAGTGCCTGCACTCACACCAATTTTGGGGGCTTGATAACAAATCAGCTCATACATATATTTAAGTCCCCTTTGCAGTAGTAGTAAACTAGACCTGCAAATTGCTAGTGTGTAACTAAGCTACCCAAAGGAAAGCAATTTATGACTACATTGCAAGGTTCACTTATAACAGAAAGCTAAACTGTCACCACATCCTTTACCCAGTACATTTAATTCACAAGGAACATATGAGGGACATCCTCAACTCTGCTTTTCAGATTGAAGCATTCAGAAAAAAAATACTTGTAAATATCAGCTTAGAAACTATATTCATACTTATCCTAATAAATCAAAGCAAATACCACAAGAGATCATGAGATTGGGTAAAATAAGCTAAAAAAACCAAGTTGTGATAAATCCTTAGGACAAAAAAATAGAACAAGCATAGTTGTGGGACTTATCTGAGTAATGGATTGGAGTAAGGTCCCTCCCTCTTTGCTGAAATTCATCAGACAGATTAATTCACTGTAAACTATTTACTCAGCTATAGCCTCAAGGGAACATATTTGGACGGGGGGTGAAATTGCAACAGTATTTGCAGTTTTTCATAAGTAAACCTTTGAGAGGGAATTAATTACTCTGGAAACTGTAAGTAGGATGGAATCTGCCCGTATACAGTCAGACATGGTACCTGCCTCCTCATCCAGTCCACAGATTCATTACCCAGCCTATGGGTTCAAACCTTATTTGCATGTGACTATAGAGCTAGTTGGCAGAAAAACAGTCATGGACACAAAAATAAACCATTTTTTTTTATCGCTGCCATGAAAATTTTCCCCTACTCTGACTCAGTTCTCAGACTTCTCGGCAGATTAGCTCATCCCAGACTGTTAGAAATTGCTTTCAGTTGGGAGAGCAGGAACCAAGATGTTAGACACCCCCTCCCCAACTTACCGGGTATAGTAGGAATCCACGCCCAGAGCCTCCCGCACACTTGAGATGTACTGCTCCAGCGCAGAGTTTGTTATTGTTTGCAGGGTCACGCTGTTGGCTTCATGGAAGTCCCCGGCATTTTCTGTCAGGCCGTCACCCAGATAATACTCATGAAATTTCAGAATTCCTGCAAGGCACCAGAATCACAAAGTTATTTCTGCAGTGCAGGAATAGTGCTGTCAGAAGGTGGCACAGCCCCTAGCATTCGGCATTTCCAGTACAACTGGGGCAAAGCATTCTGTGCTGTGTCTCCACAGGGCTTTTACAGCATTCGGTATTACAGCCTTGCTTTTAAAATCTGGTTTTGTACTTTGCAGATGATGGCTCAAAGGTACAAAGGCAGAGCAGTACTTTTATGATATGATCACAATGCATTTGCTATTGCAGCACTCTCATATAAATTACAAAACAGATCTTTCATAAAAGCATCTAACAGGGTAATTCACATTTCAATAGATGCACATGAAAAATACTTATTAATAGCCTCTGATCACATAATTGAACACACAAAGCTTGCATGCTGAACAAGACTGTTATTACTACAGCAGAACCTCCTCACATCACACGCCGATTTTTCATTTCACTCATATGCATGAAAATACATTATATACAAAGAAAGAAAAAGATGGATTAATGCATAGTAAAATATTAAAAGATAGCATTTCACAATGGGTAAACCAGACACTCATTGTTTTGTTAAGAATTCAACTATTACTGCAGATAAAAACCTTCTTCCACTCAGACTGGCATATCTTTCCTGATATAATTAATTCTACAGCCTGTGATCAACAGTAAAAGGCTGCTCTGGATGCCCTGTTTGCCTTGACAGCACAAATTATTAAACCAGTTAAGAAGAGTGGAGGAATAAAGAATGAAGTAACTCCCTCTGCAGCAACAGCAACAAACACAGAATCAGCAAAGAGGCTCTGAGCGTACCATCTCAGCAGGATAATGAGGATCCTGGGCTGCTACCGAAGCTACTCACTCCATCAGCACTAACGAAACAAGAGGTCACCACGGCTGGGCTGGGGTCACTACTGAAGAGCTCCCCAGCAAAGCTGCTTAAGTGGAAGCTGTGAAGCACCACAGCCCCTCTGCTTCCCAACACCCAACAGTGCCTTCAAGGAGGCAGTTACAAACCCACGTATTTGAAAAGTGCAACTGCTTTTCTACAAGACCCAGTTTCAGCAAGGAGAAGACTGGTCATGAAGCTTAGTGCCAAACCCTATACTTCTGATCCATATAATTTTAGTAAGCTCAGCTTGATATTAATACTATAGAATTACTGGCATTTTATTGTGCAAACTACAGGCCTGAAGAGCCAGTTAGTGACTGGATGCATAGCAGAACAACACCATCTTACGTTTATAAATGCAACATTGCAAAACACCCCCCAAAAAATATAGATTCCAGTTACTCTCATCCCATCTGAAGTCAGGCGTGTGTGAATGTTTGCCTCCCTTCCTGAAGCATTTTTGGTGCAATCTCTATAGTGCTTTTTATCTCTTTAGCTTTGTCATGGTGAAGGGCTGCAATTATTAAATTATATCCAGAAAGAACTCATGAAAATTTATAGTCATCGCTTTATTAGATAATGAACAACAGATGTCTGCAAAAAGCAATCCTTTTCAAATTAATCCTCCTTGCTCCTCTGTGATAAGTGTTTCCACATTCATATGAGGAGAATTCAGAGGATCAGGCAGTTCAATGGCATATCAGGAAGCAGGGATGCCCTTCTGTTTTCTGCAATCCACTTCAGTGAATAAATGTCAAAAGCTTTTGGAAGGATAAAGCACAGAAATATAATTAAAGTAGGGATTCTTATGCATATAAGATTCTCACAGAGCCAGCGTACTTGGAATCTCATTACAGCTCTGCTCTGCCCTGTGAGAAATATATACAGATCGGAGGTTTGAAAATGGAAATATTAAACATGCAAAACAATTCCATCTCCAGGTGAACATAAAGCCCTGAATAAGCACTTCTATGTTGTTATTGCTGTAGCTATGCCATAGTTTTCAGTCTATTCAGCTCTAGGGTACTGGATGGCAAGGGTTCCCTCGTACATTCCCTCTGGTTCCAGATTCATTCCTAGCTACAAATGGTACAATTCTCTCCCTCTGTAAGGCTTGTTCACAGGCTCTTATCTCTGAAAAGGACCTCACCTGCCCCAGGAGCCAGCAGCCAGCTGTACAGATAACCAGCAGCCAGTGAGTAGTAGAGAACGAGTCCCCTCTGGCCATTCACTGTCTCCAGGACCTGGTCAATGGTCACTGGAGAATACGGATCAGAGTCCTGCTGCCCAGTCTGACGTTCCACGAGCAGGTCAGCGAATGCCCTCGTTCGTCCTCTCTCTGCTACTGCCAGTGCTTCATCATGGTGACCTGAAAAGGCAAAGCCATCTCTCAGACTTGACACCAACATGGTCTGCAGCACAATGTGCAGGAACAGGGACAGCTGCTATCTCAACCTGAACTAAAACTTGGGGAAGCAGGGTCACGGCACTTATTTCTGGAAAGAGTAGTCTCTGCAATGGAATACATTTCCACAGATCATCTTGGCTGCAGGCAGTAACACGATATATGGGCAAATGAGCCACAGTAAGGTAAACGAACGGAGCAAGAAGGAAGATCCAAAGGTAGCTGAATGCCACAGCAGGACACCTTTATTTCTGTCCTGGCAAAGAAATGCCGTGCTGTGTTGGAGAGATGAGGAGTGAAGAATGTATCACGAACTGCCTCCCCACACCTTCAGCTGAACTCTTGGCATAAGCTTAGAGTTCAGACTCAGTGTATGATGGCATCTCTTACCGAGACTGACAAGTACTCGCTGCAGGGCCTGATAGGAGGATGTCTGCAGGTCGAAGAGTGACAGCTTGTAATCTGTGCTCAGTTGCACTTCATGTCGAATGGTTTCAAACAGCGCCGAGGCCCGGTACAGCTGGGAGGGAAAATAACCATGGTGACTTCCTTACAGACACAGCACAAAGTACTAAGCGCCAGAGCAGGAGGATCCAGGGCCAACACACCCTCAAGGCAGGGGAGGTCTGCCCCAGCCAGCCCCTCGGGACGGCAGCGTCCCTGGCAGAGGGAGGCACATGGGCCTCGGTGCACTACACAACCTCCCCGGGACGCACCAGACATTTCCTCCCCTGAGGACAGGGATGACCCGAAGGGCACAGAGGACACAAGCCTGGCAGCACAGGGCAGCCCATGGTTTACCTGGTGCTGAGACTCCTCCAGGTTCCCACTTGCCCAGAGGGAGAGGCCGAGGCCGTGGCGGATTTTGGCTTCATCTTCTCTGCGTCCCAGCTGCTCTGCCAGCCTCAGTCCTGAAAAGGAGTCGGGGTGAGAGAGGGCCAAGGGCAGAAGGGTCTTCGGCAGCCCGGTGGAGTGCTTCTGCCTCAGCAGCCGGGCAGCCCCGGCCCCCCCGGGGGAAGGAAAGGACAGCCATGGAGCTGCCGAGCAGCAGGGCTGCTGTGGCTGGCACTCGAACCGGCACCAGCGTGAGAGGTGACTCAGCAAGACAGACATTTCCATGGACCTCCCGAAGTGAGGTTGAGGTGCAGTCCCCTGAGACACATTCACTAAGCCCCCATCAGGAAGTTCGACTTTTAAACCTTAAAAGCCGCACAGACAAACAAAATCACACTGAGCTGACAAACACTTCCAGAAAAGACACCTCTTGCCACATTACTGGCTTGTTTCCCACCAGCTCCCCCGAGCCTTCTGTCAGGCTCGTTGTGGTTTATGTACTGAGCCAGAGCAGAGGGCAGGGTCCTGGCGAGAACGACCTGGAGCTCATTTCACTCCCAGCAGCACCTTCTGTGACGTTCCCCCTTCCACCACGCTCCAAACCTCCCACCTCTGTGGGCCCTGTTGACAAGAGCCTCCTCCTCTCAGGCACCTCAGGTTTCCCACGGAGTGGGGAGCGGGGGGCCTGGCCACGACCACGCAGCTCAGCAGCAGCTAGCATTTGCAGGCTTTTCAGGAATTCTGCGTCACACCAGGAGAAGGAGCTGTATTTAATTTCTCCCCTTCCAACTTAATTGAATTCCCTCAGCATACTGGAATCCTGCCAAGGTCAGTTTCAGGAAAACCAGACTAACTGATGCAATTAATCCTTCGGCTTCCAGCTTCATACACTCCAGCTCTGCTGCTCATCTCCTCCATCAGAGAGCCACCACCTTGAACAGATGCTGCCTGCATGCTGGAATCCCTTGCAGCAGCACAGCTCACAAGCCAGCACTGGCCCTGGTGCTCAGCAGCAGATGGCTTCTGGACACTGAGGGCTGAACCTCCCTCACCTCCCTGTCAACCACAGCTTGTTTTCACTCACAGCTTAGCGGACACTCACCCACCTGGTATCACTCCCACTTGAACACAGAAGGAAAAGCCAGGTGGCTATCAGCAAGGCACACATCAGTTTGAGACCTGCTCTCAGGATCAGAGAGATCCATCACAACCTGATGTGGTTTTCCCAGAGCCAGTTCCTGGTATGCAATGCTATTTATAGAGAAGGTTTACACCTTCTAGGCTCAGGCACAAAGGAGCTTTATAAAGAGATTCTGTCAAGTGCAGTCTGGATTCAAGCTCAGAGCTAGCTGAGATGCCCCCCGGAAGGCACAGATCATGCTTTGCAATGCTTTGGCTACAGGGCACCAGGCTGACAGTAACAGCCCACTTGGACAGCTACTCACGCGGATGCTCAACAGTAGCTACAGATGTCTGCAAGAGCTTTTGCATCAAAAGCCAGTCAAACACATCCTCTCAGTGCCACGCTCACAGTATCTCACTTCTCTCCATATCTTCAGGCCTCCCTTCTATTCCCCCGTACATGCTGCGTTGCATAATTCAGCTTCTTACCTTCCTGCAGGTACATCACAGCCTGAGAGTAGTTCTGCAAGGCGTGATGAGTCCTCCCCAGACTGCTGTAAGACACAGTTTTGGCTACAAGGTCATTCATTTGTGCTGCAATGCTGAGGTGCTGCTCCTGATAAACCACCGCCCTCTCATAGGTGCCCAAGGACTCGTAGGTCAGGCCCAGGTTCCCGTAGGCCCGGCCTTGGCAAGTGGGGTTGTTGGTCTCCTCCGCGATCTGCAGGTCTAGCTGGTGATACTGCAGGGCTGTGTCGTACTCTCCCATCTGCTGGTAGACCCCCCCAAGGCCACAGGCAGCATCGCTCTCCAGGGCTCGGTCCTTCATCTCTCGAGCGATGTTCAGCTGGCGCTCCAGGCAAGAAATGGCTTGCTCGTAGTTCCCCAGCTGACTGTGCAGGCTCCCCAGCTCCCCATAGGCCTGGGCTTTGTTAAATGCCTCCCCCAGCTCATGTGCCACCACAAGCCTCTTCTCAAAGCACACCAGAGCCTGCTGCAAACTTCCCATAGCCCTACAACGGAAGAAAACAACAGCATTTATTTTGCCAGTATTTTCTGGAAAGAAGATACTTTGTCATTTCCTCTATAGACCAGCTCAAACCCTTCAGGCAGAAAAAAATGCTCCCTCCAGGAGACATCCCCAGCACCTCTGAATCAACCTCCTTCTTCCGCCACCCTATAAACTTCTCTTCCTCTCAGGGCAGAGCAACATCAGCTTCATTATTTCAGCCAGTAGCACAGTCCTCGGCACCCAGAGGACTCTGTTACTCGCTCCTATGCCACATGCCCATGCATGTGTACAATGGCCACATGAACACACCTCATCAGTAACACAATGCATCCACTTATACTTGTACTTCACTGTCATTAGAATACGTATGCAGTGCTCCTTACCTGTGCCCATTGCCCAAGCCCCGGTAGGCCTTTGCCTGATCTTGCATACGGTTCAAGCTTTGTGCCACAGACAGGTACTGTTCATAATACTTTATAGCTTCCTCAAAATCTCCCAGAGCCTCATAACAATCTCCCAGGTTTCCATATGCTCGGCCTCGATCCAACACAGATTCATTTCCACTGAGCTGCTGCAGCATGGCCAGCTGCTGTTCAAAGTAGCCAATAGCTTCCTCCATGACATTCATGTTCATCTTGGTAATGCCCATGTTACCATAGACTTGGGCTTCTATGCTGGGGTCCTTCAACTTCTGCCCAAGCTCCAGCTGTTCTTCGTAACACTTGAAGGCCATGGTGTATTTCCCAAGTGACATATACACTGCAGCAAGGTGACCATGTGCTCTGCATTCACCCGACATATCTCCCAGCTCCTGGTACACCTCCAGTTCCTGTGTGTGGTAACCTAAAGCCTTGTCACACTTCTGTATCATTCTGTATGCAGAGCCCAAGGCTGCATAGGCACTGGCTTCCAGTCTCCTGTCTTTAACATGATGAGCTAAACTCAATTGCTGCTCATAAAATTTTATTGCACCATTTACGTCTTTTTTACAGACAAAAATATCCCCCAAGTTCCCCAGAGCTCGGAATTTGGCCTGGGAATTGTTCAGAGACTGGGCCAGGGACAACAGGTACTTTTGACACTCCTCTGCTTTATTGAAGTCCATCAAGGCTTTGAAGGCCAGGCCCAGGTTGCAATAGGCTTTGGCTTGGCTCAGCTTGTCATGAAGATCCTTTGCTAAGGCAAGATCCTGCTCGTAGTACTTAACAGCTTCCTCATAGTTCCCAAGGCAGTAATGGGCATAGCCAAGGTTATGGCAAACTTTCCCTTCCCCTTCCATGTCCTGCAGCTCCGGGGACAAGCGCAGGTACTGCTCGTAGTAAGGGGCTGCCTGCACGTACTCTCCTCGTGAGCAGTGGAAGTTGCCCAAATTGCTGAGGGCCCGTGCTTCACTCTGGATGTCTCGCAGCTCCCGGGCAATGTTGAGATGGTTTTGGTAATGCTGCAGAGCACGGTCATGGGCACCCAGCGCTTGATAGGCAACTGCTAAGTTCCCATGTGTAGATGCCTGAGAGGCACGGTCATTTACTTCCATAGAAATCTGCAGCTCCTGCCGATGGTACTTGACAGCCTGGTCATACATGCCGAGAGCGTTGTAAGCGTTGCCCATGTTGCCGTAGGCCCGGCCCTGGGCTGCATAATCACTTAGCTCCTGAGCTATGGACAGATGTGTTTTATGCAGCCGCAGTGCAGTGTCATAGTCGCCTTTCATCTGGTGAATGATTCCTGAAAAATAACAGAAACGGGTTCAACAAAACCATTCCTCTGAGCGAACCGTTCTGCAATGCCCTGCCATGCCAGGACTTCCCTGCAGCCCAACGCTGGGCAGCTCAGGGCCTGGCGCTTTCCCCACGCTCTCTGCAACCCCATCCCTTCCCCACAGCACCCTGATGCATCCCCGGCACGGCTGACGTGGCACGGCCCTTCTCAAATTAACTGCTTCCTCACTCCTAGCAGGCAAAGCCCAGAGAAGGTTTTATATTACACATGAAGCACATAGTCACCACAACAACTGGACAGTTTGGCCTTATAAAATGCCCATTTTATTTCCTAATTATGAGTATGACTCCATATTCATACTCAACAAACCAAATGAGAAAGCATTTGCATTTGCTTTCCAATTTCAGTCTAATCACCTTGTATGTGTTATGAGAAGGCAATTTAGAAAACATGGGCAGAACTAAACAGGATCAAAAGAGCAAATGCTTTGCTGTTGACAGTTAGTTTCTCTCCCCCTGCACTGCAATCGTGATCAAAGCTAGAGCTCATGGCAGGAGGGACTGGTTCCCTGGTGTCTCAGTCCAGCTCCTGGACAAATCCTTCCTCAGCTCCAACGAGCCCGTGGCTCTAATTGATCAGTGTTAGCTATTGCATCTCTGGCTGACGCATGCTGCTGTCTCCCTCTGGCATGATGAGGGAAGGTGGTGGCAGCAAGGACAGGATGAACTAAGCTAAGTGACCCCACACAAACACTTTGGCCCTCCATCGCCCATCTGGAGGCACGGCCAGTGCTGGGGCTCAGCGGAGAGCCGCACTGCTGCACACGGCAGAGCGCTCACGGGAAAGACCGTCCATCTCTGCAGAAAAAAACCCACAAAGTAATGACAAGGGTTGGAACTGGATTGGACACAAAGCTACGTAACTTAGAAGCTGCAAAAAACAGTCACTGTGAAAGTGTCCCGTTGCTTCAGAAACTAAAAAAGATGGAATTAGTTAAATCTCTCCCCTGGAAACAGCACGAGGTGTCCGAGCTGGAGGCGGGCAGAACCAGCGCTGCCCAAGGAGCCTGAGCTCCCAGCCCTGTCTCCCGAACGCTGTGTCCCTCCCAGCCAGCACCTCGGGGTGCCTCGGCCCCCGCGCCAGCAGCCAGGCCCTGCCCAGCGAGACACAATGCAGCAGGCCCCACCTGTGAGGAAGCTAAACACACGGCTCGCCGACAACCAGCCCTGAAAACCCAGGGGGATTTCAGAATAATGGGACGAGCGAGCTTCTTGGAATCTCTTACTGCTAAACAGACTCCTCAAGGACACAAGACGTGCCGCTGCTCTCCACCAGCACCACTCTCTACCTCCTCTGAGGAATCAGGTGTGGGAAAGCACTCAGCATGAAGTGACCATAAAAGGGAAACAGAGGACAGAAAACAGGTTAAAAGCAAATTTGAGTTCAGCTGACTGACTAGGTAACTTGTTCTTTGATTAGATTCCTTTTAATTCAGAGTCAGAAAGCAGAAAAGAGGACAAACCTTATTAAAAATTTTTAGTGGTGACTGGCACAAGGGAAGGAAGTGCTACTCAAGATGTACTGATAAAACCCAGTTAAGAAGCACTGCTGACACAAAGAAGGATGGGATTATTATGGAGGAAGGATTGGACAACTTTATGTACCAGAGCAACAAGAATTGGGGTGATGGAAATCAGCAGGAAAGTATGCAAAGGCATGAACTTCAAGACTACAAGGCCGGGGAGTCACCATCTGGAAACAAAAAGAGAAGGAGCTATTCAGTGAACTGATGTACTTCCAGTAAAGACAGACAAATGCGATTCCTGCTGGCAGATTTAATCAATTTACAGACCAATGCTGGTGTAACCACAGGGGGGCATCAACCCTAGAAATTATTTTCACCATCAGAGTACCGAGATGTCAGAATAGCCCTACAGTAGGACAGTGAAGCAAACAAAACATTACTGTTAACATGGTGCGTGGTTAGTTTATGAATCATGGTATTTATATTACATGGCATGTGCAGTAACAGGAGACTGGATTCAGTGTCACAGGAGGCACCTTTCACTTCTCCCAGTTTAATCATTGATTCCTTTGGTAACTCTGAGCTTCTACAGCTTTTCTGGGAGAGTATCCGAGGGCAGCAACAACCACTCATGGGCCAAGGAATTACACCGGGAACATGGACATCCCTTACTTTTGGAGCACATGCTGCCTCAAGAACACATTCTTTGAACCCATGAGTTGCAGCTTGTTCTCCATGGCGCTGCATGGCACACAGACTATTTGCCCTTAGCCCACCCTCCCTAAAATGCTTACACCACCAAGTCATGACACCACCAGTAACATCCCAGGCAGAAGTGGCTGCTGCAGCACGTGAATGAACTCACTAGCAAGCCTCTCTATAACAGCACATTCACAGATCATCTCCTTATGCCTCACTAATCCCAAGTGTGTCATGCTGATAAATAAAACATATCCTTACTTCTCAAGGAACAAAGTAGGAAAAATGTCACCGGGACACTGACAGGGGCTACCAGCCACAACTTGCTGAGGTCTGCAGATGCCAACAGGCTGAAATACAGAATAACAGGACAGGCAGAAGGACTGGCTGGAAGGTCAGACACCTGGAGGAACTCAGAACAGCATGCAAACCTTTCCCACTGCATGGCTGCAAACACCCACCCAGCCCGACCTCACAGAGAGACCGCAGGACACAGTCTGCCAGCGATGCGCGGGCACACAGGCTGGCTGCCAGCAGCTGCCCTCCTGCCTGGAAACAAGAGCCATCACCCACCTCACTCCCCTGCTGTGTTGCTGCTGCTCAGTGGGTTCCCACCATCCTTTCTGTACAAGCTGCCACCCCTGCCCTGATTTCCAAGCATCCTGCTCTGCCTTCCTCCCATCAAATGGCAACTGTGTTTTCCCATCCTCAGTCTAACCTCAGCTATGCACTTAAACCAAAATTCTTGTCAAAGCCAGAGACAACCTTGGCCCTGGACTGCAGACACATGCCTTGCTCTGAGGGGATGCTGACTCTGTACCTTGCTACTAGTTTCATGTATGTTTTATCTGTGAGCCACGTCATGCGTGAACTTTCACATTCCTCTCCATGTCCTGCATGATGCAAGCTCCTTAGTTGCATATTTGGCAACAAAACAACAGCAAGAAACAGATCAGATGCCACTTAGGAGAGAGGGTCATTTTGGGCTGCAAGGGATTCTGCTCATCTGGAACATGCAATAATCACTTTATTTAATATGCATCTCCCCAGATCGAGATCAGTTTCCAAGCTGATACCTTAAAAACCGAGATGACACCCTGGCAGGTGTGGCCTGTGATTTGGTTAATTGTTGTTTATTAAATGTTATTAAATGTTAACTGTTGTCCACATGGCACTAAGATGAGAAAACTCAGGCTGACAAAAAAGTCTGCAAATCTGCCTGCCTGCAAGGGGTGTTGGAGCAGCATGGAATGCAAGTTCCTGCTTTTAGCACCTAGTACATTAAAAAAAATGTATTAAGAGATAACGTCAGGAGCTTGGTGTGAAATCTTTAATTTAGCTTACAATTTCTCTTGTGCCCCAAAAGTCCTTCTAAATAGCTCTTATACTAGTGTATCTATTACCCACTACAGTCCTCAGGCCAGACCACTGACGTGTGCAGAGCACAAGATGCTTGATGAGGCTGAGTTTCCTCCGGCCACCTGTGGTCCACCAGCCTTAAGATGTGAACCCTACTCCTGCTGCAAAGTTCCTCTCCTTATTTTTCAATCTCAGCCCTCTTACCCTCCTTGGATCAACACCTCTGGTAACACTGAAGATTATTTTGGCAAATACTCAGATGACTTGACAGACAAGGAAAAATCTTTGATATCCAAGGTCACTTAGAAGGCCCTAGTGAGCAGACAGGATGCCACAGCTCAGCCTCAAAGCTTAAGCACCCTACACTTCAGTGTGAGGAACAAGAGAAGTCAGTGCGTAGTGGTCACCATTGAAATGCCACTGACAAATCAGATGGTGTGTCGACAGGAGCAGTGGATGAAAGATGAGGACGCCAGTGAGAAGTCCTATGCTCAGTGTAATGACCTCTCTCCTTCAACATGGAAGAACTCACAATGGAGGAAGAGTATCGGGGATGCTGACCCAACTCTTGACTCTCTCCTGCTGCCACTTCATACTATACTTGAGGACAGAGAAGAAAAAGAGTATCTGGGACTGGAGATAATAGGAATTCCTGTCCCAGGACACCAACCCCTCCTGTCCCGCATAAAGGAGAAGGAAAGTAGGAGAGGAAGGTGGCAAGCCAGACACAGAGCATGGCTTTGAAAGGCAAATGGCAGCCAGAGAAGTAAAATCCATACTAGAGGCTAGGGCAACAGGTTACTGAAACAGCCAGTGCTGCCACTTTCTGGAGAGGCTATGGATGGAGTTTCACCCTGGATGGAGTTTCACCCTGGATACCATGTCCACCAAAAAGGCTGCTCTCTGTCACAAGCCCTGCTCAAGCAAATTCCCAGAATTTCATCTAAAAAAATGAAGGTTGCCTTTGGGAAAAGAGGAACCTGGTAGGAGACCCCACATAGCACCTCCTGGTACGTATCCACCATTTGCCAGGGGTAATTACAAAGGACGACCAGGAAGGAAAGGTTCTGACTCAGGCTCCAAAATCATCACCTACCAAATATATTCTCTCTTTGTGCATTCCTCAACAGACAAAAATGAAGTTCATAGATGGATGGGAGATGAAGCCTTCACAGTTCTAAATGTTTTAGTCAGCCTCTTTACTGCCAAGAAAGAAGAAAAACAGTGAGCAAATGTTTACCAGGAGATACCCAGGACAAAACCAAGTAGCGTAACAGAGAACAAAGCTGTGCTCTCCTCACACACGGAGCCTGCTATCACATTAGTTTGCTTGAGCTGTCACCCATCTGTTGTGGCACTTAAGGAAGAAGGATCCAGAAACACACTGTCACTTCCAAACACCAGCACTCTGACTCATGCTTACGGCTATAATTACTGACTTCAAAGTAAAAGATAGTCTCTGGTCAGGCAGCTAGACTACATTCTGTAATAGCATACGAAGGATACAGCAGAACAGACCCAAGACAAGAACCCAGGAGACATGAGGAGAGACAGCCAGAGGTAGACTTTCCTGCCTTATATAGCGTAAAGCGCCAAAAATGGCACAAATTACATCAACTCACAAGCTTTCTCTCCTTAATGATTAATACAGTTAGAACTGGGTAGAAACCTGTGTAAGGCACAGCAAAATAATCATAAAAGTTACATTCTGCTTATGCAAACCACCGTTTTTTCCAATTTAGGCAACGAACTGGTAAGGAGAGAAAGGGTAAGACTAACTTTGGAACGGTCTTTGCAGCTCCTGCGCTGGAGCCCAGCAGGCAGCTACAGCAGAAGTCAAAGGGACCTCCAGCCCCCCAAGAGCATTGACCAGCACAGAACAAACCTCTGCACCGCGATGGGCTCACAGCTGCACCGTGGCCTCCAGCTTTGACTGAACCTGCTCTTTCAGAATGAAATAGGAACACGCTGAAAGTTGGAACAGAGAAAAAGTGGTTCTGAAGCTCATCCATGTGGTGGGAGAACCACGTCCCAGCCCCATCCTCTGTGTGGACAGGAGAGCCTAACGGCCTCCAGCGTCTGACACAGGCTCTGCTGCAATGCAGCTGGCTGGCTGAGCGGTCAGAGACGACGGAAAGGGGTCTTGGGTGAGTTAGCCAGTCCTTCAGCAACAAGGGAAGAGATGGACAGACGTAATCACCATTTTTTTGACCCTAATTGCAAAACGCTTCAAAAGAAAGTATCTGGCAACTTTGGACAACATGCCAAGCACAGAAAGATAGGCACAGAAGTTCTCTTGTAACTGCCAAGAGATGCTCAGCACCAAGGCAGAGACTCTAAACGGTGTTTTATTCACAATCTGAAGTGTCCTCTCTCCATTACAGTGGGAACCCTTAAAAGCTGCAGAGGCTGAAAAGCCAGCTCTCTACATGGAGCCTTGGCATTCAGAACCACCATCTGCTTTGCAAAGGTTGACAGTCTGAGACTTCTGGTTAAACTCCACATCTCCTTGTGAAGGGCTTGATAACTTGTGACTTGCCCTCAGTCCATTACCTTCTGCTTACGGAGTCACAGCGCACATTATATCTCCCTGCAGAGCACTACAGCAGCTGGGCTATGTTGTATTCCGTGTCTGTCTTGCTCAGCATTAGATAGTACACTTCAGAGAGCTTTCCATCTAAATCAGTGAAATGCAAACAGAAAATTTCTGTTGCTTCAGCAAAGAGGCCAACTCTAACATTCTGGCTTGGAAACACACACATTTAGATACATTTTTTTGCCTGTCAGCATGGTTATTTTGATGAGGTTTTGTTTTGCATGTGGATTAGATGAAAGAGACAATTAAGACTTGACTTTTTAATTGGTACTGGATGCATTTTAAACAACAGTAATAGACTTTCTCAACAAGAACTGCATGTTCTCCTTCTCCAGTATAACTTAACTCTGACAGAGAAGACATAAAAACATAGCCAAATAACAGCTGAAACGTGAGATCCTGCACTCAGAAGCTAGGAAAACTATTCTAATACAAAGTGTAGAGTGGCTGAGTCAGCATACCAACTGAAAGTTATATTTAGGCATAAATCCAACACAAGAAAAACATTCTCTGCTGCACCAAAACTCTTTCCCTTCCTTTTGCTTTTTTCCTTTTTTTTTTTTTTTTAAAACAAAAATTTCTGGAATTACATGCTGAAAGCATCATTGAATCCAAAGCTGTTGTAAGATTAATAATGATATTAAGATGAATTTTCTAGTGCCAACTTGACTGATTTTGAGCCAGCAAAACAGCGAGAGAATTTAAACTGCAAGCAAGTACCGTGAAGGTTGAGAACAAGAGCAAGTTTCTTCCTTCTGCAGTAGCGCTTGTTTCATTCTGCGATGAGTCAAAGAAACTACAGTGAGTATCAGCACTTGCAGCACATTGCT